>NC_133388.1:128585116-128896418 GCF_047511655.1 Castor canadensis | reverse complement strand
ATGAGCTTTTACTGGAAGGTCATGAGTTTGTTTTAGCAAACTTTTAATGTCAAGTGCTAATGAAGCATGGGATAGGGTTGTCTTCCCATGGTCAGTGGAAATTTTGTTTAATGTTTAGGGAGAAGTAAGATCAAAAGAAGAGATTTTAGGGAGGGTTTTAATATTGACAAAAGCAGGACAGAAATCAAGAAAGATGAATATAGAATATAAGTTGTATAGAAGTGGCCATCAGGGATTGTGTTAGTCAGCTTTTTATTGCTGTGACAAAACACCTTATACAAATCAACTTACATGAAGGACAGATTTATTTTGGTTCATGGTTTCAGAGATTTCAGGCCACAGTTTTTTGGATTGGTCACTTTGGATCTATGGCAAAACAGAGCGTCACGGTGGGGAGCACATAGTAGAGACATTTCACTCACCTCATGGTTGCTAGGAAGGAAAGAGAGAGACAGGAATTGCTGTGATCCCAACATCTACTTCAAGGGCACACCCCTGAGGACCTTACTTCCTTCTGCTAGGCTCCACCTTCTAAAGGTTTCACAGCCTCTCAATAGCACTACAACTGGCAAATAATCCTTTAGCATATGGGTCTTTGTTGAACTTTTAAGATTCAAACCATAACAGGGATCCCTAAGGATCTTTTTCAGGAGCAAAATTAGTACTAAGGCCTTAGAAAAAGTGTCATTTGAATGAATGGAGAAAGTCTGTGGTTTCCTGATGGTCATTGCTCTTTTCCATTTTGCTCTTTGTTCTTCTTCCTTCCTAGAACACTACAGGATGAAGACAAATGTTAACATATTAAGGATGATAAGAAAGATGCTGTTTTTAAGCATTGTACAATTCCAGATCATCCACCTCTAGAGGTCTTGATGTGTGAGACAAATACACCATTTAGGAGTATTAATCAGATAACCCATTAGCTGGGTGTGTTTTTATTATCAGAAGCAAGTTCTTCAAGATAGTGTTAACCCTTCACATTGGCAGCAGAGTCTCTGACTCTTCAAATTGAATGGCAAGGTCAGGTTGACCTTCACTTATCTATTTAGTCTCTGGACCCCTCCATAGGAATCTTCCAGGGTAGCTATAAAAATGCAGATGCTAGGAGAACACTGCAGACTATACCAGATTTTCTGGAAAGGGAATGTGAACATGCACTTTTAATACACTAAAGGTTGAGAAGTACAGTGTTAATGTTTGGTTTCTCTGTGCCACTTTCAGAGTCACCCATGTGCCTACATGGATATAATTCAAGAAATTCAAGAGCTAATCAGGATTAGTATTCTAATAGGCAGCCAGTAAAAGTGACCTTCTGTGCATTGAGTTTGGGATGTGTGGTTATGATTATATCTGGATGGGTTAAAGAAAAAAATTAATATTTAATTTTAAATGTAATGATCAGGAGATTCAGGTTTGGATGTTGACATGCTCTAGGTTGTTCCTAGATACCATCAATCTTCAGAGCCTTTAAAATGTCTGAGGAATGGAAATCTTGAGGGCTACTGAATACTGAAGGGGAAGAAAGAGGGTGGCTTTTTTCACCTCCCCTCAGCATGGAGCACACAGATACATGATTTCTCTCAGGAAAACAGTCAGAAATATTTCCACAGAGGTAAGAAGGAATTGAAGGTGGAAGTCAAACTGAATAGGTTAACATTATTTATGTTTTGAGAAAACAGTTAAGTTTTCAAGCCACCCTTTAGTTATTACCAGGTAATCAACTACAGCCAATTGTTATATATGCTCTCCTGCCATTTTAATCTTTAAATAACTTATGCAGAATTTTTTCTTCTTGTACAAACTTGGGAATTGAACCTAAGGTTCCAGTAGGCAAGCAGTTATATCGACTCTGCCCAAAAACCAAGTGGGAAAACTTTGGACTTGTTACTTGCAGTTTCTCTCTTTGAACTTATATTCTCTGAAGACTTGTTCTCCCTTCCCCAAATGGAAATGTTCTCCAAAGTAAGGACATCAAGATAAAACCATGATAAATAACTGACATCATTATGTTTGACAGTGGACATGCAGTGCTTATGCTGAAACTGAAATGATCAAAACCAACCTCATGGAAAACTGCAAACACTCAAAGGTTGCATGAAAGTATACATAAATCAAGTTTGTCAAGCTATTCTAATGCCATTTTTTTTAAAAAAAGTATATTCCCTCTTAGAGGACTCATCAACTCCACTCTAGTCCAAAGGCTTGTGGAAGAAATTATGATGATTAAAGCTTGAGACACCAGCAAAACTTTACATCTACAAATATGTGAAAACAAACCTTTAGGCACAATACTAAAAATAGGCTCATTTTGGTGAAATGAAGCTGTTTGAATAAATGAAACTAATAGTTTTTATCTAAACCATCTGTGGTGTGAAATGGGAAGTCATACAGAAGAGTCCTTGGAGACTTCTGATCGCTCTACATTGGAGGCAGGGGTGTGGGGGGAGAGATAACAAAGTGATCAGCTAAGGGAAACTGGAGGCCAACTCATGCCCGCTGCAAGCAATCTGGCTCCTCCAACTGTGCATCAGTGAAGGTGAATGTTCTGAGAATACAAGACCAGAATTATTTCAGGAAACAGAGAGGTTGTGTAAAGTATCAGATTCTATCTCCTGTTAGGAAATAAGGAAAGAAAGAAGGAGAGAAAGATGAGAAAAGAGGAGAAGAAAGGAAAGGAAAGGAGAGGAGGGGAGGAGAAGGGAGGTGAGAGGACAGGAGAGGAGGGGAGGCGATAGGAGAGGAGAGAAGAGAGGTTTGTTGGTCTGCTGAAATCATGAAACCAGGTATTAAAAATGACCCAGCTGAACAGCTAGAACTGTTTTGTATTACGTGTATTTTGTAATAGTACCCAGAAATTGTAGTTTCATTTATTTATTTATTTATACTGTTCTTCCTTTCTTCTTTGCAAAACTTTTACCAAGACCAGATTTAGGTTTATGTGGGGCCACAATTGATTAAAAAAAAAAAAGCAGAATACAAAATATACCACAGAATTGGTACAATTTATGCAGAGATGAATTCTGAGAAACTCAGGCTAGGGAATATGCCTAGTCATTTCAAAGTTAAATATATGGGATAAGAATGTAGGCTTCTTTTTTTGGGGACAACTTCTTCATACTTGAGCCTTATATCAAAACTGTTAGGTTCTGGTATAATGGACCACAAGCGATGGTGATGGATAGATTTTGGGTTTTGTGTAAATAAAGTGAGACCCCCTCATTCAGTTCATGGGCTTCATCATATTCAACCTCAGAGTTAGTACATCCCTTCACCTTCCCATACAGTTACTGCATTTGAATAATTTTAAAAAATTGGCCAGTGGAAGGCAATCAAACTTACAAAGGAACTATGAAAATAATGTTTGACAAATGCTGGGTTGCAAAATATGACAAGAATACATGTAAGTGATTCCCCCTGCTCCTACACTGGCTTTTGGTTTTTATTAAAGGCAGGATTTTCCTTTTTTTAGAATAAAAGTTTGATGCTGTATTCTCTTAATCTGATTAGCAGTGATGTGCTAATGTCCAGTGATGGAGTTGTATCAGTGTGAAGGTCAAAGGCCCACTTGGACCAAATAAGAAGGTATACTTCTACATATTTCAGCACTTTCCCTGATTTTTTGGAGTGGGTGGGCCCCTTGAGATGGCACTTGCCCTAGAAAATAGCCACAGTGCTTAAGTTCAGAGCTATTTTTAGAACTTAGAACTTGTAGTCATAGATTAAGTTTTAATTGAATTCTGTACTCTAGGTTTTCCTTTGTCCGTAGCCTGGGCTTCAGCAGAGTCAGGCCCAGATAGTCTCAGGCCAACATACATCTTGTCTTCTGTGCTTAGTCACATTATTGTCTAATTGTATTAGTATTTCTCATCCAACTATCACCTACCATGTGGTATGGGCAGATAGAGTTCTTGGATGGCCGTGGCAGAAAGGCACACACTCAAAACTAACAATATGGTTCATTTATCTATGTCTTGGAATCTGGTTGGATTTGATCAAGACTCAAATGTCAAGCACTCAGCTGCACTAGCAGAGTTCAAAACAATGTACAATGAAGGTGAAACTTTGGCAAGCACCTGTTTGAAATGTCCTTCTAGATAGCTTAGCCCCTAGGTCACCATAGTGTAATGGAAAATGCCAGCAGAGAAGAGGTTAAGGGATGCCAGTGATCTTTTGCATCTGCCCTGACAGTTTATTCTAGCCTGATGCAATGAGAAAAGGTTAAGATTAACAGCTTTCCCCCCTCCGACAAAAAAAAAATCAGTCATATTGGAAAGGCTAATGTGACTTTTACCACAACACTGGGCCCTTTGTAGTCTCACATTTAACTTTATTGGAATGTTTTTCTTTCCATTGCTTTTATGATGGTACTTGGATTTGAAACCAATGAGTCTTATTCCAATGCAAATATGAAGCTGCCCCTTCTTTTCCAGACTTCAAAACATCCAAACTAGTTTTATTCTACAGGTTTCTACTCAAGAGAGTAGAAAACATGAGGTGCATGTTTTACCAAATGACTTGTCTTTTTTCAGAGTTCCAGGGGCAAGCCCCAGTTCTCATGCTTAAGATTAATGGCCACTTTCCAATTTTTCCTCCATCTCCCACAGTGGGGTCTCTTTCCAGCAATACGTCAGGTATAGCTTGTCCCAGGCTTAGGGAAATAAGACATTAGTTTTGGAATTCCAATTGTTCTAAGCCTTTGATCACCACTTTCTAACTGTCTTTAAAACCTTTTGCCTAAAACAGTTGCAGGCTGTGGTTTTTTTGTCTGTCTGAGGTGACTAACAGCACCATGTTCTCTATATGGGGAATGTGTTCATCTAGCACCCAAACCACCTACTGGCTTCCGGCCCCTTTTATCAGCTAAGCCATCAGCCATGAGCTGACATTTCAGCATTCAGAAGCTCCCCACCCCCACCAAAAAAAAAAGTGACAAGAGGAGAAAAAGGCTCATTTGGCAATAGTTTGCTCTTGCTGTTTGGCCTGGAGAAAGACATTCAAAGTGGTAGAAGATTGTTTAGTAACAGCTGGCGAACACCAGGGTGTGAGGCTGATTTTCAGATATGACAGCCACTTACAGGAATGCTGCCAGATACAGCTGTTTAAAAGCCTTAATAAACAGCAAGTCAATACTAATCTTTGCCAAATTAATCTTTTCCCTGACAGCCCATCAGAGCAATTATGTTTGGGCTTATTGTAAACATACAATTGTCAAACAGGGACGCTCCAGACTTTAAAAAATACTGTAGTTTGGTTCACAGTCTCTCTTTAGAATGACATTTTTTTGCTTTCTTTGTAGAATTGTCTTTCCATTTTATTTTCTGGTCACTTTTTTTTTGTTTGTTTGTTTGGCCTCATGTCAGTGTTGTGAAATTTCACTTTCAAATGTCTTCACCAACAAGCTGTTAATAAAATGTGAAATGATTCGTGCTGGTGGGCTTCTTTAACTAGCTGCAGCTCTGACCATGCTGAAAGAGAACACACCATTGTTCTCATTTGTCTCCCATCTGAGTATGAGAACTGCAGCTTAACCTCTCCTTGTCTACTCCAATGCTAGATACAAATGAGAAGATGTTTGGCCAAGGTTGGGTATGGTGTCTTAGGCCTGTAATCTCAGCTACTAGGAAGACAGAGATCAGAAGGTCACAGTGGGGGGCCAGCCTGGGTGAAAAGTTAGCAGGAGCCCATCTCAACAAAACAAGCTGGTGGCGTACACCTGTGATCCCAGCTAACAGGAAGCATAGGTAGGCAGATCCTGGTCTGAGGCCACCTCGAGCGAAAAAATGTGAGACCCTTGTGAAAAATAGAGTAAAACAAAGTAAAAAAGTGGTAGAGTGCCTGACTAAAAGATATAATACACACTGATCGAGAAAATAATCAAGGGAGAAAAAGGTGCTAGACACACAGGAGTGTTGACAACAGGAGAAATTTCAGGAGACAATTTTTATGGAATGCTAAATTCAAACATTGATTAATCAACAAAATCCTTAAATTTTTTTCTAATTACCAAGTATGGGTGTGACTTAGTGAAGCAAGGAAAGACTCATTTCTTAGATCTTACCTAAGTGATACTCTGAGTTCAACCCCAGTACCAACACCACCACCACCACCAACAACAACAAAGTGTTTGGCTAAATCTAAACAAGAAGTCAAAGTCAAAGCTCTTCTGTATACACTGATGGCCAGAACCCAGTTCTGGAGTTCCCCTTTCCTGCTGATGCTCCCAGCCTCCCTCCCTCCTTTGTAGCTGGTGAGGTCAAGAGGGTCCCCACTCCCTCTCTCAAAGCAATAGACTTTTCTAAGGATTTAAAGACATTTTCTGTTAGGAAAGGGGTTCCTACACCAAGAAAAGGTGCCAAATAAAATTATGGAAATCTCTTTTGAGGATCTTAATAGATAGAACTATTTCTTCTTCACCTGGTATCACTTAGGTAGGATCTAAGAAATGAGTCTTCCCTTGCTTCACTAAGTCACACCCATACTTGGTAATCAGAAAAACAATTAAGGATTCTGTTGATTAATCAATGTTTGAATTTAGCATTCCATAAAAATTGTCTCCTGAAATTTCTCCTGTTGTCAACACTCCTATGTGTCTAGCACCTTTTTCTCCCTTGATTGTTTTCTTGATCAGTGTGTATTATATCTCTTATTTTTGTCAGGACTAGAAAAATTTTCTTGATCAATTATGTAGGCCAAAATAATATGGAATCACTCATTTTGAAACACTTCCTTTCGGTCTTTTTGTAACCTTAAGTTATTTAGTGAAACATTTTCATCTTTGCCTCCTATTACTTGCCTGTGAGCAGCTAGTTAATTCCATTCCATATTTAGAAGCTTCAAAACCATCAAGGAAACATATAATTCCTACCAAGGATAATTTATGCAGCTTCACTGATCCTGTTTTTGTGCATTTATTGTGCACCTACTATGTGCTATAATATTCCAAGTTATTTTGGAGATGAATAAATTATTTAATTTCAAGGAGCCAAAGAGATTTGTACTGTGAGGTGACTCACATGAATTTACATGCTTAAGATTAAACTCATGATATCCATTTGCCACTATTTCAATATTCATCATCATCATCAGAAATGAATTTTTCTGTGCTTCTATCTTCACTTTAAAGTAAAGTTATGAGTAGAGTAAGAAAGTATAGGTAAACTCTCCAGTCAACAAACAAACATGAGAACATTTATGCATAACAAAACTTTTCAGGTTCTAACAGATAACCTATTTATTATAAATTTCCACATAAACAATTTTAATATAACAAGGAAACAGGGATAGTTTCTGGAATTTATTAGAACCTAGTAATTTAAAATATTCTTTAATATGGATAGCTGTCTAGGATATATTCTAAGTGGGGTAATTTTTTAAAAAACAATTCATTCTTTAAGCTTTTCACCTAGGATTTTGTAGGTACTTCTCACTCCATTAGAAATTATATCTAAATTCATCAATAAAACCCCAGTGTCTCTACTTCAACACCTTCTGGTGGACCATATAAAATCACCATTTATGTAGGTAAAAGGGTCAATATTGATAATTTCCTATGGTTCAATCTTTCAAATGAGTCAAGCAATTCTTTTGCAAAGGGTAGAAAAAGGAAACAGGCTGTTGTGCTGATCTACATTTTGGAATTCCTGAGTTTTTAAATTTTCTTAGTGACAAATCTGAGCCAGGGTGCACTGCTTTTATTGATCATGGCTTTCCATGGACAGCTCATGTTCCATGCACTGGGGATCCTTCTCTTTCAGATAGCACATGAAAGTAATCACACAGACCAACTTCATTCTTAGCTATACACACCAATTTTGTCAACTGGAAACCATTATTTGACTTTTTTTTTTTTATCATCAATCCATTCTCACTTGGATGGGAATTGAGATTTTGGAGTATTTCCCCTTGATTATGTTAAGAGACATAAGCTACTCCCTCTCACTGTCACACACTTTTCCTTTTTCTAGTTAGCTATAATTCTGATTTTAGGTATGTTGTTAAAGATATTTTATGATCAGTGTTATTGGTGAATCTCTCAGAATGATTTTATTCTTGGTCCAGGAATCATTTAATGTGCTCCAGCAGAGAATTTGGATTAAATCACCACTATTCTCTGAGTGACAAGCTATAATCAACTGTGCCCAAACTAGATTCTGACTTCCTTAAAGATGGTGGATTTCTTGGGCAACACTTGTTCTAGAACGTGAGGTTAATTGGAAGACACTCTCAGAGTTCCAGGAAAGAACATCTGGGGCCCTGGCGGCCACTAATTCCTTCTGTGCCCAATCACTTCTGCCCTGAAATTTATTTGAGACTTCTCATTTGATTGAGCCTGTCCTTTTAAAGTCTGATGGATCACCAAATAGATTACAGTCACATATGATAAGAGTTTTTATTGATGATGTATTTTCTTTTATTTACATTTTTTTTTTTTTTACTGTATTTGGTATTAAATTTCAAACTCTTTCTACCCTGGTTGTGCACCTGCTCTGGAAAAGCTGTAAACAACATTCCTGTACAAACCACCTGTCAAAGTCAAGGCTGCTTGTTCTCATCCTGGTAATTTCCTTCTCAGTTTAGACTTAATGCTGGATAAAATTTTACTTTCTCATACTATAATAAATAAAAGACATTTGTTAATTAGTAGTGCTGGTATATTTCTAAAATACTAAACAGACAAACAATAAACTGTGAACTTAATCGTATGAGTTCTTATACAGTTTCAAGACAGGAAAATTAGAGTTCTCAGCTACAGTCATTTTAATAATCACATTGGATCTGCATTATTTATTAGTCACTACATGCTCAAGTGATTCAAGGTTGTACAATGCCTAAAATCATTTCAAAGCAAGCATACCTTTTATCTGCTCAATTCTGACTGGTTTACATAATGCATATATTTGTATTAAGTTAAACTACTAATTTTTTCCCACATTCCATGAAAGAAACATTAGCCATTCTTTTGATTTCTAATCAGATTAACTTACTTGACACAATCCTCATTAAGGAAATAATTTGCTAGGTCTTTTTTTATTGTGTCAGAACTATACAAACCCTCAGAATATTCTCAATGTTTGTGGTTTCCTAGAAAATCTCTAGTAGTCTCAGAATTCTCTGGAAAGACCCAGGAATTCTGGGAAGAGAAATAGATTGTAAAGATACAGAGCACAGCAAGAGTCCTACTTTCTATGAATGGCTTTCAAATTTGGAATGCTTTTCCTTCCTCTTTTGCTGTCTGCTTACTCACCTTTGATTTCTAGATTTATTCTTGGCAGTGTGCTTCCGTTTTATTTCTTCCTGCTCCTTGTTTAATTCTTAAATGTTTTGGGGGTTTTGTGAGAAGCATATGTCTTAAGGAATTTTGGGTGATTCGGCTTTGTTTTTCTGGGGGGGGTGACGTTTCAGAATTGACTAAAACCAGCTGAGAACCAAGATGCAACTTGTTTTAGAGGATGTGTCTGTTTGTTTAGTCTTAAGACCTTGTGTGACTTCTGGGGCAATTCTGTGTTGTATTGTAAGAAAGCAAAATTTTTTTTAATAGAATTGTTTTTCATTTGCATCAACCAAAGAAATGCAGAAATAAGGATTAGTAACTTTAATCTGCTGCTAAATGAAAAGCAGTTTGGGCTTTATTCATATCACTGTAAAAACTAAATAATAAAGTATTCACACCAAGCGTGAATGTTTTTTTGCCAGTAAAAGTTAAAACATCAAAGAAACCTCTTTCAAATACTAACAAATTTACTTACAAACACCTATATTTATTATTTCATAAATAGGCGCAACAAGTTCCATAAAAAAAGATTAAATACAGACACAGTATGAAGAAACAATAATACAGAGCCATATGTAAAGGTTATAATTTAGCTGTTTCCAATCTGTTTCTGTATCTAATAGGATACCAGGTAAGCTTTTGGCAGTTTTATACATAAAAGGACTTAAATGACATTTACTAACCATTACACAAAAAGTGATACAAAAAGCAATTTTTCTGCAGTACAAAATAAATGTGTTTGCGCTTCCCTTAACACTAGTTTCTTTTTGTCTGATTAATGAGACAAAGCCAATTTGTTTTTAAATTAAAATCATTTGGGAATATTTTTTTCAAATATTTTGAAAATATAGAACTATTAGTCAGTTGTTTTAAAAATGAAGTAAAAATATGACTGTTGGCCAATTTAACCCCTCTTGTGAAATCAACCAACTGGGATGAGCCAGTTTCAAATTACAATTTAGCTACAAAAACATTCACATTTTATACTCTAGGAGAGTGTAACATAGATGCTATTTACAAACTTGCTATGACTGCTACATCAAGCCATTTAAAAAGTCTTTAGTAGTTTCATATAAACACCCATTATGAAAACCAATGGAAAAGCCAGAACTGTTACCCGAGACATCTACTGTGGCTAAGGCAGTTAAATACTAGAGCGCAGCACTTCACAGCAAAAAACCAACATAAAATCTGAATGGTCCATGTTTCCTTCAGGGAAGAAGAACAATGTCCATAAAGGATTAGAAATAATAAAGAAGCATGACTATGTCTTCCAGAGTGGATGACCCACAAGCTCAAATGGCCCTAAGTGCTTAGCAACTTGTATTTTCTAATAAAATGGAGAACTGCCTTGACTGTACAAAGCAATTTGTGGTGAAAAGACTTCCCTGAATTCCTCAGTGGAAAGGAGAGGTGTTCAGATTTTCAGGTGAGGTACAGTGCTTTGTCCGTCTGCATGCCCCTGTATGGAGAGAAAGTAGACAACTCCTTGTTACAAGACAACATGGGCTACAGGTGGTAATGGAGGAAGAAGGGTTTAGATTATTTATTCTCACTTGAGGCATGGATTGCACTGGGAAAGGGCACAGGAAGTTAACCTACATCGACAGCAAACAAAGATCTAAAGGCATTTTTTCTTGGAAAGAATAGATGATGGCTGGAAATTTTCTGGAGCAGCACCCCTGCCTACTTGAAAGTGGAACCCACCCTTCATCACATAGTGGAAAGCAGTCATAAAAGACCCATGGTCGAGGGCTCATGCTATAAACACCGTCCACCACCAGGTGGCGATGGCAGGCCGCTTACCCACTACTGCAGTAGTCGTTATTCCAGTCCACAGGCTGGGGGGGAGGATTTCTGCACCCAGAACGCACATACTCCATTGCTTGGGTGACAACTTGTGCGGCTGTAGATGTAGGATTGATAATAGTCTGATAGTCAGGTTGAAGAGTAAATCCCTGAAAGGAAAAAGCAGGTCCACATGTGAGGATCAGAATACCTTTTTAAGAAGAAAAACACCTAAATATTTATGTATTCTCTCCAAACACCCTAGTGCTTCTTGCTCTTGCCTCTGCCGGGTGTAGCCTATGGAAAGAGCTCAGAAAACTTAAAACAAAGGTAGAGAAGAAGTACCACATTCTTCTTACCTTTCCTTTGTTTAACCATGTGTCAAAAACCTTTAAGACTACTCTTGAACAGATAAATTGAATTGAGAAACGATTTAAAATATAGAGGAGCCAACTCAATCAAAACAAGGGGGAAAAGAGCTTAAATTCCTCAAAGTTTATGTTTCCTATCAAACCTAAGGATACATTAATAGTTAATCCTCAAAATATGCAACAGAATCTTTTTTGAAGGATTCAGGCAGCAGGTGGCTGAGTGTTTTATTAGACTACACCTATTCACATATTGTTCTCAAAACCCTTTTTCTTCATTCAATCACAAAGGGACCATCTGCTTCTTTTTTATTTGTATTTCTTTCTCAGCTAAAAAATTTCAACCAAAGCTTTTTAACAGTTGTTGGATTAATACAAGGAAAAAGATGCAAAACAACTTGCCATTAGAAAACAGAGAGGGAAAAGTGTAAGACAGAGCAAATATTTTTTAATTGAAAAGTCTATTAACTGGCAAACAATAGCCAGACTTCAGGAAGATTCTTTTAATTCACTAGTATGGTCAAGTGTTGACTTTTAATCCCACAAAGCCATTAAAAATTCAAGGACAGAATCTCTGAAGTAGATAGCTATATCTGGTAAACAAAAAGAATTATACACGAAGATTTATTTTTAGCTTATCTGGTGAATTCAAAAGCAGCATAAGTAAGCTTTGCTGGAAGTGACCAAAAAAAGCAACTTAATTAATCTCATGGTTGTCTCTGTTTAGCAGATTCCAGGCATGGTTTTAACCACTGAGACATCTTGGATTTAAGAATGTGCCATTCTCTATTTACTCGCAGGTAGCTTTTTGAAGGCATAATATTCTTGTTTCCTTTTCTTAAACTCAGCAGGATGAAAAGAATATTCTTTATTAAAAATCAATCAAGGTTATTTTCTTAGACTTTTATTCATGTTAGGGCATCCTTTGTGCAATGACTCTAAAGAAGACAACACCTACTATGGACGTTCCTAAGCTTAATATTGCCTTTAAAGTATTCATTTGTTTTTCATTCAAATGATAAAGACAACATGTCAATGTCCACACTTACTTCCACCCACACTGTGGAGAAAGACGATATTTGGAATGACTAGGAAAAAGTTATTGAAAAGTAAAGAATTCAGCCAGGATGATTATTTGACTTCACAGACTATTTGACCTCACATAAACTAATAAGTTTGTATGCATATATAGCACATATATTCAAAACTATAAACATCATCCAAACTTGGAAGTTGAAAGTAAGAGTGGCCATCCAACTGGCCACTTGGGTGCCCTGACCTTTCCAAGTAGAATTCTTCTTTCTCCAGACCTTCCCAGATTTCCAACATGAGAAGAGTCTCACTTGCTTTAGTGAAGTGTCTTTATTTCCTTGTGGTCTGTTCTATTGTGGGACTTTCTCCACTTTCCTCCCTAGTTCTTTGCCTAGTATGGTACTGGGCAAAGAGCAGGAGAAAACTTGAAGGGAGCCCTTTGTTGACTTTCTTTATTGATGCCAATCTTAAGAGCTGTCTTGAGGATCGTGAGATCAGATAGTGTTTGACTTGCTGGGCTCAGCTCATAGTAGTGGCTCAATAAATCATGTTTTCCAATAAATAAAGTTTAGTACAGATGATTCAATGCTATAGTTAGAAAGGCATGGAATAGAAAAATGTGTAAATACCAAGGCTTTCTTAACTTTTTAATGTAAAGTTCTCCATATTGGATTTTTTCTGCAACTGACAAAAAAGTATCAAAACAAAGGGCAGGGCAGTTGAAAGTATCTTGAGTTAGTTGACAGTATGGAAACAGGGAAAAATAGCACACACACCAACAAAACTCTCTGTCCTTTTTTTATCCAGTGAAAATAGTTCCTTAGGTTGGATGAAAGGATATCAATAAACTAGAATTGGTGACTTTAATTTATAGAAACTAAAATTGTGTTTGTTATCTACAAAGTTCAGAGACTGAAAATTCAGCTAACTTCAATGTCTAAATTTAAGTACATTACTAAAATGTCCAAACAACCAAGGACCAAAAAACAAAACAAAACAAAAATAGGCAAAGGCTGAAATAATGTTATTTAGCATTATTTTATTTTCTAGTTAGAAAATGAAACATTTTTCTGAACACTATATAAAGAAATGCTGGGGTCAAACTTAGAGCTAGGTACATTTTTATTACTGATGTATAGGAAACAATAATGATATAAATTTTTGAAAAATGTTTGCTTAGCAGTCTAATTAAAGAAGACTGAATATTTTGCATCTTAATGCTCGAGAGAAGAATCACCAACTGTTTTGTAGCATGCCTGGAATTTTAAATTTCATTTTCTGGTGCCAGATTGAAATAAAAATAGGAAACATGATAAAGATTAATTTGATGTCAGAAGGGACATTTGCTCTTTAATTAGATTTCTGTAGCCCTTGCAGTTGTGTTGTGCCACCATAGCCAGACCGAAAAAGCCTGCAGCACAACCAAACAGTGGTCCTCAGATCTACACTTTACTGGGAACTAATTTCATTTCCTGCCTGTCTGGAGAGGTATTTTCTGGAGAGGTATTTTCAACAGGCATCAATGTTTTTGTCTTCACAACTGATTTATTCATCAATCTCAATGTGATTTTTTTAAACCTTTAAATTACACCCAAATCCTAAAGCAGCTGTTTATTACACAAGGAAATTGAAAATCTGTCTGTGTGATATCATACAAAGATTTTTTCTTAAGGTCATAAAGGAAGTTGACAGATATTAATGATTTTTTTTTCTCTTGACCTCATTCGACAATAGAGTGAGTAGAAAAAAAGGAAGAAAACTGGACCAGAAAAATCGGGTCCATGAGTGTATAAAATATTATTCTAGAAAAAAATGGAACTATTATTCCTGGTGGACTATACAGTCATTTTAGTAGGATATAGTCATTTTCAAAAGGACAATAAAATAGCTGAAGTAATACTGAAATATGAGACAGTCTTTTAAAAATACAGTAGCCATTAACTGTTTTCTGTGTGTCTTTCATTTTTTGATGTTTGAAGATAGGAATTTGGCCCCATACAAGGAAGCAAACATCTGTAGGATAAAGAGAGTTGGGGCCATGAATCAGACAGGTCAAATTTTATTCATGACTTGAATGTGTGTCTACAGGCTATAATCTCACTGATGATATGAATGGTGGCCCTGATAGACTGCTGTGAGTGTGGTAAATTGTCATTAAGCAGTGATGGATTCTGTGATCTTGACTTTAGAATGATCAGCTGACCGGATTGCCAGCCTCCTGAGCCTGCAGGACCTTGCTCCCATTGCCTGCTTGCTCCTGCCTTGTCCTTACCACTCTCCTTATTCACCTAGCTTCCTTTCCATTGCCTGGGTAGTACCCACTCCCTGTCAGCCTGTCTCTCCCAGCCTGGAGTTTCTTTCTCCAGCTGCTGCTCTTTGAGGAAGTCCCATACCCTTCCCACCTTCCAGCATGTAAAGAGGGAACTGTGCCTTTGCTGTTCTTTCCTATACAAGCAAGAATCCCTGGACCACAGCACTGTGAGACTGGTATGGACCTTGAGTGCAACAGGACCTTTAAACAGGGTTAACCCACCCCACTAAAGGTGACATCCCCCAAACTCTTATTCTTAGCAAACACTACCGATTCATTACAATGCAAGCAGATCCAAGAGCAACCTTTTTCTTGTGTGTGATGTCTTATGGGAAGGGTGGGTTCTGACCCCATGAATATCACTTGGTCATAAACACCTCTGTAAACAAGGCAGGAGGGTGGAAACTGGCTTTCCCTGTGGTATTCTTCTTTAGTGAGTCAACAACTGGATTGCTGAATGTAGACAAGGAACTTGTCATAGCTGTACCAATATCCTTGGCTGAGGGACCAAGGGAAACTTCTATAAGGAAATTAATTTCCTGTTCTCCACAAAAATGTTGATTTTAGAAAGAACTAGGATTTAAAGACACTCCAAATTCTTAGGAGAAACAGATTTTCTAATACAAAGCAGTTAACAATATATAAGAATGATGGAGGGCAACAGGCAGCAAGCCTAACATTTAATAATCTTAGCTCTGTCAGGTGCCAGTGACTCACATCTGTAATCCTAGCTACTTGGGAGGCTGACATTGGAAAGATGTCAGTGATGTACACCTGTCATCCCAGCTTTATGGGGGAGCACAAATAGAAGGATCTCAGTTCAGGCTGGCCTAAGTAAAAAGTGAGACCCTATCTCCAAAGTGACCAGAGTGAAAAGGGCTGGAGGAGTGGCACAGGCATACCAGTCAAGACATTCTCATTTCCAAACAATATTTTAAAAGAAATTACAGAATTTTCTATGCTAAAGTGATCTGTGGTAGCAAATGGCATCTTAAAATAACTAATGTACTTCACTATGGAAACAGAAAGCAAAAGGGTAATTAGAAAGGTGAAGCAAAGTAGACATGGGAAAGAAACCAGTGTTTTGAAAAAAAGCAACTAACAACCGTGAGGATGGTATACTGCTGCATTTATACATTATACTTGAACAGTGTGATGACATCTACTAATATAATGTATAGATATTTATCGAATATTTTCAATTTTCTCTCCCTCCACTTAAACAGAAGAATAGGAAACATATGTCCCCCATCCTTTGGTGGATGAATCCCCCCAGCCTTTCAGAAGAAGGTTGTAATACCCAGTGCAGGGCTTGCACTTACTTGCTGCATGGTGGGAGAGTGTAAGGCAGATTGGACCTGCATGGGGAGCTGGTTTCCAATGGGTTGCTGCATGGTAAGCGGCTGGTGCTGCTGCATGCTCAGATGCTGGTGAAGAGGAGGGCTGATCTGGAGAGGGGGTGGAGGGGACACGGCCATGTTGGCTATAGACACAGTCACTGGCATTTGGTTGTTCGGCTTGGGTGCGATGTTCCTAGGGAGGCTGGGATGCATGGCAGTGAGGTGAGGACTCATTCCTGGCTGTTGGTGATAGTGGGAGCTCAGGTACAGAGCTGAGTGGGCCTGGCTGGGCCCATGGAACACTGATGGCTTCGAATTGATCAGCTGAGGAGGCTGAGATGTCTTAACGTCAACAGGTTCATTGTAGCTCTGTTGAGGAAACACAGGAGAGCAGTATCAGAAGCCTGATTCATGAAGCCTTGATGCTATGAGAAAGATGCTGTGTGAGTTTACTCACAAACTCTTGTAAGAATCAACACCCATGATTATTCTTGATTCTCTTATCCAGAGATCCTTCAATCATTATTTTTTTAACATAACTTACATAACACTGAGTTTAATTCTATCTCTTTTATGAAATCTAAAGCAATCTGCAATGACATTTTACCCCTTTGCCTAAATACTAAGCTCTAACTTTCTAACTGTTCTTTCTCATCACCCAAAGATAAAAAGATGGGAGGGGGGCAGGAGGGAGACCATCATTGTCCTAGTAGGAAACACAGTACAGCTCACTTTCAGAGTAATTCAGTTCTGCAGTTCTCCTATTGATTATATGTCTAGTTTTTTTTTCTTTTTCATATTCTTAAAAAGCCTTGGCCTAGATATTTGCACAAAGGAAGCAAATCTGGTTGATGCAAATGGCTATGGAAGAGTTTTAAAATACCTTTCTAAAGTCCTATAAAATCACATTAAGATGTCTTCAAAGTAACCACAGAACTCATCTTGATTTTTTTTTTTTGAAAAAAAGAAGTAGTGATGAATTGTGCCCCTTAATGAAGTGGATAAAAATAATCTCTCTTAGAAATTTTAGACTCCATCATAAATTAATATAATTTTGTCCTAATTTTTTTCCACACCTTTTTATGGTCATTTCCTAATAATCTTTTAATTGACTTAAACACTAGACATTTCAGTGGAAGCTGAAAATAATCAAGAATTAACACTGTGGCATTTCCTCTTGGGCATGAACCCATCTCCAACTATTGCTGAGAGGAAGAGACAGACAGATCCCATGGGGACAGGTAAAGCGAACAGGAGGAAAAAAAAAATGCTAAAATGTCCTTATGGAGAAAAAAGTCACTGTGTTAAAACCAGGTCTTGAGGAAACACATACACTCTTATTCTGTGACCTCAGTATCAAACTTGTTTGATTCTCAAGTCAGAATGAGTTTCTTGTTCCTCTCAGTACTGCAAGGATGCAACCCATGTGAGGGCCTTGGTCTCCCTCCTGCTTGGTCAACCACCACCTGCAACCCACAGTCTGCACTTGGAGGAACTCAAGTCAGCAAACTTTATTATCACAAGTCAGCCTACCAACTATTAGCAGCACAGTGCAATTGTCCCAGTACTGCAAGAAAATTAAGTGAAACCCACAGCTGTCTCTATAGAAAGGACATATATGACCTCCCCTACACACCTTTTTTGGCAGTACTGGGGTTTGAACTCAGGGCCCTGCACTTGCTAGGCAGGTGCTCTATTGCTTGCTCCACGCCTCTAGACCTTTTGCACTGGTCATTTTTGGGATAGAGTCTCACTTTTCACCCATGCTGGCCTGGACTGAGATCCTCCTATTTATACTTCCTGCCATAGCTGGGGTGATAAATGTGTATTAACATGCTCAGCTTTTTTTGTTGAATTTGGATTTTGAGGATTTTTTGCCTCACATGGCCTGAAACTGCAATCCTCCCAAATTTGGTCTCTTACATAGCTGGGATGACAGGTGTGCATCACTGCACCCAGGTATTAGTTGAGATGGGATCTTGTGAACTTTTTGCCTGGGCTGGCCTTAAACCTGATCTTCCAGATCTTAACCTCCCAAATAGTTAAGTTTGTAAGAATGGGCCGCCATATCTGGCTCACACCTAGCCCTTATAAAACATGCCAAATCATGGAAATTTGGGGTCCTGTGAGACAGAACGCTCTATGCAGAGCCCATAGGAAGGTGCCCAGCTCCTTCACATAGTCCTTTCATTGGGACATTTTTCTCTGTGTCACTGTTGATGCAGCCTTGTGAAATAGGAATAAATGTTTAGACTGTCCCTTTTTCTGTATTAACGTAAAAATATAAAAAAAAATCCTTCACCAAAACATTTAAAAGAGAAGGTATAGACCAAAGAAACTTAATTAAATGTAGTTCCTAAAAGGTGGTTTCCATTTAAAAAACAAGTTTTAAGTAGAATTTTTTGGTTTTGCTTTCAGTTTAAGTTCTTACTGTTTAAAATAGGTAACAATTCAAGGAAAATGTCCAGTGGGTTAATTCAGGCTGGGTAAAGAGTGAAGCTTTGTACATCAGAAGGACATGTACCACAGTTGATGGTAATGACTTGAAAATCACTCCATGTATGCCAAGAAAATTACGTGTTCACCATGCATCTGTGTGCTTAGGTGATCTGGGAAAGTGTTTTTGTTGGGTTTGGATTTTCTCTGTTTTAGCCTATTGCAGAAGGGCTAATTTCATATTTAGTCATGGGCTCTCTCAATTTCATACTGGAAAATATTATATCAAATAAACACTGATATATTGGTGCATTTTCATTTTTGCTTTATGGTTGTTTGAGTTTAAAAAGAATAAAAATCATTCACATTCCCTATGTGATCAAAACTAAGAAATACTTGTAATTATAAAGATGCTTTAATTTCTTATTTCTCTATAAACCTCCTTATTGGATAGTGAGATGATTATTGGCTAAGTAAATAAAAATACTGAGTTTAAAATAAACAATGAATCCAATTCTCTTGAATTCTACTTTAATAAGAGTGTGAAGTCTACCACAGATAGATGATGAGATAGATACAGTTATGGAGATTTATAGAAATAGCAATCTAATTTGAGATATTTTATTGCCAACCCCTCTTGTAAAGGCTCTCTTTGCTCATGGATAGTTAAACACAAAACAATTTTTCTACTCAGTCATTTGTCATTTATTTCTCCATTCTAAAAGATATAAAGAGCAGTCCCTTTAAACTCACTTTGGAATAGTAGGAACTTTTAGTCACTAGGGTTATTGTAAACCTAAACTAAACAGATTTCCAAAAATAACTTGAAATATAACTTTTAACACAGAGGAAGGAAGAAGTTTAGGAAGTTACACTGTTTTCTCCTTACTTTCTAAATGTTTGAATGTGACACACTGAATAACACGTGGAGCCATGTCCCTATCCATGGCAGGCACTCCAATACGAGTTCTCCCTCTGTAGTCTCTTTTCTCAAGGACCTTCTGAATCATCAAGCAAGGTCTCTTTTTCATGGCAGGGAATCTTTTTACTCTTTGTAGGCCATGCTTCTAGCACAGGGTAAAGAAAAGAGAACACACCAGTTTGTTGAATGAGTGACTGGCTATTCTTGGGCAGTACTCCACACAGGCACAATTGCTTTGCTGAGACCTCTTACCTAGACATGCCATTGCTCTTCCCAAGAAAGAGGAAGGACCTGGGAGCTTAAGAAACTCACAGAATATCAGACTGATCCTCCCCCTTCTTTCTTTGTCTCAGCATGAAGTGAGAGAAAATATAGACTTTAGTGCTGTCCTTCATCCTCATTGGCTCTTGGGTGGAGCCCCAATAGGAAGTTTGATATGTTCCACCAAAACTTGGAGAATTTGTGACTTTATGTAAAGGTCACTTGTTGAGATGGGGAAAAGACTGCTTCTAGCTTTACTTCTCATTAATTATTAATCAGAATAAAACAAAAGACCATCTATTAATTACAGAGGTTTTTTTTGGAAGAAAGGTAGATTAAATTCATGTTAAATAGCAAACAGCCATGAATTCACCATCTGATTTAAGTGGAAATAATAAAGAAATCATAAATTTAGTATATTGTCAATGTTCTTCCAATTAAACTATGAAAGAAAAGTAATAATTTGGCAAATCAATTATACTGCATATGAAGATCTCCATACCTCTCTTTCAGAAATTAGGACTATTTTCTCACACAGAATAAGTAACTTAAATTTGTTTCTATTTTCAAACATATTAACTACTTTCACTTTGTCAAGTCTTGCCTTGGTCATTTGACACATGTACACTTAAAATCATTAATGTACACATTAATCTGATATTTTTAAGGGAAAGATGTGTTCTTGCTATTAGTTTCTTAGTATGTTCTTTTTCTTATTTGCTTTTGGACCACAGGTTCTGAAAGACCTTTTGTACAATCAAAAAAAGGAGGGTAGTGGCAATAGAAACCTTTTGAATTTTATCAGTAGAGACTTTCTTCAACACGTGCAAAATGTATAAAGAATACAGCTGTATCAGTCTTAAAATACTTATTAACCAAATCGATAGTTATCCAAGATAATTTCAATCCCCTTTGCTTTGTATAATGAAGATAATACTGCACAGTGTATAAATGCCCCTATTCAGAGATGATGTGTGCTATAAAAGTGAAAGATTGACAAAGTAATTGTTATTTAAAATAGCAAAGTATAAACACAAGTCATAAAACTCAGTGGAAGCAACAATATAGGAGTTCCTGAACCAAATCAAATTAATAGTCCATCTAATTTGGTTCTTGTTTTCAGCACTGACCAATACCTGATATACTGGATATTAAACAAAATTTATGCATCTACTCAATTGTGTAGTTACTTCTGGGAAGAAAATTCTTCCTGGCCCTTGCAGGTGATTAACTTATACCCTGAAGCATGAGATTTTATTATCTTTAAATCACATTTGGGCTTACAGAGCTGCAAATTTTATGTTAACAGTCATAAAATGATACATCCCATTTATAAATTCAGACTTAGTATTTGTCTCAATTGTTCTTTACAACAAGAAAGAGTAAGTTTACCTCATAATGAAAAAAGAAATCATTTCTTTGTTCCCAATTTATTCTCCTTTAATTGAAATTGAGCATTGTGTTTCTTTCCTGTTGATCATGGCAACAGAGTTTTCTTAATTTAATTAAATATTGTCTTGTGTTTTATATTAAAAAAAAGAGTTTCCATTGTCTTTCCTAAGCTTTAGTACCCTACGTTATGAACTACTCCTTAAGGTAGAAACAAAGTCTAATATTTGATGTATGATCATAAAGTCATCATTCTAGTCATCACAAAGCAGTCATCTGCTTTCACTTAACATCCCAAAACACAAGAATCCAAGTGCTGTTGCTTTCCAGGCTGACACGTCTAAGGAACTGCTCTCATTTCAACAATGCTGCATTTACTTGAGTTATTTGGGAACTTCCCCACTGGAATTTTCTTCAGAGCCTGTGGGACACTGTTTTACATATCCTCAGACAACTCTTTGTCTTTGATGGTGAATTTGATTTTTGGAAACAGCTAACAGTCACTTGAAGCCAAGGCTGTGGGTTCCATCTAGGTGATGTTTGGGGAAAAGAATGAGGTGTGAAAACAATGTAACAAGATTGATTTTCTAGAGTGGCTCATAAACTTTTCCTGACTGCAGTTCTAAAAGAGGAGTTTCAAAAAATTTTTGACTCTGGGAGCAATAATAAAATGAGTTTGTGGTCTCCCAAGGTGACTACTTTGAATACAACACTCATTTTGGGAATATAAATTCTGGTCTATGTGGTGAAATGAAACTAGTTCCACTGCTTTAAAGTTATACATTGTTTTCAGGATAATAATTTAGACTCACATCTAGGAATTTCTTAGACTATGGAAAAACAATATTCCCTTAAGCTTTACTTAATAGCCCAACTCAAAATGACGTTCCATAGCATGGAAAGTTGCCTAAGCCAAGAAGCTCCAGCCTTGTAAGAGCATATATTCTTGGCTTTCTTTGCAGGGTTCAAAAAGAGCATTTCAATTAAGAAAGCTATATGGACGAATGCATTTTTGTTTATATTTATATTGTTTTCTATCTTTTAAAGGGATATAACTATGTAGCAATTTAAAATTTGTTATTGTCACTTTTAAAATTTCTTTATAACAATAGTCTTATAGCCAAATTGAAAATATGACCTGGCTAAATTTTCAATGACACACAAAACTTTTACTGCTTCTTTGCACACCTACTAATAATACTAAAGATATAATTATTATTTATATTAAGTGATTCCTATGTTCAACATCCTACACCATGCATTTTATTCTTTTAAAATTTTAAATTTTATTGTGGTAAGAACACTTAACATGACACCTATTCTGTTGGCAAACTTTTAAGTGTGGAAAAATTATTGCCCACTATAGGTACATTGCAGTACACAGATCTCTAAAGTTAATTCATCCTGCCCAGCTCAACATTCTGCCTGGTTAGGAAACCCACATTCCAGCTCGTCCCACCCCAGCACTTGGCAACCATCATTTCATTTTTTTGATTCTATAAAGTTGACTATTTTTTTAGATACTTCATACATGGAATTGTGCAGTACTTGTCTTTAGGTGACTGACTTTTTTCATTCAGCATGATGTCCTTACTTAAACCATGCAGTTTGTATAGATTTCCTCATTTCATTCTCCTAGAAATTCTATAATTATAGTTCTGTTATCTTCTCTACTTCACACTTGAGTAAGCTGAGACTTGGAACATTTAAGTAACTGCATGAAGATGTGCAGATAGGAAGTAGGACACCTGGAATTTGAACCCAGATCCCTCTGCCTCCAGAGTTTTCTGTTCTCTGAAGACTATCCCAATATGACATTAATAATCCTTTTTGAGGTCTCTAGCATGATTCCTTTGATTACATATGGAAACACAGAGGTTGAAGGTACTACCAAGACCCTTTCGAGGCTTCATTGATAACCTTTGCTTGTACTTTTAAATTTCCCTAGGGAAAGACTTCAGCAATGGCCCCAACCAGATTAAATGCCCGTAGTTTGAAATGGAACCTATTTTCTTATTCCAGATCCAGAGAAAAGTCAAAGGAAGTGTAGCATGAGTAGTGACTGTCCTATGCCTAATACCTTTAGTGGGCTTGAGAATCCCCAAGTCTTTATTGCGATTAATAAACTTCAATGCTATCTTTTAACCTTTGATCTTTTAACATTTTTCTTTTTTTCTAACTTCACCCTTTATAGTGTCTAAAATTGAATAAGTTATTCAATTTTGTTTCCCAGCATTGTGTTTGTAACACTCTTTAAGCCCTATTGAAGTGCCTGGGCAATTCTAGCATGCTTGCATAATAGGGAGTGGCCAGTACTGTCACTGGCTCCATGTGACCAGGCGAGGCATCACTTAGCTGAATCAAGGCAGGGTTTCCTAACATTCTGCATGCCAAGGTTCCTCTGAATGTATCTCTTGTCAGCCTCTGGTGGTGGTAGTGTTATGTTAAGAGTGGGAAACCCTTTGGGCCTCAGCCCCACTTCAGCCAGAACAGCTGTACACTTAGCGGTTAATAGGTGAGAAAATATGGCATGAAACTTTGCTTGAGATAATGATTACCAGTACTAAAGATAAAAAATACTTGACAATCCCACTGAGCATAGGGAAAAACCTAGAAACTTCAAGGAGTTTGAGTCTCCAATGTCACTATTACCCTCTTCTCTGGTAGGCAAACCATTTAGTTTCTGCCTGGTGAGTGGGGGCTTAGCCCTACTGTGTGGGGTGGTTGTGATGAGGACCAAGAATCTACATAAAATGCCTAGGACAGCATGTGGGTTAGAGAAGCTATATCATAGAAAGATGCCATTTCTACTTCAGCTATTATTGGAAAAAAATCAACATACTCTTGAGAATGTGTCAGATTGTCATTTTGAAATAAAAAAACCTGAGAATATTCACTTACTGACCCTGGGCTTTTGTCTTTTGGGTAGACTTCATTTTACTCAAGCCTGGAGTCACAATTAGATGCATTTCATGCGTGTAAAGAAGTGTCTGAGAGGGAGGAGCATTGTTAATCCTATGATTCCATTTCACAGGGATAATCGAGGTCACTGGCTATTTCTATTTTTGATTATGTTCTGTAAGAAACAGCTGATTTTAGAGTATAGCTTCAAACCTTTCAGGTATCAAGAAACATTCCACTTGGATCTGTCCTATCCACTTTATCTCTCAGCACCTAGCTGAGGGCCTGACATGTAACAGTAGAGTGCAGCACATTGGATGTGGAGTCTGGCCTAGAGTGGGAGCGGTGAGAAGCAGAGACTATGATGTGTGGCTGCAAATGAGCAAGATTATTGTCTTAGAAAGCAAAAACCTTATTTGGTAAAATGAATGCATTCTATGGAAATAGGTAGTAAAATACGTAGCTCTGGAGTTGTAAATCAAAGTTGCTCGTAAGAACCTAGGAAGATGCACATGGCTCTTTGGCTAACTCAGGCTTTCGTGATTAAAAATGTCAGTGCTACCCATGACTTTGGGACAGTGCAGGAGAGCACTGAGTTAAGGACCATAAGGAACACAGACCAGCAGAAAGACGATGGGTGGGGCTGGGGTGGAGTTCAAAAAATAAAAGACCAAAGGCAGTGTAAGACAAAGTCAGCCCTGGTCACTGGTTCCCTGTGTACTACTTTTACTCTTAAGTGAAAGGCTGGTAATTAAAACTTACTTCAAGGAATAAGGCAGGAGGACTAAGTCAGCTCAGGCGCATAAAGTAATCTTTTAAAACTATCCATCAAATCAGGCCCTGCCCTCCTGGCAATAAACTCTGCTCCTTTTGCCGTGCTGCAAGGTCTTGCCCATCTTCCCGTGTCATATCAATCCACATTCCCTCCAATACTCAGCTCAGGCCACAATGACCTCCTCTACTCACAGTGATGGTTTTGTGGTCTCAAGACTCTGCATTTGCTGTAGCACTGCCTGGCCACCTTTCCGCCCAGGCTTTCTGATTCTGGAAGTCCTGTCCTCTTTGAACTCCCCGTTCCAAGGTCACCTTTCCCAAACTTCTCTCAAACCAGTCTAGCAGAGCCTTAGCGTTGTGATGTTACAGTCTCAAAACCTTTAACGTTTAATAGTTCGTGTTTTCACAATTGTTCTCCCCTGACTAAAGAGAAAGTTCTTAGTGTGTAGGGATGGGTTTGCCCATTCTCCATTACATCCTCTGAGCCTGGCACAGGCCACATGCCCAGGAAAACTTGGCAGGTGGACACATGAATGGGTGAACAGTAACAAAAACAGAAAATAATGGAGGTTGGCTGGCACATGGTGGTTCCCTGGAATTGTAATTATTATATTATAGAGCATTTTCTGTTGCTGCTTTAGGTCTTTTGGAATAGGAAACTAATTTATAATATACTAAAAAATACAATGTTGAAAAGTGTATGTTTGTATACAAATGGCTATTATATACCTAGTCCTAATTAAAATGGATTTTTATGTATCATACCATTTGCTACAGAAAAAGGTAGGCAGGTAAACTTTTTGTAGGTGCATAGAAGTTTGTACAGTTCACATACAACATCAGAGGGTCATTTTTCTAACCTGGGGAGAGTGATTGTAACTTTCCTTCAATTCGTATATACATAATAGAGAGTTGTACATAAATAGAGATTTAGGGGCTCCAGAAAAATTCCCATTGCCAAAGAGAAGAAAAATGTCAGAGTAAGCTGTAAAAAAAGTGCTTGGTTTTTTAAATGTAGAAATGGCAATTCACAGCATTTATACAAATTGCCGTATACAGTGGGTTTCAACTCTGGAAATGAATAGTGAGAAAAGTTGCAGCTAAGAGCAAATCTGAGGACACTTGTTTCAGAAGTAAAGGCTTAGTCAGTATTACAGCATTCTGGCAAACTGCATGTCATTAACTAGAGTGCTTTGTATCGGGATTGAGACTTTCCATATTGATTTTCTCGTATGTAAAAAATGCTCTGATATTCAAAAAGAAACTTATCTTGGATGAGAAATTCATTTTCTTAAAGTCTCCCTTATATTTTTGGCATATTAATCTGTTACAATATCAACATGACTAATGTCTAGATGGATCTTATATTTTGGTGGTTTATTTTTTATTATAATTTTATGAACATTCTTTGAATTGTATATGTGTAGAGTAACATGTGAGATGGTATCAGCAGAAAATATAAATAGCTTCAAAAGTGGTTAGATAAATTAGAAAGTATGCAATCCAGAATGAGATGATGCAAGAGGGTTACAAAGTTTAAGTCAAAATAGTAAATTTTCCCACAAAGTCATGCCTCAGAAGTGGAAAATAAGGTTGGATTAGACCAATAGCATACTGAATTCTTTTATGCACTTGTATTTTGCCTTCTTTTTCCTTCTCTGCATCAATGTATTCAGCATATATTTTCTTCAACAAAAAACTAATTTACATAATTTTTAAAAAGCTGCTAGAATGGGAATGGGTATTTGTGGATGAAAAAATAAAAGTATTTCTCATGGGCAAATGGGATAAAATCCAGAGTCTGGGATCACAATGAACACAGGAACAGCCAAGTCTGGACTTGAGATGGCACAGTGTCAAAACCTTCTAGACTCAGCCCTCCCGCTCTGTGGTCATCTCCATGAAATCCTATGAAAGGAAATGCATCTTTAAAAACACAAGACCAAAGACAGTCAACTTATCAGTATTTATAATTGCAGAGACTAATGTGTAAGGTATTCTGAGGTGCAAAATACCTTTAAATGATGTTTTAATTTTCAAACAAAATTATGTGATTTTTTTCTGGCCAGTTCACTTACTGATGATGATGTAATGAGGCTGCAACTTAAAACAGGAGACATCTCCTCCATAAAGGCTGGAGGGGTGAAGGGGAAGCAATGTAGAAGCTGGGTATGGGTAAGTAGAAAGGAAGTTGGCTCTGAATTAAGAATATGCTGTGTTACATTACAAAAGCAATAATCTACAGGTAGATAGCCTTTTACAAAAGGCCAAGAGGATCCTGCTCTGGTCTTCTAGTGATGAACAAATATTTCTATAACATATACCTTTGTTTAGGAGGAACTTTTTTCCAATAAAGAAGACTGCAGAGATGCTAAAGTGATATTTTATGCTTCTAAATGACTATCAAAGTCTACACAGAGATGGCCACGATCCATCACAACACCACACAATGGCACGTTACCTTGGATACAAGGCTGGCTCTGTATGCTGCTAGTTGCTTCAGGTACTCCTTCTTTGCAGCCTCGGTTTTCTTTTTATAGACCTGTGACAACAAAGCGTCTGAAATTAGAAAGTAAATCTGCTTTTGTTTTCAGAGGAGGATAATATAGAATGATAGTTACACACACACACACACACACACACACACACACACATACACACATATAATTATATAATAATATATGTCTCACTAAAGATTGTGTTTTTCTCCTGAAACAGATTTGAAAGAAGAATGGCAATAGACTTGATAAGAAGAAGATTAACAATGGTAAAATTTTCCATTTTACATAATGTACATGAAAGGATTCGTTTGGTTACTTTGAGAGTTGAAGTAACTGGCTTAGGAGGACACCGTTGATTAAGGTTCCTTGGGAAATCACATGAGTAAATGAAGAACTCATATTTAGACAATGGGCAGATCATTCTCAGTACAGTCATTCCCAATATACAGATTACATACTGAACGCAAAAACAAAGTCAGGAATTAAAGATGGCATACCATGTTCAATAAGAAAATCAAAAGACCTAAAGGAGTTTTCAGAGGAATCACAATTTTAAGATTTTGAGCCTTAAAGTTCTACTATCAAAGGCTTATTTGTTAGGGGTGGCAGTCAAAGAGATCTTTGAGACTGGAATGGTGATCCTGAGCAGCTGAGGGCTGCCTGGGTGCCATGCTACCTGGTGTGTCCTGGTCCTTTGCAATAAAAAACTGATGACAGGGATTTATGAACACTTCATTTTGAAAAGGTAAAATGTTTGAAAATGAACCTCTGTTTATAGAAGCTTTTCATTTTTAAGAGGGAATCATCTTGAAAGTAAAGGTAAAATCACCTGAAATGGAGCAAAAGAACTGAAAAATGACTTGCTTGTATGCTAAAGGTCAAATTGCTAAGTTAAACAGAGAGGAGCCGTTAGACTCAAAAGTGAAAGATGAGCACAGTGAACAGACATGGCCATCTGCTGTCATTAAGCTAATCCTTTCAAGGATTTAGACTATATGTTTGGCAATCTTTTGAAATGAACCCAAAAGAACAGAGTATTTTCATCATTTACTGTGGAAATGGAAATGTATTCTCCTTGATACAACTATTTTAAATTTCAACATCTTGAATTTTATAGTGGGGCACAAACTCTTGGTTAATATTTTGTAATGCTGAGCTCAAAACCAGACAAAAGTCAGTATGGAAAAGAGGCTTTCGAATCAGTTCGAGTAGCTCAAATTTTGTTTAAAGACCAAGTGTCTGCCGGCTGGTGGCAGAGGACAATCTCTGGTTCCCAGTGATTGCTGAGCCCAGACCCAACTGTGAATTTCAAGATGTAAGAAATATTACTTACTCGTGAACATTTTAATTAAACCAGGACACTTACTTAATGTAAATGAATGACTGATTTTGTCAATAGAATTAATAGGATCCTGTGAGGTGGATGTGTTGATTATTTTCCTTTAGGGAGACCTTCAACCTGGACTTTAATATTTGGCATTTTGGTATACTAACAGCCAATTTAAATAAAGAATCAAGAATATTATCATTAATCTTTTTGCTATCACTACTAAATAGAAAATTAAAAATACTTCAAAAGTCCTATTTGGGAGTTTTGTTCTTGTTATTTTTAGTAAAAAGCCAATAAAGCTTTTAGTTCAAGTACAACAGTAAATTTATAGTACAACAGTACCTAAATTTATAGGATTGTACTAAATTATTGATTATTGGAAATCAATCTTCAGATTCTTTTTTTTGGAAATTAACATATGAAAACAAATAAACGCTTGCGTAAGAAATTGTTAATATGATCCATGTCTATTACATGCCTTATTTCAGCCACATTCAGAAACACAGAGCTCTTCTGGATTTTACTGATAGAATTTTTTTGAGAAACAGATTTG
Organism: Castor canadensis; assembly: GCF_047511655.1. Taxonomy (NCBI): domain Eukaryota; kingdom Metazoa; phylum Chordata; class Mammalia; order Rodentia; family Castoridae; genus Castor; species Castor canadensis. Next base: position 128,867,241 of record NC_133388.1, on the reverse strand, counting down.
TGTTTATAGTTTTTCCTTAAACCTCTTCGGTAAGACATAATGTATAATTAGTGACCTTAAGATGACAATGTTTACATTTACTTTTAATATCATGAAACTGTTTTGAGATGGGGTTTTCTCCCACATAGATATTCTATTGAGGATTTTGAAGCAAATATTTAGTAAATATATCTTTGATGTTAATACACATTTGTGTACCCTGAAGAATTGTATCATGTTTTTATTAATATACTATTCCAAGTGAACCCATTGGTTAACTAGGGTTCAGTTAGCATCCGAAGACAAACAGAATACACTTTGGTCACAGCAGTGCTCAAAGTGTCATTTTCTAAGTAATAGCAGATAAGACGGCATTGTCAGAGGGCCTGCTTCTAGCATCCCTCATCTTTTTCTAGTTTGGTTTCTATTGAAACAGCAACGGTGTTACTACAACGCTATCTCTTTGTCAGGTCTTGGCAGTTAACATTGCACGAAGTGTAACTCTGCCAAAATTTTTTGATTAAGAACCATAGGAAAAAGGTGGCTAACTCCATGCATTTCAGGATGAACATGAGCCCTTGGTGTTATTCGAGGATCGATGTTGTTAAGGGATACCTGACTAGCATTCAGAGTTCCCTGTTTTCTGCAAATGGCTCCCTATTGGCTATTGACGATTGGTTATGTTGGGATCATTGTATAAATGCCTAAATACCACTTTAGAGTAAGAGTAAACTCATCATGTCACATTAGATGCATTGATGGATCCACTGTTTCCTGAATAGCTGCAGATGTTCAGGGGGCGAATTGAAAGGGGGGTAATTTCAGGAGGTATATTTCTATAATTGTGTTTAAGGGGGAGTAGCCCAAATCAGAATTAAAATCTGTGGTGGTCTCCCCAACAATATGCAGAACCTCCAGCTTTGAGAACTACCTAATGACTCCAATATGACACACTGTGTGTCTCGCTGACGCTGCCCCTAAAATTGAACCAGGATGCTGTCTGCATCCTTTATTTAATGGAGATATCACAACCTCAAATATGAGAGAATGATACTCATATGTAAGAATTCTATATGCAAAGGAGATGGGAGAAACTTTCACTTTAAAGCAGATATTTTAAGATTATTAGTAAAAGTTTTTCAAAGATGTTTCAAAGCTTCTAGTTAGGTAGGGAGAAAGTCCTCTTCTTGCAGAAACCAAAAAAGAGGTTGCTGGGCTGAATTTGGCAATGAATGGCCACTGTGATGATCAAGTGCACACACCTAACCTATGAGTATGGGTCTGATTTATGTCAAAGTCAAGTTTAGGAAAGAAACAGTCTCTCTCTCTCTCAGGGAAACACAAATATTTTAAAGGTATGTGATTCATACAGTAAATATTAGTATTCAGTTGAGCTACAAAATGGCTTCCAAATGGTTCACAGCTGTTTGAAATAAAGTGCAAAGTTGGCCAGATGAGGATTTAAAAATCATAATATATCATTTATCATTTTCCCCTGCTCTTCCAAACACTTGTGAATTCATCCTGTCCTAACTTAGTTATATGCTATGGTTTGTTATTCCAAGAAAGCCACCATATCCTATCTAAGGATTGCATCTCGGTGGTTAAACTAAAACATATATGATGCTAAGCTAAAACATACGAAGACAAGACATCAAATAGCAGTTCTAGAGAACCTGAATTCTATTCATGTGAGCTAGTGATTTACTGAGTCCTTTTTAAAATGCTTTAAATACCAGCATGTGCATGTGTTTTTATAAGCTAATAATCCCTAATTAAAATCAGCAGTTCAGTGTCACTGACTGTGACAAACTTAAGCAGAAAAAATTCTTGTACAATCTTGTCATTGTATTTTTTCTTTCTTCCCCTTTCCCAAACCATCCATCCAACTAATACAGAAATACCACTTAATTCCTTCTTCCTTCCTTCTTTTCTGCACTGGCCATTGGTCTCTAGTCATATTTCAACAAAAATTGTTACAATGATAATAAGAAAAAGAGTGCAAAATTCTTCCAATTCTAAATTCTATTTAAATATTATTAAAAAGCTAAAAGGTCTCTTTCTTTTGATTAAATTCAAAAGTATTTTCACTACCATTTCCAACTTATAGAAAATGCTTTGCAAAATAGTTATGTATAAAGAGAAATAATTTAATCCCAATTTCTTGCTATATCCTTTACAAACTTAAAATTTGCAGTTTCTTTCAGGGTTATTATTATTTGGGTCAGTTAGAGCAAGTGCATCTGTATTTCATATTGTTGGGTCTGGAGACCTAAGGCAGATCAGTGTCCCTGACCTCCAACACTTTGACATCAGCACATAACAATATAGTTATTAAATGTAGTTGAAGTTTCACCCTATGTAAAGTTACATACAGGATTTTCTTAAACATAACAAACATAAAGAATTTTATAAAGTGGTACTCAGGATTGAAAACATCACATGATATGACAAAAGTCTTGCTGTTGATTCCTTTGGAGGACTGTCTGTTTCAACTAAGGATCTCAACAATATTGATGTGAAGTATTTCTGGGTTGGTAGGAACCAGAAGCAAGGCTCCTTACCTTAAAAATGGCTACAAAATATATCTGCTGATTTATTAAGTGAAGATGACTAGGGAAGTACAGCACAGTTCAATTACTCTTAACCAACAGATGCTATGTATCTATGTGGTACAAAGTACCTGAAGGTATGGTATCAAAAAAGGCATTAAAATTATGTCTTGATTGTGTGCACTTTTTGTCTGTCCAGCTATCTGTCTATTTATCTGTCTATCATCTATCTATCTTATTTTTAATTCTCCCAACAAGAATGATGCATGACATTACTATTCCCATTTTACAGATAAGAAAACAGACTAGAATGGGTGACTGGCTTACCTATAAACCTGAGCAAACGTGAATGAGCACTACCTTAAAGTTCTCTACATTCCAATGTCATGGTAACTTGCAAATGAATCTGCTCCCTTTTGTATAAGATATGAGTATTTATATACATGTACTACATATGTTTATGCCCATGCTGGCATGCAATCTCACTGATGTGCCAATACATACATGTATGTGTAAATCACATAATACCTGAATTTCAGAAATAAAATATGCTCACCTTTTCATGTAATAATTTTAGTTGCTTAATTTTAAATTTACATAAACTTTGCTTGTATACCATGATAAACAAACAATTACTTTACATATCCTTCACTTCTCATCTTTCAAAAAAATGGGAAATACATACTTCTAAGGAAATTCCCAAGATAAATACATATGCAAATATAGTGCAACAGGACTTTTGTTAACTTTAAGTATTGTTGACATAAAATCTGAATTTTTAGCATACAATAAGGGGAAAACTCCCAGTAGCATTTACATAGTGGGTATTTGAGCACCAACGAGGAGTAAATGATTTGATCCTGTGGGTTCAGAGGATTTGTCAGCTGCCTCCTAAGTATAATTCTGGCTCTTCATATCCCTGCTGCTTCTAATTTAGCAGGACAGGCTCATAATTGAAGCAAATTAACTATTTACACTTGCCACTTCTACCAGGGAAGAGGACACAGCAGCAGGAAAGAATGAGTAGGAAATTATATTCTTCCCACTTGTGTCAGATATGCCCTTATATAAACACATTAACAGTAATTTCATGAGGCGTCAAACATAGGAATAAATACTGAGAGATAAAATAATGAGGTGCTGCTATTGAGCTGAACTGCTGTGGCTAATATCCTTGGATATGAATTATGCATCCTGAAAGAAGGCATATGTTACAGTATTCAAACAGTTTCCCTGCAAGTGATATGTGCTCATTAGGCTCTACATCTTGAGGTAAAACCACTCTCTTCTTCCACAACAGGACTAGCATTTACAAAAATACACTCTCTGGGCACCCGTGGGCTGCGGTTTCTTCTGAATACACCAAGCCCCAAATAGGCTTTCCACTCCATTTTTAGCATAACAGCATGTTTATTTAGCTCTTTGGCTGCAGCTTTAAAGCCATTTAATGTAATGTAAACAAGAACATTTTGTTTGTAATTTGCTAAATGTCTTACAGCCCAACTGTGTCTCTAATTAGGAACTTAAGGTTCATTTAGTCATTTACATCTGGTTCTGATTTAAGGTGACTTTCCATGGCTAGACAGGACTAAAGAACACTTTATAGCCCTTTGGACCAAACTGTACTGTTTCAAAAGTTGGATTGGCTTTTTTATTTTGTAGGGTTCAAACTGTTCTATATCGTCACTTAGAGGTCCACAATAACCAGAATCACAGAGGCAGACAGGAAATTTAGCTGGAACCTCACAATAATAATAATAATAATAATAATAATAAAAGATGCTGAGGTTTGCTGAAACTCCAAGGAGCTGAAATGCAAAGGGCGTGATACTGTTAACTCACTGGCTTTCTCTTTATGTAGGTTCCAGTCAGTGAAAGATAAGTAGCAAAGACCCACATCCCAGCAATACTTGTGTTTTATTTCCCTTTCTCCATCTGGTGCCTTTTAAACAACTTAGTATGCTTCTGAGATGGGCTTTCCATTGTCTTACGAGTCATTAGCATTTAAAACCCCCAGTTGGAATCCCAAGCACAATTCTCTTTCCAGTCCAAATTCAGCACCATCTTCCCAAGCATTAAAGTAGAGACATTTCTGATAGGTAGAGTTTTTCAGTGAGTTTGATAGGAATGATTCATAAGGGAGGTTTTGTGTTTCTGGAGGATTTTTTTTTTATCACATCTTTCAGCTTCCTTTTGACTTCTCTTTGAAAGATTCTTTGCAGAAATCATAATACACATAATTTTTCACTCACCATGGATTCTAAAAAATAAAGATCTGCCCTCTCCAGTGGGTTCCTACTCCTCCTATATCCACAATGAGGGAGCATATGTTATAAACACAGAGCAGCTCTGTTAGCCACATTCCCTCTGGTTGTCATGAACACATTCTATTGTAATCTCGCTAATAGCTGTTTTTCCTTAAATATTGTAATTTTCTGAGCCCCCAATAAGTGATCAATAATTGTGTTCATTTTCCTAGTTTGTGTTTTTATTTGCCCTTAATTGTGGGCTATTATGATAACAGGATTTTCAAACAGTCATGGCACATGAAATCTTAGCTTTCTACCCAAACCAGCTGCCTACAGAATGCCAAAAGCATTGTGTGGATTTGTTCTGTATCATGCATATTTGTTGAAAATTTAGAAGTTTAGTAGTCAGCCTCTAAACTGCTCCAGAAACATTCCTTGAAAAATATATAGCAGTATGGGTGCTCCCCAATTTGAATATTAAATGAGAATAAAGTGAGATTCATTTAAGTCTGAAACAGATATTACAAGATGTTGGCACAATTCATCCACATAAGGGGAGAGAACAGGTGGTACTACAACATAATAACACTTTGGGATACTTTGCTGATATTTTCTAGATACCCAAATGTGCATTTTAGGCAGGCACGTTTGCTTTTCTGGCAACTCTTGCAAAATGTTAGGGACAGACTGCCACAGAGCAGCAGAGCAGTGGACCATCTAGGCAATACGCCCCCTTTTGTAAGCAGAGTCTGATTTCATTCACTTATCCCTCCCTTTACTTGTCCCTGGCATAGACCTACATCCTATGTGTGTCATAAATCACACCTTTAGCATAATCTGCATCCTCACTCTATTAAGCAAGATCATGTTTAGAGAAAAGAATAGGCTATGCTGATTTCCTACTAAGTAAAAAAAGGAGCATCAGGCATGGGTTCAAACCATCTTTGAGTGACCAAATTTGCTCCCAATACCTTGTTTTGATAACTACTAAACAAATGCTCAAATTTAAAAATATTTACTTTTTATAAGAAACAAAAGATGAAGTTATTTCTTTCAAAGTATTTTCCTAAATAATCTTGGCATGGGATTTTTTTTAGCAATTAGATTTTGATGATGACATTGCTTTATATTACGTACTGAGTTATAAAAGTCAATTATTATACAACTTCATCCTTAACTTATAATATAAATTCTCCACAAAATACCTTAATTATTTCCATTAAGAAAGAAGCTAAAGATAAACTCATTGTGAATTATGCATTAAATAAGAAATAAAATGCAAAAAAGAAAAGGGAAAATGTGTCATTAAATATATGCAATTAAAAAGCCTTGGATATAACATCATAATTGGTAACATGTCTACATTTGGAAGGCTCAGCCTCAGGTTTGAAAACTAGAATGGGAGAATGGGAATAATTTCTCTTTTCAACCTAACAGTTGAGAATAGCAATCGCTTCTTCTTTAGGTCTGTAAACACCTTAAATGGTTTCAAAAAAAAATGTGGAATATTATCTTAACATTCCCCTCTTGGTAATTTAAAAATAAAAGGCCTTATTTTATGGTAGAATTCGTAGAAAGAAACCTGGTACTTTACATTTACCACCTTGGGAATTACCTGATTTTGATCATACAAATGTTATATTTTTTCAATAGGAACAAGAGCACAGGTACTTATTTTTTTAATATTGGTAATGTAAAGGACCAATCCTGGTCTAGGGAAGCCTAAGCAGATCTACCTCTCTTAAAAACACTGGTCTAGAATGGAGGAGGTAATTAGGAAAACTGATGTCAGAAAAATAGTTAAAAGAAGGAAGATGAGTGTTAATATGGGCAACTAATGTTTTTGACAAAGCAAAAGGGAAGGTAGCACAATGGAGCTTTGGAACAATATTCCCAGCTCAGCTGCTGGATCTTGGATAGGACAGAGAGGAAGAATCTTCAGAAAGCAATCATGTACAGATGTTTTCTGATGAACATGAGTTGCTACACACAATTCCCTATGGAGAAGAGTCACTTTCTGGAAGCTTCCTCCATGAAATTTTATCTCAAAAAGCAAGAGTTTAAGGTATAGATAGACAATGCCTATCCAAGAGCACACAGAGGGGCCGCAGGGGCAGGGAGGGGGGTATGTCCTCCTATGTGACATCATGAATAGAATAGGGAGGCATTAAAGTTACATGATGCAGAAAACAGGGACAGAGTTGAGATTCCTGGTCCATGTGTACTCACTCTGTCATTCAGCTATGCTCTATGACATGAGGAGTAAGTTTCTGTACAATTCCATCATCACTTGGGAGCCATACTTTAGATTTGGTAGTGTAAGATCAAATTTATCTGAGTTAGGGTTGAAACCAATCTGAAATCTAGAAACAGCTATAACAGGTTTCAATCAGAATCACATAATACACTGCCAACTCCCCTAGAAAGAGTAGAACAGATATTTTAGTTGTCTTGTGAACGTTTCATTGGTGTGTTCACCATTCCTGAAGATGACTCTTACGCACGGTGCTCCACAGGGCAGGCCTGTGCTATCCTAGAAGGCACTCTTGCAGGCTGGCAATCTTGTAAAGGACATAAGAAAATGTGGAGTGATTTCAGTGTATAGAGGACAATTTGACTCAGGAAATTGATCTGAAGGAAACTAGAGGGACAGGTTCTATGTTTCCTTAGAACCTGGTTTTTATCATTATAACTATCATTGATTCCATAGAGTTTGTAAGGAAAAAAAACTCTAAATTAAGTGATGGAGTCTATTTATCATAACTCTATGTACCAGTCGTGTAACCTTAGACCAGTCATTCAGCCCATGGGGTTTGTTTGGTTTGTTCTCGGCTCTGTCTCCAGTTCCTAGAACAGAGCCTGGCAAGTTAAGTGCTCAACAAACACTTGTTGAATGAATAAATGAATGAATTTAACTTACTTGGTCCAATTTCATAATCTATAAAATTTGAATAATCATTCTCTACTTTCCTAAGAATATTGTGTAGAACAAATAAATAATACCAAGGTGCTTTTAAGTCTCTAACCTTACATATGTTATAGATATTGATGTATAGTCATAATATAGAACTTCTTCTAGATGCCTAAAACAGTTTGAGATTTTCTGTTTTTTTTTACATACATCCCTGGACTTGATGAGGGGAGGTAAATGTCTCAATCAAGAATGAAATGTGAGACTAAATATATTATTTATTCAATTTGATCTTCTGCAATAGCTAAGCGTGTACCAAAATAGTCATTTCAATGACTAATTTTAATAAATATGCTTATTTATCTTTTCTTTGTGACAGTGAGATTGTACATGGTGACAATGGTCATCTAGCTCCCAGTTTATACACAGGGGATCAATATTGCTTCTTCATATGGGTGGCTCCTCTATTACCAAGCTCTTATTCTCTCAACATGGTTTCCATCCTCCTTCAGATCTCCTGGGCTACTTTACACTACTTCCGGGATGTTTCTTGTGAACCTCCCTAATCATGGCCCTCAGTCACACCACAGAAATCCACAAGACAAGAAAGAAAAACTAGGCATCTGGTCCCATTTAACACAGCCTAGAAATACAGTCTAAATCTATATGGGGGATTGAATAACATACCTTGTTGGTCTTTAGGGAATTGTCAAGGGTAGAAACCCTTAAATTTGAGGTTCATTTGCAAATAGCAAAGAGGGTTTTGATGGTGTGGACAGTTTTCAAAATATTTTTAGGACTCTTTTTCATCTTTATGATACATTGGCATCATTAAAGTATGATGTAATCTTGGCTGGGACATGTAGAAAGTAACTACACTACATAAACTTTGAAACAACGGAACTAATATGCAATTTATGGAGGAGTAATAAAGGAGTATAAAATTATGTGGCTATCTCTTAAAGTTTGGTTCTGACGGGTGGGTGCATTCTTAGTTGTAGAACTGGAATCTGAAGAATTCACTCGAAGCCCTCAGAAACTGCTTCTATAAGGCTGTATACAATGCCTCAAATCAGGTTGATTCCTGCTCCATTTTGAACATTTCTTACCTGTTTTTGCTCTTCTCCTAAACCATCCCACATTGAAGCCACAATTTTGGAGACTTCACCAAAGGTAGCATTTGGATTTTGGCCCTTAATGGCAGCCTGAGTATCACGAAAGAATAATGCATAGGCAGACACAGGCTTCTGGGGCTCATTAGGGTCCTTCTTCTTCTTCTTTTTGGGAGTTTTTGGTTTTTTCCCCATATCAGAGGCAGGCCGCTTCTCTCCACCATTGATCTAAAAAAAAAAAAAAATCAAAATATAGAGAAACTGAGAAATATTTGTGGCCAAATTATATTGTCGTCTTCTTTTGAGACTTAGACACAAGGTCCTGCCACATGTCACACAAGCATAGATGTTCCTGAGGGACACTTGGTATTATTGTTGCTCTCTTGGATAAAACTTCATACTTCTGGCTGGGGGTGTAGCTCAGTGGTGGAGTGCCTGCCTAGCTGCACAAGGTCTTGGGTTTAATCTCCAGCACCACAAGAAAATAAACAACAGCCAACACAACTTCATAAGTCATGTAGTATAATATTACCCTTCTTCCAGCTGCATCTACGCAGCTTTATACATTTTGACTCTTGTTTTACATTAATACTCAATAAAGTATTACCCTGCACTCTCCTAATGTTTTCTCTTTCACTATACCTGTGACAGAAGTAGATTCCTCTCATAGTAATCCTACTGAATGAACAATCTAACTTGTTTTCTTCTGGGCAGTACATATTTCCTAATAATTATGATTTGAATGAGGACATGTCCAATAAATAAAGTCAAGTGGCTTTTGACTTTGTTCTTAGATCTATGGATGTTGCTGGAAAGGCCAAGTAATGCTCATGGTTTAGAGAATGGCATGATCTAGACCTTGATCAGTGCTGCCTAATGGAACTTCCTGCAATGATGGAAAAGTTCTATAATCTGCACTGTCCTATATAGTATTCACTAGCCCTTGAAGCTAAAAACAAAACAAAACAAAAAACACTTGAAATGTGGCTTGAGTGAATAAGGAGCTACATTTTAGCCTTTTTCAAATTTAAATAGCTACATATGCTTAATGGCTACCATATTGGAGGGTGCCAATAAAAACTTGAGTCTAGAGATTTCTAGAACAAGGTTTCACTCAGTTTAAAAAGAGATTCCATTTTTTCCCATTATCTCCAAGTATGACTATTTTGATAATTTTAGTTATCATTTTGATATAATTGGGAAAATGCTCACTGAATGTGTTTAAGACATATATGCTTGACCATGATCATTGTCACAAACTAGATATGATGTCACTTCACTCATCTCTGTAACATGAGGGATTTTGGTTAGGATTTCTTTCCAGCTTCAAAATCATATGAACATATAGGAATATATAGCAGTGCTGAATGTGAAGAATCTTGCTTCACATGCCTTGCTCATCAAGATAAGTCCCAAGTACATTGTTTCCTGTAGCCACTATCCAGCTGGCTCTGACCTTCACCTTCTACTGTTATGGTAGTTGTTTTTTTTCTCTTTGCAGACACAGTCTGATATATACTTATCCACATGGTGTGCTTGGTGGGGTATTTGTGTAAAACAATTGCCCACCACTGCAGAGGAAGCATGATCTACCGAGAGGACTGTGTACATATCAGGATCTAGCCTCAGACCCTCTTTTATTTTAATCTGCATTTTTTTGGTTAAATTAATTTTTGGGGCTCCTATTTCTTCTAGTGTAAAACTGGTGGTAGTGCTATTTTATAATTACTGAAATAGTATATACTTGCATGTTTTTAAAAATTTAAAAAGACATTCAAATATTTATTAGACACATTAGAAACATTAAAAATAATTCATTAATGAATGGAAAGAAATGATCTTAATATGATACCTTATAATCAGCTTGAAAGATTTGCCTCAGTACTGAAAAGATAGGGAGAAAGCTAAGTGATTTCTTTGGCTTTGTCTTTGTTAAGAAAGATATTTAAAAAGATAAAAGTGAGAGCACACAAGGGAGATATGAGGATAGGTAAGACACCTAAAAAATTAGTTAGCATTTGTTGCAGATACCTTAAAGGCAACTGAGGCCAATAGGAGAAGGGGACTAGGAACTAGAGAAAATGTTAGATCAAGAAGAATTAACCTAGAAGGTAACACACATGCACAGGAAATTAATGTGAGTCAACTCCCTGTATAGCTATCCTTATCTCAACTAGCAAAAACCCTTGTTCCTTCCTATTATTGCTTATACTCTCTCTTCAACAAAATTAGAGATAAGGGCAAAATAGTTTCTACTGGGTAGCAAGGGGTGGGGGGGAGAGGGAGGGGGTGGGGTGCGTGGTAAGGGAGGGGGTGGGGGCATGGGGGAGAAATGACCCAAGCATTGTATGCACATATGAATAATAAAAAAATAAAAATAAAGAACAACAAAAAAAGAAGATGACCATTCTGAATTTATCTACTGAAGCAGATCAAAGAGCTGGCAAGCTAATGGAAATTAACACTAGGTGATAACTTTCCCAGGACAGATCTGACAGGTGATCCTGTGAAGCCATTGGTCCCCATATAAATCTGCCAAAGGACTAGTATGACAGGATGGAGCTGGGACTCAGCAAACTCATGGACTACTTTTAAATTAAACATATAGACATGTGACTTACAGCGGTGGCTCTCAAATATGGCTGCACAATTGAATCACCTGGAAAGCTTTGAATAAACACCCTGACTCCCACTCCTTTTCCCACAGTGACTAAATCAGATGTCTAAAGGTTTGAGTCTGGCTCAGTACAACCCTCTCAACTCTACTCTTCCAAGTAGCATTTAAATACCTTGAAATACAAACAAAACAAAACAAAACAAAAACCTGAAATAAACAAATTTTCTCTGTGTCCCATGGTTACATTTGGTCATATGTTTCTCCTCTTCACAATCAACAACTCCAAGTGGTTGTTGCTATCTGTATGCTTCCTCTGCCATGGCTTGCTTGTGCTTTCCCTTCACATAGCTCATCAGTGACTTGATGGTCACTGATGGCCACGCTGCTAAGCCTAGCGGATTTCTTAGGATTGCCCCACTTGATTTCTCAGTATGAAAGCCCTTCTTCTACCAGTCCTAGAGCATCCCTATCTCTGGATTTTACTCCTACCTTGTGGACCTTGCTGGTTTCAGAATCACTTCTTTGGCTCATTCCACACAGCCACTATGTGGTAGTACTCCTGTTTTTTGTTTGTTTTTTTTCTTTTCTTTTCTCCTGAAAAAAATTCCCTTCTCTGTATGTCTGTACTGAGTGAATCCCATACATATGTATGGCTTCTATTAATACTTGTGTCTGGGTGATTGTCAAGTTCATGTTTTCCCTGAGTTTTATAGGCATGGGATCAATTGCTATTTGACATCTCTATTTGCAGATCTCAAAGATGTCTCAAACTCAAGTCAGGCTCCTGTCATGTACTTGTTTAGTTTTGTAGATTTCCATTCATAGCACACATCAAACTTGCAATTATACAATAACATGTATGATTGTTAGACGTTCTTCCAATCCTCAGTATAAGTACAACGAAGAGTCAGTTCTGGTTTTGCTCACTAGTTCTTATCATGATTCTTAACATTTTCTATAACAGTAGTAAATACAAGAACATAAAATAATAATATGATTGGAAGAATGAATGAATATATGCACAAATGACTTTTGTTTCAGGAAATTAAGTTTCACAAATTTACTTGAGCATTTTGGTACAATAAGTAAACATATAGTAAAAGAGACTTTTGAAAAGTATTTCACATGTTAATGGCAACTTCTTTACTTTGTAGGCAGGATCTATGTGATTTTCCTTTTTATAATTTTTTTTAATTGGCAGAAATGGAAGTTGTCACTTGTTAGACAGGTACTCTACCACTTGAGCCATGCCTCTAAGCTTTTTTGCTTTAGTTACTATTTAAATGGGGGTCTTGCTTTATGCCTGGGCTGCCTTGGGTTGCAATCTCCTATTTATGCTTCCTGCATAGCTGGGATGATAAATGCACACTATGGCACCCAGCCATTGGTTGAGATGGGGTCTTGCTAACTTTTTGCCTGCACTAGCCTGGAACCATAATCCTCCCAATCTCTGCCTCCTGAATAACTAGGATTACAAGCTTGAGCCACCATGCCAGGTTTTTTTTTTTATATAATTTCTTAATTTTGACCAATTTACATTGATAATCATAAAACATTTATTAAAAAGAATAATCAAAGGAGTCAACAAGATCCACAATAAAGAATATTAAAATGGACTAATCAAAGGGTACAAACTTTCAGTTATGAGTAACTTCTAAGCAACTAATATTCAGCATGGTGATGATAGTTAACAATACTGTGTTGTGTACTTGAACTTTGCTAAAAAGAGTAGACCGTAAGGATTCTAATTTTAGAAAATGGTGATCAGGTAAAGAGGTGAATATGCTAATTAACTTGGTTCTAGTAATTATTTCACAATGTACACAAATATCAAGTCATCCTGTTGTACACCTTGTCAATCATACACTAATAATAAAGCTCAAAATAAAAGGAGTGATCATGAGATTGTAAGGCATATTTCATCTAATATTGGGAATATTTAGAAATGGGGACAAAGTGCAGAGATAAGTAAATGCTTACTATATGGAATATTACCTAGACTCATTTTAAATTTTAATTAAAAATTAATGATATGACACTTTGAAATCTCAATGATTGCATATTTTATCAATGCTGTTGGAAAATAATTAAATGTTAGTCATAGAGATAATATATCATGCAATGTAAATATTCTTATGAAAGATTTTCCCCAAATTGACCCAAACATTGTATGCACATATGAATAAAAGAAATGAAAAAAAAAAAGAATTTTCCCAAATTATTTAAATAATTTCCCTCATCTCCTGTCCAAAATTGTGTGTGAACCACAGATGCTCATGCTTGCTCATGCTTGCTCATGCTTATTTCATTAGTGAATGGGTACTGGGATAGTTATCCTATATTTGCTTACTTTTTAGGGAAGACCTTATGAAGAAAGAGAACCTATTACTGCCAGTAAGAAGCTCAAGTGTATCAAAACCAAATTATCATTTTGAAGGAATGTATAGTAACCCTGTAGGAAATCCTAAACAACACGTTCAACCAACCCATCCAATTAGTTGTCTGGAGGTTTTTCTCTATTTTCCTGGCTTGTCTTGTAAAGTTAGCAGGATAGAGTCATTCATCTGCAGAGTTTTGTTTAGCAAGGAAGCATTTCATGACCTCTGCCTCCACATTTTCAAGACTCAGGAAACATCATTTGTCATCATTTGTGTGCTATGGGGTATAACCCTAGAACTTCAATTGTGTATCTGACTGCATAACTGAGAAGCACTAAGCAGAGAAGCTGAGGCATCACCCTCATGAAGGCCAGACTACTCCTAAAAGTACAGCATCTTTCTCTTTGCCATGGCTGAAAGCAAGGGCATTCTCACCTGCTTCCAGGCAACAACATACTATGATTTCTTTTTAAGTACATACTCATGTTACACTTGGTCTGAACTATCTGTCATACAGCAGAACTGGCCTTTCAGAACAGCAATCTAAAGGACAGACATAAAATATTCACTACTCAAGATCCTCTGTCCTTCAATAATTAAATTAGATCATCAAAGCCTCATCCTTGGATCATAATATTCTGGCCACTCATGAAATTGCCTGCATAGAACTCAGCTATGAGTTGAGATAATGTCCTGATTTTCACAGAAAACTTTCATAAGGGGAAAAAACTATACATGACAGATCTCCACTTTTATAAAAATGTTCCTTGAAGAGAATTGTTTATTACATCATTCAATGTTCTTGTACATAAAGGCTTATTGGGTATGAACAATAGCATTGCTTGTAGAATGTAATATAATGAAATGAAATTTCACTGTTGTGATTTGATGTCTTCTGTATACAAGTACTAGGGCAGACCTTGATAGAGCTGTTTGCCTCATGAACAATGGGTATTTATGGTTTTTTTGTTTGTTTGTTTCTACTCTTCTTGCATATGAATGAAAGGTACAGAAATGAGCTACCATTTTAGATTCTGGGTAATAGCTGGGAATATGTAAGGCCTAATTTCTGGAGGTAGTTCTGTATTTCTGTGAAAAGCACATGGTCATTGCTTATATGCAAAGCACCCTTTAAAAAGAAAGAATTTGTTACAATTTTGATCTACTTATATGCCAGTTATGGATTTTATTTTGAAAAGTACCTGGCTCTACTGACCCCAAACTATTCTGAATGAACATAAAGATGATGAATATTATTGTGGCACTAAAAACTAGACAAATGTATTTGTAATATATTCCTGGATCTTAATTTTGGTATTGTTTGGATCTTGACTTCTAGCATTAATGGATTTTTTGTGGGGGTTGGAGGTAGTGGTACTGGAAATTAAACTCATGGCAGGTGCTCTACCATTTGAGCTATGCCTCTGGCCCTTTTTGTTCTTGTTATATTGGAGACAGGTCTTGTTTTTTGCCCATTTTACATTTTCTCTTGTAGCAGGGATGACAGGCACACCATCATGCCCAGCTTTTTTCTGTTGAGATGGAGTCTTGCAAACTTCTTTGTCTAGGCTGACCTGGGAACTGTCACCTTCCCAATCTCCCATGTAGTTTGGGATGACTGGTGCATGCCACTGCATCCAGTATTGGTTGAGAAGGGGTCTCGCAATTATTTACTTGGGCTGGCATCTAACCGCAATCCTCCAGATCTCAGCCTCACATGTAGCTAAGATTACAGACATCAGATACCCAAAGAAAATTTGTACTGTTATATCTTAATTTTCTAAAAAGCAGTGACTGTTATGGTCCAGAGCAGCACTATCTCACAGAACTTTCTGGAATGATAGACTGTTTTCTACATTGTCCAAAAAGGGTGACCACCATGTGGCTATAAACCACTTGTATGTGGTGAGTGCCACACTGAGGAGTAGAAAAGTTTAAATTTAAATTTTAATTAGTTAAGTTTAAATGTAGGCAATCACAGATGAATAGTGGCTACTGTATTGGACTATATAGTGTTTTGCACTAAACACTGTTGAAGACTGTAACATTTGTGATGTTACTAGGGTTCTGTAGCTGGAGAGTTGAACTTAATGCCGGTGTCAGAATCTTTAGAATATAGGAAAATTCTTATACTGAAAAACTTAAATTTACTATGATGAGAAGCATACAGAAAGTAAGAATTAAGTGCCATCAATATTTATAGCATTAGTATGATGCCTTACACACAGTGGTTCATCATATATTTTTGCTCTTGTATTCTACAGCACTGGGGAAAGGCTCAGAATTACAAGGCAGAGATGTGAAGTGCATATAAACATTGTAAGAAAATAATAGCAACAAAAACATGGCTATACTGAAGCCATAAAGATAGCCCTGATTACTGAGAAAACTATTTCCCATTCAATTAAAACACTAATGAATAAAACATTCACAAATGTGTAAATATTATCCATAAGTATTACAATTAAGCTTTACACGGTTACATATGATTTTCGTAACTTGTTGGCATAGGTGTATTTTGCAAATTCCTTATGCTTTTGGTAATTCACATCCTGTCATGTATTACTGCTTAATTACAGTGATGCATTTAACTTATTTATCACAAGAAACAATAGTATTTTACTTCAGAAAAGCATGTGCTAAGAATGTTGCTTAGCTAATACTTCTTAAGAATTGTGAATATAAGACCTTAAGATTATCAAGGAAAGGGAGCTGGGGGTTTGGTTCAGTGGCAGAGTGCTTACCTAACATGCACAAGGCCCTGGGTTCAATCTCTAGCATTCAAAAAAAAAAAAAAAGATTATCAGGGAAAGAGATCACTGATATTGAAACATCCCTAGAGAAGTTAGGAATGTCTATAAAGCATATTTAAAATAAACTGCCGTGGTCCCAAAGCCTTTAATGGAGCTGGGAGAGTTCTTTAATGCATACTCTCTTGCAGTAATCGCTGTAGTTTAAAATAGATTTTAATCAAGCACCATCTGCATACTAGGCTGAACAAACAACGTAGAACTGCACTTACAAGTCTTATCATATAAAGTAAATATTATAAAATCTTCTCCATAGAAAAAGGGCACATCACAGCACTTTTTGTGATGGTACTGTTTCTATAAGTGAAGATTTTGCTGTTTAATTCATTCTTTTTTTTTCTTTCTTACCTGTGCATCTAAAATCCCCTTATGAAAATAAATTCAAATAAGCATGGAAAGCAAGTCATCTCGTTACTGTGAAATCAGCAAGGCTGTAGCACTTCTTTCATTTTACAATTGAGTTTATTATTATCATTAATAATAACAGAACATTCAATGACTCAAAACGTCAATTTTAGAAAAATGCATATGAAGGGCTTTACTTTTGAAATGATTCAGTACTGTGGGGCATTGTATCACTACCAGAGTTTGTAAAGCAAATTCGTTTTTAAGAATTCTTGATTCTACCAAATAGAGCTGAGTATTATTTTTGGATGAGTTTAGCAAAGGCACTAAGTGGATGTATGTGAAATAGAAAGTTTGGGCTACTGTCCAGAAAATTCATTTTAAAGTGAGAAAAAAGGTTGGCTGTAAATCTATGTACCTACTTGTTATATTTATCCAATCTGTTGGATCCACTTGATCTTTTCTAAATTTGCCTGAGTAGGACAACATGTTTACTTTTTACTCTTTTGGACTGAGGGCTTCTCTTGCCTTATAAAGAATGCAAGCTGTTGAGGTAAGGTCCTGAGAAATTAAATACTAGGTAGCCATGTTAATTCTCACTTTATTTTTACCGTGAATTAATCAAATATGCTCAATCATTTAGAATATATCAAAGAACATGTGCTCCTAGCATAACTTAATTACTGGAATGGATTTTATAAACAATTGTTTGGAACCAGGTACTGGCTGTATGGCTGAATTTCATGATTTTTCCCTTGAACTCTAGTTTTAGTTTGCTAGGTTCAGTCTTAAGAAATGAGATATTATTTTTTCAAATAAATGAGAGATCTCTATTAGTTTGCTTACTGTGGTCTAAGGAATTTTTAAAAATATCATACATAATATGTGAAATATTGAATAATTACATAATAAATGCATTTCAGTGTGGAAAATACTAGACTTTTAAGTTTTAATTTTAAATTCTGTCCCATGTCTAGATAAAGTGACCCAACATTTGGCTCTAATACTGTTTGATTTCACTTAATGTTTATAGAAAACTGTGTAGCATTTTTACTTTATCTGGAGTCTTCTTGCCTATAGAACACTTGTAAATACAAACTACTTCTCTAAAGGCTTATTTAATTGAGGCACTAATGACTTAATTGCTTTGAGAAAAAAAACCTTTTTGTTTCTATAGGGTATGGTAGAGCAAATATACTGATGAACTAACAAATTAGTAAGAGACAATTAAAGCCAAAAACTAAGTAAAAGCAGGAACCCAGAGAAGTAAGCACAGTCCTGAAGTCAGTTTTCATCTTGAAGATATTGCCAAACCAGCTTTGATATTGGATTACAGGGTATACTAGTCAGAAGACAAAACCCATGACTCACTAAAGGGATCCATTAAAACCAAAATGAAAAAGAATCAGACTCTTAGTACAGGGGTGAAGTGAAATAATTTTCTTTGTGAGTGCCTCTATGGAGCTCAGGATGATTGCTCTAGAACCTTGATACTAAGAAGGGGAAAAAAATCTCTTGTGATAATTCACAATCAGAAACCAGCATTTACAAGAATTTGTAGCACTACATGGCTGATCTGAAAACTTCACATCTGGTGTGGTCCTAGACTGTAACAGCCCAAGATATCTGGCAGAAGCAAACACAAATCTACTTTTAAATGAGGTTTAAAATTATTCTTATAAAATTTTACTTTTCATTCCAAGAGAAAAAAAAAGAAACAGTTATTAAAACCAAAGAATCAGACTACAAAAGATTTCAGGTATTGGAATTAGCCAAAAGAAGGTATAAAACAAGTATGTTTAACATGCTTACATGAATAATAGAGATTAAACTAAGAAAACACCCAAATGGATTTGAGATAAGACAAAAATCAAACTAGAAATATGTTTGCAATTAAAACCACAGTAGATCATTTTGAATTTTAGATTAGATATAGCTGAAAAGATAATTTTGAACTGGGTGCTCAATATAAATAAATTGATTAGAATGTAATTTAGCAGATAAGGAAGTCGGAAATGTGAAAACAAAAGGGTTGTGGATGATAAGATGAGAAAGTCTAACATCAGTCCTCTGAGAATTACAGAATGAAAAGACACAGTAACTGAGAAAAAGTAGTGATTGAAAATTTCCCAGAAATGATGAAAGACAGAGAAAATTAAATTGAGGATAAGTGTGAAGAAGCCTACATGTGTCACAATGAAGCTGCAGGACACCAAAGGCCTGAGAGAATCTGAAAACAAGTCAGACAGTAAAAGCAGATTACATGCAAGGAAAGGCAGGAAAGACTGTGGATTCTCAAAGGCCCCAATGGAAACCAGGATTCAATGGAATAATATGACATCTTCAAAAATGCTGAAAGAGAATAACCATCAATCTAGACTTCTATACCCAGCAAAAGTATGTTCCCAACGACCCTACCAAAAAAACAATTTAGAGCTATAAAGAAAGTTTGTATATAAATAAATGCAGAGGAAATGGGCTGCAGAAAATAATTTGAAAAATGTTTTGTGATGGTCATTAAATTATATAATTCAACCAAATTTATAATTAAAATGAACAGCAACCAAAAGAACTCCCAATATAAATTGGAAAGAAGGTGTTTGGGGTTAAGAAAGTCATCCAAGAAAGAGAGTAAAAATATCCATCAATTTAACCTTATCTATGGTTGTATTCCAGAGGCAGATACTAAAAGAAGAGAATAGAATATAAAATTTCCAATGTTAAAATGAAAAAATGGGATGAGAAAAATAACAATTTTAAAGAAGATAAGAAAGAAAAGTAACATAGGACATTTGAGGGGCAAATAGAGAGCATCAGGTTTGGAAAGATTAAGCCCAGATATTTTAATATTTTTGTTAGTGTAAATACTGTAAATGTTCCATTTAAAAGTTCAACTGACTGTATGCCATTTATAAGAGACACATAAAACATAAGGATACTTTTAACAGAAAAACCCAAAAGGATGAAAAAATATATACTGTGATTCTTAGCCTGTAATTTTCTTAAAGGAAAAACTGTGCCAAAAATATACTTGTAATGCCAGATACTTTAAGTGTCTTAAAGAGTCTGTTAAATTACAAGTACTGGATTACAGGCTTAGAACCACAAGCTGCCTAAGTTTATATTTCTTTGATGCTTTACTGTATGTCTCATTTATGACTTAAAGCTGTCAACACAGCTTCAGAGCAATCAAAACCATGGGTAGTGTTTATAAGGTGATAATTAATTCTACTGGTGTATTTACAATATTTCTCTCTGTCAAAACAGACTTATTTTATTTAATTGTTCAATTAGATAAACTGGAATCAATATGTAATTGCTTAAAGAGAGCACAAAGTGTTAAGAGAGGAGCTTTAAAAGCTGCTTTTTCTGGTGTGGAACTCAATATTCCTTTTTGGTGTGCTTGTTAGAAGTGATTTAAATGATCTTTTTGACTTAATGCTGTTTCATATTTAACTGGAGCTGTTGTAATACAACATTCCACATAAATCCTATTCACATATAAAGGGAAAATTCCTTTCTAATCCTTAACTTGATGTAAAAGAATGATTGAGCATTTCATCAAAGGATTTTTTTTAGCAACTTAATAAATATAAGTTGAAAACAGGTAGAAAGATTTTGAATTGAAGAAGGGATGAATAGTGGGCACAGTTGGAAAGGGAGGGTTAATTTTCTTGAGGTAAAGAGGCACTTACACTAAACAGGATCTTGTGAATATTTATAGAGAACAAAAAGCCATTTTAACTGGTGCATTATTGAGAAATCCATCCCTACACCTGCACAAATCAATAATTCATGAATCTACCTTTATAGGATATGAATTCTGTGATACAATACTTATATAATCACTATTAGAAAACTATGTATTATTTTGAATTATTTTGAGGTGTGGATTTTGAGTGATTGGATAGGAACCACTGGCAAAATTTCACACTAGGTTGAAAACTTTATACAAACCTGTGTCTTAGCAAAATTATGAAATTTGGACTGAAGGGGTTAACACCTAGTGGCAGAATGTGTAAATGTAGACTGTATAAATTTCAGGTTTCTGCTCATTCATACAAATTGAAGAGGGTGGAAAATACTATTGTAATTAAGAATAATTCCATATAAAATGTACCATCAGAAGAGGCTACTAATTTTGCATTTAATTTCCTGAAATGTCAGTAATGAATACTGATAAAGATACAATCCAGATGCACAAATTGATCTTTACTATGTGCAGAACATTATTTTTTACAGCAATATATCACTTCTGTTTAGGAAATTGACCAGAATCATCCATGCATAATCCAATGTTTATTTCATTGCCCACAAATGAATTCTTGGTATTTGCATTTAGGTTCTGGCACTCTCTGGCTGTTAGCTGCCATCAGAATGTTCTGTTTTTCTTTTTTTTAAAGTTCCATTTAATTTATTCAACATGACACTCTGGCAGGCAGATTCCCAAAAAAGACACTCTGGCAAATGAAATCCTTATTTTCTGAGGAAAATTATTTTGCCCTCTAAATGGTCAGCCGAAGTCCAGGGTTTCATTAATCCAATACATTATTTATGTAATATCAACTAGTCTCCTCTTGTCTTTTCATTTTATTGGTGAGATACTGTCTCAATGACAATAGAGAGAGACCATAGGGTGGAGGGAACTGACACGGGCAATGTTTGGTTGTACTAGTGTTCTGGGATTTGCACCAGCATTTATTAAGAAGACAGCAAACAGGGAAATGAAGAAAGAAGTTTATACCTGTGAATCTCAAGAACAAGGAGGCGAGGTATGCTAGACAGCTACACAAGACGCACCCAGGTCAATCAGGAGGTAGAAAGAGGGAGAAGGAAGAGCATGACCCAGAGCATCTGTTGGCAGTTTTGTGGGAAGGAATGGGTGAGGCAGGGCAGGTGTGCTGAGAAATCTTAGGATCGCATAGCTTGAGTAATTTCAGCAGACTCTGGACTATAGGACTATCTCTAGTTCTTGGGTACCTGGCCCTGAGTGAGGAAGGGCAAGGGAACAGAGATACTGACTTAGTGCATGAGAGTTTGATAAGAAGATGCTTAGATTCTGGGTAGGTTTTCTTGTGTATCAAAGTGGGGCTCTCAAGGAAATGACTTTGTAACTCTAGGAATAGCCAGCCCTGTGAGGGGCAATCTCTCCAGGATTGAAGACCCAAGTGCTAGAGCCTCAAGAATACAGAAAATATAGTCAATGCTGCAGCTCAGTCTTTGCTATCAGGCTAAATCAATCAATGAATCACAATTCATCTAGACCTTTAAAAAATTAGTGTAGCTACTGGAAATTAACCATGCAGATCAGAATCCATATTGTTGCCTTTGACAGCTTGTTGACAGTTTAATTCCTCCAAAACAAATTCTCAAAAGGTGAAAAGAAAACAGAGTGGCTCACACAAGTGACTATTAGTAAGATTTTTAAAGAAAAAAAGAGGAGAAATATATAGTACTCATTTAATAGTGTTTTTCACAGCAGTTAGGCACAAGAGTCCTCATTGAGATGAATCTGGAAGATAACTGTCTGATAAAAAGGGAATAAAAAGATTGTTTTGGTTTTCCCAGGGGAAAGTGCATGGGGTTCTGGTGCAGACATTTTAAAAAGTTGCCTCTGATACTTTAAGGCACTATCTAGTATAAGGACACTTAAGACCTATCTTCCCATCCAGATAACTTAAAAGAATGGCACTACAGGTGACAAAGACAACCATATTGTCATGGGGTCAACAAAGGGTATGCAACAAACACAGCCTCTGCTTTTGGAAGGGAGCCATCTCATACCCTGGGCCCTACCTTTCCTCACCCTCTACATCAAATGGTTGTGCCAGGGATCTTGTGGGTTACATCTAGTCATAACTTTATAGTTTGCACACACACACACACACACACAGTGTGTGTACGCCTGCAGAGCTATTGCCTTTTTAAAATAAAATGTTTACATTGAAAGAGATGTTTTTGAATGAGTGGTGAGTTAGGTTTGATTTTGGAAGTTGATCTATTCAGCTTACTCACTGTGCAGATCATATATTTTGTAGTGCAAATGACTTTTCTTTTTTTTTTTTTTGTGGTACTGGGGCTTGAACTCAGGACCTATACCTTGCACCTCTACCTTGAGATAGGGTCTCATGGAACTATTTGCCCTGGGCTAGCTTCGAACCATGATCCTCCTGATCTCTGCTTCCTGAATAGGTAAGATTACAGGCGTGAGGCCCAGCAACACTGAGTGAGTTTTATTCTTAATACTTCTGTTTTCAAAGGATATACTAGAAACTTAGAAGTGTAAATGGCCAACTATGTGGTTTAACCCATTCAGTTTGTAACTTCGTGCTTCATTAACCAAGTGTGTGTGCTCTACTAATGTTCTCCTTTGGAGAATATAAATTGTATCCCTCACAGGGCAAGGAAGCTCTGACAAACATGGTTTCTAAAATAACCTGCTCATACCTTAGAGGTATCATCGGCTTCGTCTTCATGCACTGAACTGGACGGTGAGGGAGTTGCAGACTTGCTCCCAGGTGGAGAGGGTGAGTTGTGAGGAACACTGCTTCCTCCCATGTTCAAACCAAGTTGAGCGCTCAGCTGAGACTGGTTGATGGTGGTCAGTTGACCGTGCTGCATCATGCCAGCCTGCTGCCTGATGTCTGCAGGCTGACCCCTTGGCCTCATGGCTCCCATCTGTGGATGGGAGCTGTACTGAGCTCCTTCTGGGCTCCGTATATCTTGCATCTACAATAAATAAGCAAACAAATAAACAAACATATTTCAGAACCATGTTTGTGGCAATTTTTTCTTAATTCTGTAAATTGCATGATGTTTGCTGAGCAATACATACGTTAATTTTCTCTGGGGTATAATAATCTTTAACAATCTCTATCACCTTAAAGAATACCAAAAGATGGGGCTGGGGTGGTGCTTAGTGATAGTGCACTTGCCTACACATACACGTCCTGGGTTCTAGCCTCATCACACACACACACACACACACACACACACCCAAAAAGAATAGAATAGAATTTGAAAGTAAGTTCAAGTTCACATTTCATTACTCAAGATTGATTCAGCATAATTAAAATCTTTCCGTACTAATGATATGTAGATATACGTTATATATATATTATTCAATGATATATTTATATGTTATGGTGCTTCCTGTCTGTCCAAATTATACAATTAGTGATTACATCATCACAGTCATTCATTAAACCCTATTTTTTTTAAGTTTAAGAAACGTTTTGGGAGTTAACAAGTGAACTATTGTTCTAAAATAATTATTTATAGTTTTCTAACTTCCAGACTCAGAGTGCTTACAGACTGATATTAACCAATTGATTAATTGACTATTGAAACGATTTGACTGCATACTCAGATTTGAAAGTAAAGCTCTAGAATTGCAAGGTCACCATATATTAATCCGTTATGATATCTGGGTCACTGCTTTTTAGCCTTAATGAGACTCACTCTTGTAATTCAAGTAATGAATTTCGTCTCAGCAAGGATTAGAATTAAAAGCATTGGAGGATGAAGCGCTTAACGTTATCTGGAGGTCAAATGTGTTGTGTAAGAGGAGTATGGTGGATTTCACTTAACATTTCTCCAGCATTTTCAAACTTAAAATAATGGGGATTATTTTGTGGCGCTTATAGATGCAGTTTGGTTTTTTCACTCTGAGTAGGTAGGTGGAGAGTGCTCAAGACAAGAGAGGAAAATCAAGAAAATTATGGGAAAATGTGCTACAGTGAGGAACATATGGTTAAATTTACATGTTGGAACTGAACAATCAAATTAATAATGTTATGTTAGTCATTCATTAAAAAAAAAAAAACCCTGAATAGAGGAAGATGCTTAGCAATTACCTGTCTGAAATGTTATTGTAACCTGGAAATGCTGTGAAGGTGAATTAGAGAAGCTGGTCCATAAGCTTTGTTTTGTCCCTTTTTATGGTGGTAAGATTGTTTTCTACCAAGGCTCTGTAGTTATTTCACCAAGCTGGTTAGACCCATCTGAAACTGGAATTGTGGCTGATGAGGGTATTGTGCCTGCTCTGTATTCATTCTCTTTAACAGGTCTATGGCCTCCATGTTGAGGCCTCTTATTAACCAATTTCTCCAAGTTGGACCTTTCCCTGCTCTTGCTCCTGCTCCATCTTCAGACTTGGTCCCAGGGTCCTAGACTTCTGGCTCTTTTTGGCAAAGTACATGCTGGCTTCATGAGTTGTGGTGCTGCGCTCCTAGTTCAAACTGACACTGTTTCAACTACCTTCAATAGGAAGTCCCTCATTAAGTAGTTACTATGACTTACTGATACATGTCAGAGCCACAAGGACTTTTTAGTGACAGTCTATAGGACAGGAAACTTGGGATGGCATAATACAAGATCACTGGATGTTTGTTGAACAAATGTATAAGTAAATATAAATGAATAAATAAGAAAATAAAGCCAAGAGAAGATAAATAATTTGCCCCAAACCAGAATTTGAGTTAAAATCTGTATCTCCCAATTCTCCTTTTTGATACTTCCCACTGAATTAAGCAGCTGATTCAACATTTTATATATCCTGTAGAGGGTTACAGTCAATTAGAGATAATTGAAAACTCTTTTCAAATATTGCCTACCCAAATCAGTGTTGTTTTTCTCTAGTCCATTCATATTGCTTCCACTGACAATTACTAAGAATTTTTAATTTTTTCTTAGATGTTCATGTAACTTCTTTTATCTGAACTTCCTATGACATAGATTTCACAGATTCCCTGCAAATTCTGTCATTTTCAGAGGATATCATAAAAATCAGGACAGACTTTCAAAAATACACAGAAGAGTTTATCATGGTGGTGAATACCTGTAATCCCACTTATTACTCAGGAGGCAGAAATAGAATTGTGGTCCAAGGTCAACCCAAGACTGGGAGAGTGGCCCAAATGGCAGTGCAAGGTCCTGAGTTATATTGTTTTGGGTTTTTCCAGCTTATTCACAAATGTTCTAAAGTTGTACTTTTTACCTGGACTCTTAGCATGTAGAACAGCTTTAATTATGGTCACAGAATAAGGGATGACCATAGATGAATAATAACCTATACACCATAGACCCCCTCACAATCTTACACCAAACAAAGCACTATCTGACCTTCAAATTTTTATATTTATAGAATTTAGAGCTCTGTAAATTAAAAGTATATACCAGAAAATCATACTTTAATAACTAAATCGTCTTTCTCAAAATTTAACTACTTGATATGTTTATTTCTCCCTCACAGAAATCTCAGATTACAAATCATGTATAGTTTGTTCCACAACTGTTTTGAGCCCATGTTGCCTTATCCTTTAAGAAGTCTTGTAGTTTTAATGTGATATTATGGTAAATGATTTCTAAATCTATATTTATGTAGAGCTCTAAGATTTATGACAACTAAAAGTGTTTCTTCCAGAGGTTTAAAGCAATCTCATTTTATAGCACCTATTTCTTGCAGTTTTGCAACCTTTTAAGTTATTTTTCCATATTAATTTGTGTTATAGGTAGATCTCTGAGGAATAAAGTCTGCACTCCTGCCCTTGTACTAGAGAGAGGGCGATGAGCCTGACCATGGAGAAGCAAAGGATCAGTTTGAATAAGGACGGCAAGGTGTTCAAGAGGAGACCACAGACTCATCACTAGTTCAAAATCTCATGTCACCAATGATGATAGATAGATAAAGTGGACAGCAGCTTTGACACTGCATCAAAGGACAATTTTCCCATGTGGAGGATGGTAAGCACAAACAAGAGACAATTTCTAGCTTGTCGGCTCAAGGTGTGCTATAAACAGTTGGGTCTTACCAGCATGGTGGTTTCTCATTAGGAGTACTTCCATGTTACCTTACTTTCATTGGAGCCAGTTAAGTATTAATTATGCCTATTGTTTAATATGGGGAAAAACTGGAAGGAATCTGAGTATTGAAAATAAGACAATTAGCCCAAGCAGGCAAGCAAATGTTTTGGTAGCTGGTTTCTTTCCAGAAAGGGATTGAATGACTATAGCTCCTTAATGTCAAATACAAAATTTGAATGGGCAAGATATTATTTCTTATTATTCCCAGTATTTTAAATTTATTGTGAATAATTCGCTTGTCACATTAATAGGAACAGTTGCTCCTTCTTTTTTTTTTTTTTTCTGTTTTTAATTGTTTCAGTAAATGCATTTAGTAAAAAACTTTAAAATAGGAAGGGGACTAAAGTAGAAAGGAGAATGGAAGGGATGAAACAATTATGGTTATAATATGTATATACATGGAAATGTCATAATGAAACTCCTTACATAAAAATGTCTTTTTTCAATAAAAAAGGTAAAGCAGATCCTGTCTGGGGGTTGGTACCAGTGGAAGGGGGGAGAATATAAGGAAAGGGTGAAGGAGGGCGAATATGGTGGAACTATTTTGTTCTCATGTATGAAAATGGAAAAATGAGACCTGTTGAAACTAACTATTCTAAGAATGGGAGGGGATAAAGAATGATGGAGGGGTGAATTTATTTATTTTTTTTTCATTTTTCTTTTATTATTCATATGTGCATACAAGGCTTGGTTTATTTTTCCCCCCTGCCCCCACCCCCTCCCTTACCACCCACTCCACCCCCTCCCGCTCCCCCCCTCAATACCCAGCAGAAACTATTTTGCCCTTATCTCTAATTTTGTTGTAGAGAGAGTATAAGCAATAATAGGAAGGGACAAGGGTTTTTGCTGATTGAGATAAGGATAGCTATACAGGGCATTGACTCACATTGATTTCCTGTGCGTGGGTGTTACCTTCTAGGTTAATTCTTTTTGATCTAACCTTTTCTCTAGTTGCTCCTTCTGATTCTTCTCAGATCCTTCCTGACTTCTCTTCTTTTTACAACTTCCCACTCCTAACTGATTCTCTAATATTCTGTTTTGAGTTACCTTCCTGTCACCAGGTTAAGACTCACCATGGATTTATTAATGGAAAATGCTCTCAAAGAAAATGTAAAGTTCTGATCCTAACTCCAGGCCTAATTCTGCAACTTCTTGCTAGCGCCCTTTCTACCTGGGCATTACTCTTGCTAGAAAGGTAAACAGAGTTTTTGTCAAACCTATTTTCTTCTACATGACCAATTTCTGTTAATGACACTTTCATCTTCCTTGTCACTTTTCACTCAAAAATTCCATTTAATAGTATTTTTGACTCTTTCCCTTTTTTAACCAAATTCTTCTGAGTTCTGTTGTGTCTACTCTAAAACATATTTCTTTCCCACCTGTCCCTCCTTTTCACACCCACTCACCTATTTTAGTCCTTCACTACCTTTTTACTTCCAGTAGTTGTTTATGGCCTACCACAGTTGAATTCAAACTCTTCAGCATGATATCAAAGGTTCCAAACAACCTTATTCCTTATAGTTTTCCTTTGTGTATACATGCTATTTTTCAGCCAAACCTTATTAATTGCTATTCTTTGTGTGTGTGTATGTGTCTCTCTCTTGACAATGTATCTTTTTAATCCTGCTCTGTCATCACTTAATAACTATTTTCTGAGCATTTGCTGCCTGAAATGCATAAAAAGAGAAAAAAAAAACCCATACTTTGCTTAATGATTTGTGGTTTGCCCAGTAATTGTACCTATTGAGTCTTATAATTCCCCTTTGATGTAGCCATGTAGTTGGCGCAGTTTTCCACAAGTCTGTTGAGAAGGGGAAAGGTTAAATGACCTCATATATCTCTAGAACAAAGACTGAAGTAAAAATGAAATAGTTTACATGTGTGCTTTTTCTACTATTCTATGACACAATTGCCATCTTCACACATTCAAACTGTAAAGAATAAATTTAAGTTCAAAAGTCAGTTCATCTTCAAAGCTCGAAGACCTTTCTTATTCTGACCTGTGGAAGCATTTCCTTTGTACTTTTAACTGTGATAACACTTTAAAATTTCTAGTCTGATGTGCATGTTCCTTCTATACAGTCATTGCCTTAAGTCTAAGACTAAGACATTTTTCAACCTTCTTCTTAGTTCAAGTATTCAAAAAATATTTGCCTTGCCAATGTATAACTAGAGGAGTGAAACTATCCATATAAACTGACTTTAACCAGTTTGATGATTTTTTTCTTTTTCTCCTGTGAACTTCGTATAGCATTAGTCACAAGATGAAAAGATGTGATTAATGTCTGCTTCCTTTTGTGGCAGAAACTTCAAGCTGTGCCCTTTGACACTCAATACTCTTTTATCCTGAGGAACAAGCCTCCACTATTTAGCTGTCTGGCCAAGCAGCTGACAAAGGAGCACATGTATAGCCTCCCTTGCAGCTACATATAGCCATGTCACTATGAAATGTTAAGTGAAAGTGTTGCATGGTGCTACCACGAAGTCTCCTTAAAGAGAAGGATTCACTTTCTTTTATCCTTTTCTTGTTCCTGCTGGTAAAAATGTGGGAAAATGATTCAAGCAAAGCTCTGAGGATGTTGGAAAAGCAAGGAGAAAGGGACTTACGGTCTGATTTTCATGAAGTCGGACCACTTACTACTATGGGAGTCTTTAATGTGACCATCTTTGCACACTCATTATATTAAGGTTTTCTTTTATATGTGGTCGAATATAATCTCAAATGATACACTGTAATCAATTAAAATTAAAAATAAAGCAGGGATAGGATTTATTTTCTTCACCATCAAAGGCCTACACTAGCACAGATCTTGGCACACAGTAGGTACTCATATATTTTTTGAGTTACATTGTAGAGATGTTTTGGCTTGGTACTATTGGGATTGGTGATGCTGACTTCATAAAAACAGTACTATAAATTCTTGTTGACCTCTTGGGAACTTCATTTGCTAAATTCTGGACTCAAATGTACTGAAGGTAATTTCTATTGTGTGTATTTCTAATTTTTTTTTATTTTCAAGGCTAGTTAACTTCAGGTTGTTTTGACTAAAAGACATGATATGTCATTGGCACAGTCCATTCGAAAATAAGGCTAGATTGCACTTTTTTGAGAACCAGATCTGCCTCCTTAAATTTCCAGATTGCAATTGAGAACTAATATTATTCTGTATCTATGGGAGCTAAAAAATTATCTATTAAAATAGTAAAGGAGTGTTATAATGAAGAAGGAACTGAATCTGAGTTCCTTCAAAACTTTTTCAATTCATGGAAAACAAAAGTTCCATTACCATCAGTTAGGAAATGAAAGTAGATATGGCATATTCATTCTCTCTGCTAAACTACCCTGTAATCCATGGCCTGATGCTCATGCCACATTTCTTCTTCCCCTTGTCTGACTGTCTAGAACTGAAGAAGGCCAGACTGAGGATGGAACTCAAATAGGAAACTTTATGCACAAAATTTGATATGCATTTCAGCATGTATTTTCTTTTATTCTCTTTGGATTTCTTTGAAAAGGAAGAGAAAAGATACCCACGTTGCTTACCTTGGATTATCATTTTAAACCATGAGTATCATTTTGGTGTAATTAATAATCCTTGCCATAATGCTAGTTGCGTTAGTGACTCAACAGTGTTAAAACTGCACCCTTGAACTGCACAGATCAGCTGAAGGCCTGCCTCTCAGTGTTTAAAGCTGTGTGTATTTCACAATCCTTCTTGCATCTGCACTGTTCCCTCGAATATCAGCATCCTTACAGTCCAACAAGCAAGCCTTGAAAGCTATCATTATCCCTGCCTCTAGCAGACAATCTATATCAAAACAGTTGTACACATAAAACTCTAACGATGCCTTGGCTCTCTCTGCTCTGATCCAGCTGTTTGAGTGAATAGCAGTTGGTGAACAGAGCGCTGGAACAGGGGTAGCCCTGAGGCCCTCTTTGTTAATGTGGCTTACCAGCTGCTGCTTTCTGTAGTCTACACAGGCAATGCCTGGATGTGTGCCAGATGCAGCAGGGGCAAGAGAACGTGAAGAATCTCTGAAACCCTTGTGTTTACCCATCTGTCAGCATTTGACATCGTTCATTGTAGAGAGCTGTCCCCAGGGCCAGAGGATACTCTGGCTTTGACTATGAAAAGTGCTTGCTCTCAGTCCCTTTTATGTACACTATCCAACACATACCATTCTTAGCATCTAAAGAAACACTTTTTAGCCTTGCTCTGGGTTGTTCATACAGCCTTGTATGATTAATTAGGGCAAGAAGGGGAAGCAGTTTCATTTTTTCTTAGGAATAATGCACTCCAAAAGTCTATGAGAAGAATGTAAATGTTGATATTATTTAAGTTCCCAATTTGATTACATACTTTTGCCAGTGATTCAATTAATATGTAAATGTTTACACCAGAACAAATGTGTGGGTAAATTTAATAATCAAATTTTATTTAGTATTTTCCTAAGTGCATTTCCAAGAGAGAGCTTAATTATTTATTGACTAAACAAATTGAGTCTTCCTTACATGATCTTTTGCGGTCTATTTATTATTTAGAAATGTGTGATTTGTGTAAACTTTAACATTTTTTGCTATTAGGTGTCAAAAGAGGAAAAAAATCTAGAAAAATACCAAAGCACAACACAGGCTGTATTTTTTAAAACTAAAAAAGTGGATTTCAAAAGAAAAGTGGGATATTTTAATGAAAAATATTTTTATCTTCACCATTTCAGTTTAGAATAACTTGATTTCAAGTCTTCATTTCAAAAAATAAAATTGTTCTTAAATTTAACATTTCTAGTCTTTACTTTTCTTCCAAAAGACAACAGAAACCAGTAGGGTTCAGTTTCTTTACAATACAGAGAAGTGGAATATCTGTAGTTAGGGTAAATAAGTAGTCATTATATAACTATCACAAGAAAGCAAGAACTTTGGAGCAAATACTACTACACCTGTTTGTTACACAGAAAGACAATACTCTCTACAACCAACAACACTGGAGAACATGAAAAACTTTTCAAGAAGTATGTACTCAAGCTCACATGATCTTCCATGATACTCAACCTCAGATCAGACCATGGTGTCTTCCATTCTGTGGCCTCTTTCATGGAAGGGACCCTGATTATTCATGGGATTTAGTATTCTAGAGACAAACATTACTGAAGAGTTTTTAAGGTGATGACTAAAAATCTCAAGGACTAAAGTCTGCTTTTCCAGTTTTGTTTTTAATCTTTCCCCAGAGATGAGCCAAATATCCAACAATAAAGAGCAGGAAACCACAGAAGGAGGGGAAAACCCACGATATCCTTAGTGTCCTTGCCTGGCCTTGGCTCTCCTCTTCGGAACTCAACTTCTGTCACATTCAGGCAAGCCCAGAAAGGATTCTTCATTGCCGTAGCAAATGTGTCCAGATTCATGTTTATAAGCAACTGAGAAAGCAGCCTTACTCCAATTTATTTGCTTTCTCTTCCTTTTTGAGATGGGAGGTGGTGTACTACAGTGGAAGGCCCCCTGTTCATGACATCAGGCTGCCTCTGTGTCTAATAAGCTATCTCACTGCTAACTTATTTGGCTATCATTTTCTGCCTTTGAATAATAGGGACATTCTTCCAACAGCAAATATTTATTGAGCACCCACTGTATGCCAGGCACTGTTTCAGGTAGGGGACAAACAGCAGTGACCAAAAAAGACTGAAATCCTGCTCTTATGTAGCTCAGTTTCTACTGGAAGAAAGAGACAATATAATAAGTGAGTTTCATAAAATCTTTGCTTGATAGAAAGAAGGACAGTGAATGTTTTTCTTAAATTATTATTGTGGAGATTAACTAAAATAAGGAATATGAAGGTGTTCTGTCCATGTGGCTCATGTTGATGTTTTATCTGTTCTTATAGTCCCAGAATTTCTTTCCCTGACTAGTTCTAGCTCATGTGGAGCTCATGACACAATTGTGACCAAGCATTCTGGCAGCCAAAAGCTTGCAACTGTGAGGACCTTCCCTGAGATAAAGGAGGGGGCAGCTTATGGGTACAGAGCACGAGGTTTTACCGTGAGAAAGTAAACAGCCTTGATGAAGCCTAAACTTATAACCTGGGTGTTAACAGCTCCCTGAACAAGGTTAATAGGCTAACTGGTTGATACAAGGTTCAAGAAAATCTTAATGTCTTCCAGTTCATAGTACAGCATTCTCTTCCATAAATCCTGGACATATAACCTCTCCTTCGGAATCACTGTGGCCAGGAGGCTACACACTACAGTGACTCCTTGTAATTACACAGTTGTAAAGATGTTTTGGACTTAGGTCACCCCATTTCTGATTGCTGCACATGAATGCTATTTTGTTTTCTGACATGATTTTTAAACTCTCAGTGTTCATATTATCAAAGCTTGACACATTGTGCTTCAATGGACCTTCAAAAGGGCTCTTCTGCCCAGCATAAATAAGGGAAACATGCAAACGGACAATAGGCAAAGCTTACTTTTAATTGAAAAAGAGCAGCTCTTACATGCTCATCAATGGCAGAACAAGATGGGGTTTACACGGACTAAAAGCTCTCTCTTATCTAAAAGGGTTTGGGGTACCATGTGGGCTACCTTCTGGTTCTCCAAATATCTAAATTAACCATTGCTACACCCCTGACAATACGAGACCACGAATCTGCTCTGTTCTACCTCTGAATAGTCAACGAAGTCATTAATCTGTATAGATCATGCTTTTAGCACCTGGATTACAAAGGGTGGGCAGTGCTTTGCTCATGAGGGATGTCATCTTGTGTAATCAGACTTGCTAATGTCTGCTCAGATCTCCTTGGCTTTCATGAACCCAGAGAAGGGACTAAATAACTTGCTGTATTTTCAGAATACTTTGAAAGAATCATGCACATTAAAACAAAAAGAATGGATTGGAAGGGCAGATGATAAGAAAATTGAGAAATGCTC
This sequence comes from Castor canadensis, assembly GCF_047511655.1. Taxonomy (NCBI): domain Eukaryota; kingdom Metazoa; phylum Chordata; class Mammalia; order Rodentia; family Castoridae; genus Castor; species Castor canadensis. Next base: position 128,833,500 of record NC_133388.1, on the reverse strand, counting down.
TGTATATTTATAGTAGCACAAGTCAGCCCAAATGGTTCTTCATACTATATTTAAACCTGAGAATTTAACTTGCTTTCTCATACTTTCCACTGGAATGTTAATGGGATGCTAGTAAAAATGGAGATGTCAAGTGGAGTATTGACGTCTTCACATCAGTTCAGAACAATGATGTTTGAGTTCATCTGGAAGCTTTTAAATCATTAACAACACATGACATTCAGCTTAAAAGTACATCTCAAGAAGCAAAATTAAAAGTATTCTACTTGCATCAGTCAGCTTCCCTATGAAGAATATTTGTGTGCTCCCAACTTATTTGGGACTTGAAGAAAGTGCAATCTTAAATTAGTATTATATTATGAAATCCATCCAATAATCCTTTAAATAATGCATTATGAAATGGTAAAATAGCATGAAACCTAGATATGAAAAGGTTAGAAATCCTGTCCCATTGAGCACGGTATTAATAACATGGGAAAAATGGTCTAGAAAAATTACAATATCTTTCAGTTCTTTTAAAGTGTCTGACTCTGTAAGTGACCTTAAGCTCCTTTAAAACAATTAAAAGATTCAAATATTTGTCTGCCAAAATTTTATGGCCTGTTAGATAATGGGATGAATGTAGTTATATACAGTCTATATTTCTGGGTATACCTAATTTAGTTAATATTAACATTACTCACTCACTTAAGCTTTTATACACTTTGAGTCATATAAGGTCAAGGTCTCAAAACTAATCATAAAACTACTGACTGCTATTCATGTTAATATAATAACTCTTTCTTTAAAACAACTGCCAATAAATTTCATTATAAAAAGTTATTAAAAGGGTTAAAAACCTATTAAATGTCAAAGAATTTGCCTAACTCAAAGTTCTAATAAAGAAAAGAGAATAGGCTTTTTTTCTGAATTATTTAAATCTTTACTGACTGTGCATTGAACCATGAAATTAGAAAAGTGTTATTAGAAGTGTTCTGTGGTTTTTATAAAAGTTGGAGCTCAGAATGTATCAAGCCATAGTCTTTAACAAGACTAGTTAAAGCAGTAGGTTTTAATCCTAAATACATGGCTTCTACTGATATAAAGGTCACAATTAAAACTCTATCCTGTAACTTGGTGATAATAAAATTATTATTACAGAAGCATACTTGTTCATCTAAAATATGTGAGCTACATGTTATGATTTTAATTTGGACAAATATGTTTGATTTTTTTTTTGAGCTTTCCTTGTCCAACAGACACCCTCTCAACCAATGATTAGGTTTTAATAGTGGCTAATTTTAAACTAATGTTGATAATTTGAATTAGCCATAATTTACAGGTTTAACATTTATCAAACACTCACTGAAATTAGATAATGTGATCTAAAGAGTTAAAAAAAAAAGATGAAAATCCTATATGATAATAATCCTGTGTGGCAGATGGCATAAAATAAATTTGGTATCAACTATTAACAAAATAGCAAATTTATCTTTCACACTTTAAATCTACTCTCCAGCAAACTACATTTAGCAAAAGTGATTTAATCCAGCACCTACCGGGCAAGCTGGTTAGTGTCTACAGATCAGTCTCCTTAACTTCTTATTCTCAACTGATCTTTCCCAGCCTTTGGTAATTGTGACTCTAAGTTCTTTTGTTAAAAATATATCAAATACTTACTAATTCCACTTTATACACTAAGCACAGTGCTAAAAATTTACATGCACTGCCCTACTCAGCCCTCATAATGACCAGGTGATACCATCCCTGTCATCAATGCCACAATACCAAAGGATCAGAGGTGATTCTGGGGTTTCTCAGTCTGTGGATTAGCTGGAAACTGTCACAGGCTGCCTGATAACCAAACCTGTATCATAACCATGGCACTTACTATAGGAAGCTAGCGTATGAGCTCATGCTTTTAGATATTCTTTTAACAAAAGGTGGTTGGAAGGGCTTGCTGGTGAGGATGCTGCTAGAACCTAGAATGATCAAATTATGCACTGATTCCTTTCATAGGAAATTGGATTAAAAAATATTTAACTGAACACTTACTCTCTGCCTGATATAGGAGGGATCCCAGGGAATAAAGACAAATGAAACTGTTCCTGTGCACAGGGATCTCACAGGCAGAGAAACATAACATAATGTAATACAGAGGGGATTAACTGTTGAAACCAAAACTAGACTACTACAGAATGTCAGAGATAACACAGCAACAGAGTCCGTCTGGATTGCATTGAAACTGCAGTGAGCACCTCCTGGAATTAAGAATGCTTTTTAAAAACAAAGGAAGATGTTTGAAGAATGGGAATGAATAGAATTTAACTGAGGAAGCAAAGTAATTGACACTAGGCACAGTGTGATATAGTATCATCAGCATACATCTGCTATATTTTCCAAGAAATAATAATTTGTGTAAGACAATATAGAATAAAATGGAAGAAAAATGAAATCAAGTAGCTTTTCATCTAAAGGATGAAAAGAAAATGATAATTTTCAAATAAAGGAAAATTTTAAATGTAAAAGTCAAGTGTATAATCTTTCATATTAAAAAAAATATGACTAAGCAATCTGACAGGTTGATTTACAGTTCAGAGTTTGCAATTTGATAGTCAAATGTTACATCTTTTAACTCTTAGGACATCTGGAGTTTTCCTCTGTAGTTTTAAGTCTATATTCTGAAATACAAAGTTGTTCTAACTGAATGAAGCCAAAACCATTTTAAAAAATTCACTAACATGTGATGCTACCTTAGCAGAAGGACCCCTTCACCAGATCTTACTAAGTGCTTGATGTTGTGCAGTTTTTTTTTCACTGGGTTCTAAAAATACATTTCTGGGCACAGTAACCATGGTCGCGTTTACCTGGAGCTTTACAATATGTATTTCACTAGCATTTTTAACTAATTTATGTTGTGGCATAAATTCTGTTTATATATAATGACCAACTCAACCATTTGATCATGACCTCTCTTTATTTTGCCTGCCTTATCAAGCACTGGCATCCACTGGTTGGTGGAGAACATTATCCAGAGGAAAGGAGAGCAAGGTCTCTTCAAGAGCTAGCAGGCCATGCAAGTCACTGAGGTCCAGCTTGCACTCACGGATTCCTCATGTGAAAGCTTATGGGCTCTCTAAGACAGAGGAAAAGGAAAAAGGCTGAAACAGATTCATTGTGAGAGGCATTGGGTGGCTATCTTTGGCTTAAAACAATAAGTTTCCTTTCTTCTTAATAATAAAAGACTAATGAATGCTTCATGGGTTTCTAAGAACAGGTGTCAGAACCTTCGAACAGAAAACAAGACCTTTCTCTAGATATTAAATTCAATTTTAGATGAAGACATCTTTCTAGTTTTCATCATCAGATACCATATTTCCATCTAATCTCAATGAGGAAAATAAGGGAGGATGAGATATTGGGAAGCTGTTGAACCTAAATTCAACAGTAAAGCCTTGTGGAAACCATTTCTATGCCATTGTTAAGTCTTTAAAATTGCCTATAAGGGGTACAATCACAGGAAGGCAGTGAACACAAATGTTGATTATAAGGATTCTGTTGTGGCCCCTACCTTTACAGAAAGGCTATCTCCGAATATGAATTCAGTTAAATTAGCAGTCAACTCTAAATAATCATGCTAATAATCTGACACTATAACTTAAGAAAGATGTCCTAATGTTCTCAAGAAAAAGGTGTCCTTTCTAATTTAATTTAAATTCATTTAAATACTCTAGTTTTTTAATTTTAATCATTGAAAATTGTTCTAGAATGCCTCTGTCCACTTAACTGTGCCAGTAAAACACTTGATTATAAAAAAAAATGATATAAGTATATCATTTTAATGTACTTTTTAGGATTTAAAAAGTAAAAATTTTTCTCTGAATCATCTTGCAGTTTTGTAGGTGTGGAATGTGGGACAACTAGACTCACTGTATGCTGATCTGTGGACACACCCTTCTTAGGAAGTGTATTTCTGGTTTTTAAAGTCCTATGTGGCAAGGAAAAAAGAGAAAAGGAAAAATAAGCACAAAGTCATAGCTAAATGAGAAGTTTGTTTGGTTGGACTCTTAATACATATTATAATTTGCCAGGGGAATTTTTTAAATTAAAGCAATGATTATCATGATTACTCATTATTTGTCATCTTTTTTCCTGAATTATAATAAAACCATCCACATATTTTAACAACCAAAAAGAATTACCGTCACCTTAGATAAAATCTAAGGCCCAACTGGGATAAAATCAACAAACTGTACTAATGGAACTTTTTAAACAATGAAACGCTATCTGGTGGAAGAGTTTGCTGTAGCTGGTTAAGCAGCGATTGCTCCCAAGAACTGACGTGTTCATCAAGCACTGGTTCAGCAGTGAAGTCCACCAGGAGCAGAGTTCTGGTATTAAAAAGGATGAATTATTTTAGGATTTGCATAATTACTAGACTGATAAACTCAAAACATTTCAATGCCACGGGAATAAAAATAGCATTATTTAATACTAAATCCCAATTGCAACAAAGTAACTGATCAGAGCCACTGTTCTATGACAGCTTATTTTTAGACATACACTTCAACGCTTCTATCCCTTTCTTAATCAATGTTGTGAGGCAATCTTAACTTAGGTGAATTTTTCCAGAACAATAACCCGCCTCCTGAAGAAATGTTAATTGTCAAAATGGCCACTTAGAATAGAATTAGAGTCTTACTAATTGGCTATGTATATATTGATACTTGCAAGTCTGCTGTCCTTTTATTCCCTCATAATAAAATAATCCAAATACCAATGTCAAACAGAGTGGCTTTTATAAGTAGGTTAAATGTGTGTTCTACTGCAAGGTAAGACATTTCTTGCAAGTTATGAAAAATGCACTTTGCTCATGGGTCAAATGTGGTTTAATGACATGGAAATAAGTTCACAGTTCCTCTGTATTGTATTTACAATTTTGTATCTAAAACATATTTAATATTGCTAGCATAATTATATGACCATAAGATGACAGCTCCAATAAATGGGGAAAATCTCAATTACATTGATCAACTCAAGGGAAAGAGAAAAACTCATACCATTAAAATTTTGAGCCTATTATAATAGAGCAAGAAAGAATATCTATCTAGCAGTTTTTAAATTTAAAACCATCTGATCATTTTTCTGCATCTATACATACTAAAGTTAATAGAATTTTCCAGAAACAATTTCTTTTCTGAAGAAAAGTAAATGCTCTTAGAAAAGACAAAAGCCAGAACTTTTTAAAATCACAAAATGCATTATATTTTTATTTCCTCTTTCATAAGCCAAGAGGTAACATTTTAAACTTGATGTTCCTTTCCTCCTCTTCTTTCAGTTTTCCTTGGCTGCTGACTATAGGTGTCACACACAGATATTGGATAAGATTTGGAGTAATTAAAGAGGATTCAAATGAGTAAGTCTCTGCCCTTAAGTCTCACTCAAGGACAATCTCTTAGAGAGATTTTCCCTGACAAGCCTATTGAAATATCTATTTACCTAATCTTAGGCATTTTTTCATGGCATAATGCCACTCCGAAACCTTAAACATGAGCAGAAGTTTTCCAGGGCTCCTCTTGAGATATGATTCTGATGTAGGAAGTACAGGGAAGGGGCTGGAGTCTGTGTTTCTAACCAGCTCCATGGCAGTGCCTATATGGCTGGTAGATGAATTCAAATTTTAATAGCAAGTCATGGATTTTGTGATTCTTGATTATTTGATTCCCTTGACCAGAATCTAAATTGTAAGGATGGGTCCTTTGCCTTTTTTATTTACTGTTCAGTTCTCAGGGCCAAACTCAGGTAAACTAAAGAACTGTCCTCAGAAAGGAGATTTAGGCTATGGCTACAGAGCCATTAGGTAAAGCTTCATGAGCGGCTAAAGGAGTTTTGTCTACTGCTCATGGGTTCTTTTGTCAGTCCACATGGTGCAGAATTGTCAACTGCCAATGTGGAACTTTTGTTCTGTGTTTTTTTTTTTTTGTGAAATGGAGAAAGTTATCCTTTGCCGGTCTTAGGTTATTATTAACTAATGGAGGCAGGGAGTAGAAGGGGTTCAATGCACCAAACATTACAGAACACTGGCTGATGTGGGAGTCAAACCATGACTCTAAACCTTCAAAGTATTTCAAAGACTATGGCAAAATTTTCCAAAGGTAGTTTAAAAATTAGCTACTTAACATTTCTTAACACATTAATAACTTAAGAAAGAATTAATTGAAAATAAATCCACAACTTAATAAATTTTCAGTATGCAGCAAAAGCTGCATTTGGAGGGAAATTCATATCATTGAACATATTAGATAAAAAGAATGGTCTAAAATCAATAACCTAAGTTTTTGCCTCAGGAAAGTAGAGAAGAAGAAGAAGTTAATCAAAAACCAAGCTGATTACAAAAAAAGAAAAGAAAAGAAAAGAAAATTAGAAGTGGAATCAATGAAACTGATCATAGAAAAACAGTACTGGAAAAAAAGTCAACAAAAACAAAAGCTGGTTCTTTGAGGTTATCTTTGATAATTGAGATGAAATAGAAAAAGGCTTTGAAATTAAAAAACAAACAAAACTTGCACAAAGAAAAATAATAACCCAAATAATCTTTTAACTATTAAATAAATTGAGTCAACAATTAACAATCTTCCAAAAAGAAATCAGCAGTCTCAAATTGTTTCTATTAAATATTTAAGCAAGAAATGATACCAATTCTCAACAAAATCTTCCTAAATTGGGAGCAGAAGAAAGATTTAACAATTCATATCATGATCCCTTACCCTAATACCAAAACCAGATAAAAACACAAGAAAGTAAAACCATAGACCTTTCTGTCTCATGAACATAAATGTAAACTCTTTGATAAAATATTTGCAAATTGAATCTAATAGTATATAAAACAATTATTCACTGCAACCAGGTAGGACATATTCTAAATATGCATGAGCAGTCTATAATATTAGAAAATCTATCAATGTTTATCAACAGGCTAGAGAACAAAACTCATATGATCATACTCAGGAGCAGGAAAAGCTTATGACAAAGTATATGCCTATTCATGATGAAAACCTGCAGCAAACTAAGCATAAGAAGAAACTTTCTTAACTTGAATTTTTTGAATATATCAAAACTATACAATGGACATCCTACTTAAAAGTGAAAAACTGAATGTTCTCCCTGTAAAATCAGAAGACAAGGAAGTCCTCTCACTATTCCTGTTCAACATTGTATTTGGATGTGCAACCTAGTGTGATGAAAGGAAATAAAGGTTGCTAAATGGAAAGGAAGAAACAAATAAGCAGTTTCTATTCACAGATGACATGATTGTATTTGTAGAAAGAATCAACAACAATAAAACTCCAAGAAATAATAAGCAAATATACCAAGTATAAAGGATACAATGCTTTCCTCCATACTAGCAATGAAAATTTGGAATTTGAGCATTTTACAATAGCACTCCAAAAATTAAATACTTAAGTATAAATCTAACAAAACATGTACAGATGCTAATATAGCAAACTATAAAACATTGATGAAAAAACTGAAAGGATCTATATAAACGGAGAGACTCTGTGTTTATGGACTGAAAGACTCAATATTATTAAGATATAAAGTTCTATTCAATTTAGCCTACAGATTCAATAAAATCTCAGCAAGCTATTTCATAGATATCGATAAAATGGGTGTGAAATTTACGTGGAGAGACAAGGACTTAGAACAGGCAATAGAATCCAAAGAAGAACAAAGCTGGATTCATACCGATAGACTTCAAGACTTAATATAAAGGTACAATAATGAGGACAGAATCTATTAGTGCCAAGGAATGAACAATGAAGTAAGTGCACAAGGCATGATGTGGGTCAGATTGCTCATTATTATGGTAGGAGGCTCCAAAAAGAGAAGGAAGAGAAGAAGAAGGAGGCTGTGTAGCAATGACTATAGTTGAAGATATCAATATGATCATGCTCATCTTAATGTAGATATAGGTTTTACATAGTGAAATATTTGTAGATATCTATGTATATAAGTAAATATTCATACATGTTTCTCCCTACTCCGTCAACTAAGAGGTTGTTCAAGCAAGGAGATCCCAGATGCACTGATCATACCCCTTATTCTTAGTTTCTGATACCATTCTTCAAAAAAAGGAACCAGGGCTCCTCAAAGAAATGACTTGTAGGAGAAGGGCAGAAAATAAATGAAATGAGGCTGAGGTCATTCACAGTTGCAGGCAGTAAGCCTATTCAAGATTCAAAAACAGAGAACATACACAGAAATAAGCGTTTGATAGATGCAAGTGCAATGGGATTACTGTCTCCCATTGTCTAAAGTTGAAGCAATTTGAGCAAAAGTTATTTTAATTAATTACTTAATTATCATTGAATCAAAACCCAAAGCATAAAAATATTCATAAATCCATAATGATTAAAAGAAATGATTTAAGAGATGGATAAATGTGGGGGACAATAGACAAGTCTCAAATATAGAGGAACCTCCACTTATGGGGACATTCACCTTGAGAAGGGTGATCTTAGATACACTCCTGTGGGTGGGCTACACATAATGACTTTCTTCGAAAGAGGTATGAAAGGATAGAAATAAAAACAGAGTAAAGTTACAGTGAAGAAACCTGACAAACACTGTCTCACACAGGTGATGAAAGTCAACATGAATAGTGACAATTCATACTGACAGCTTGAGTCTGTGATGTGATGTGATCACTCCAGAACTTTATCTTTATGATCTTTGTTCCCAAAATACATCATACCAGTTAAACCATGAGAAAAACATTAGACAAATCCCAATGCAGGAACAATCTATGAAATAACTGACCAGAACTTCTCAAAGTGTGAAGGTTGTCAAAACAAGCAAAGTTTGAGAAGGAAGGGGTCAAAACTAAGGGGAATATATGGAAACATGGTGGATAAATGTAATGTGGTATCCTAGATGGAATTCTGAGTCAAAAATGGGACATTGGGGAAAACTGAGGCTACCCAAATGAAACAAGACTTTACATAATAATAACCTAGCAATATTGGTTTACTAATTATGACATAAGTACTGTACTAATGTAAGATGTTAAAAATGGGAAAAAGTCTAGCATATTTGGGAACTCACTGTAATATGTTCACAATAATTTTGTAAACTAAAATCTTTCTAAAATAATTTATTTAAAAGAAACTGAATGGGGCATGGTGGTGCACACCTGTAATACCAGGTACTTGGGAAATGGCGATTGGGAGGGTCACTATTTGAGGCCAGCCTGGGCAAAAAGATAGCGAGACACCATCTGAACAAATAAGTCAGATATGGTAGTGTACACTTGTCATCCCAGCTATGCCAGAGGCATAGGTAGGAGTAGCATGGTTTGAGGCCAGCCCTGAGCAAAACTGTGAGATCCTATCTGAAAATAACTAAAAAACCAAAAATGGCTGGGGGGCAATGACTGCCTAAAAAGCACGAATCCCTGAGTTCAAACCCCAGTGCCACCAAAAAATAAATAAATAAAAGAAACTGGCCTAGTTTTACACTACAAAATTTGAACTGTAAACTAACAAAAATGTAAAGTATATTAGTTTCCAAGCCTGTTTATGCTTATAAATATGATTAAAGTGTTCATTCAAATAGTATTTAAACCGATTGAATCAGACTGCATGCAAAAAATTATTTCTCTATAAATTATCTCTGGAAAGACTGAATAAAGTTAAGTTGCTTAAAAACATAAAAACTTGCTGCTTAATTTTGATATATTATGAAAGAGTATGAAAAACTAAGAATCTGTAAAGAATCTTCTCTTGGATTGACCTATAAGAATCTTTAGCTTCTTGCACTGTCATAAAGAAATCTAACGAGAAAATTTTCATGTAGTTTTATGGCTGTATGAATAAATACCAAAGACGACAAGATGCCACACAGAGGCGCATGCAAGGAACCAAACACTAAGACACTGCCTTGGTCCTATCCCCAAATGACTTAGACACTTACGTGCCTAACTGCCTTTTTAACCAACAAATTTCTGTCTCCTGATCTTACCACTACATTTGAAATTTTTTCACTGTGCATAGAAAGAAGTTTTCTGTATGCTACAGTCTCACAAGAGTGAGTCAAAGTGTGGCTGAGGGTGTTCTGGATTTTTGTCAATCCCAAGTGCTCATTGTGCTGACAATTTGATGGAAGCTTTCAAAACGAAGGCAGTAAAGTTCTGCTAAACACTGGTAGATGTTGTTTAGTAGAATATTTGACGTTGGTCTTTGCTCATGAGGAGACTCTACTTAACTGTCTGGCTGCTAGAAGGTCCATGAATATTGGATATTTGTCCTCCATAGGTCTGTTTAAGGGCAGAGACCAGGATTTCCTCAGTGAACTGTCCCTTATGAAAGAAATACACAACCTGCATGCTTTTGTCTCCATGACAGATGAGGGTCTCTTGTTGGCCAGGCATCATGGAAAGCTGGAGCTTATCATAAATCACACTGAAGGCAAACAAACTTCCAGAATGTTCCTTTCACTTAGGGAGTCTCCTGTAAGGGGTTTCCAGCGGTTCTCCTCTTGCCCTCTATTTCTTGGTAGATTATTTTAAAATTTTGGTATTCATCTTTTAGTAAGTTTTAATAACTTTTAAAATTTCTTTAAAACACACAAACACCTTTCCAGAATGATGGAATTTTTATTTTGTTTTGAGGAAAGAAAACTTGAAGGATTTTTTGAGTATGTGTGGGCTGACAGTGGTAGGAATCTATATGTTCCCAACAACATTTGTCTTCTTAAGCCTTTTGAGCACTAAGGTAATGCTTGCTTCTGGATTCACCCACCTAAGACCTTTCTGAGCCAAGATTAGAAAATCAGAGTCAAGTATAGGGATCATATATACTGTTTATTTTTAAGAGAGGAAAGTCTATTTGTACTGGACTCAGTGACAAAGAAGAATGTCTAAAAACCTCAACAGACATTGCAAAATGCAAAATGAAGGCAAATCTGTATAATGCTCAACACTGAAAGACTGAGAATTCCTGTTATCACTGACAACTTTGTAGATTGTGAAAATCTTTATCTTTTGGCCTTGAAGCCATGGCTGAATGCTGGAGAGGAGGATTCTGCATTTCTTTATTTTGGGATCAGGGAACACGCAGAAGACCTTTGAGCCTAGACCACCATTCACAGTGCCTTCAATGGTAAGTGACAGTGCTTGGGAGTAAGCGCAAGGCCTCTCTGTTGATGACTTCTGCCACTGCTTCCACATCACACATGGGAAGCCAACTAAGAAGAACTTCTTCTTTTTTCAGATATTTCTTTTATTGTTTGTAAAAACAGAGGTAGTGGTTTGAGATGTGGTAGGCAAGCACACACTTTCTATACTCTGTGGAGTCCAGACCTAGTGTTCCTTAGAAATTCCTCTTACATCACTTAAAGATCTCAAGGATCCAAGTCTTTCATCATTTGTTCATCAAGAGGGTTATGCACTGGTGTATGGTAACTCTTGTTAACTTTCTATGTCTTCTCTGTTTGTTTCTCAAAGATGATTTTCCCAGTTCAGTTCAGGAATTTTGGTTTTCAGGCAGGCTCCATGATAACCTAGAGACTCAGAAAAGTGACTGCCTCAGAATAGCAAAACACCCTAAAAGGTGGAGTATAGCACACTATAAAGGCCACTTACAATCTTCTAGCAGTGCATTACAATGATTTAAGAAAGCAGGGTTAGGGTCTTGACAAAAGTTCTGGAAGGGTCAGAAGAACTGGCCTGGTTTACTCTAGGTTAGCCACAATGGGACTGCACAAATAGATTTCATGTCTCAGTTTTTGTTGTTTAAAATATGAGGTGAGATCAGGTGATTCCAGAGGCTCTCCTGCTTGGGACTATAGTTCATCATATGGATATTACAGATGCTACAGAATGAGCAAATAGCAGTATGTTAGTCTGATCAAGGATGTAATTCTTGCTTAATAAAGAAAGATCTGAAAATACATTATAGGCCTATATGACAATGTCATAGTGACACCTATTATTTTTTACAATTAGTATAAACTAATAAAAAATACAGGTCCCACTCTCTAAGTCTAAATTACTTTTCTTTCTATACTTTACTTTTACTTTGGGTTTGCTTTATATACCCAAAATATTTAAAACTTCTGAGTATGCCTTATTTTTCTGTCAGGTGTTAATGTTTTCTTAATAAAGTAGGCTTAGAAGTAGATATTTCAGAAACAAACATTTCCACAAAATGCATATTAATATGCAATCTTTTTTTAGTAGAAGATTCTGCTAGATGATGTATTAAGATAATTAATGAATTCCCTAGAGGCTCTTTTTTACCCTAATGCTTCTAAGTATCTATAACGTGTGTTTATTTTATATGTTATTATATTAGAAATTGTACACATACTTTTTGACAGCCTGAATTCTATCATGAGAGGGAAGTTGTTAAGTCAGGCCTACTTTGGATATTGGAGGCAGTTTAGAATGTGTTATGGGTTGAGGTGATCTCCATAAACTTCACCAATTCCAAGTCCCTGTGTAAAAGACACTTTTTAGGTGTTCATTAATTTGGATTAACATAATTCTTTTAAAATAGGGGAAAGGGCAAACAGTAAACACATGAAGCCAGCCACAATCATTCAACCTCCACTTGACTTACTACAAACCCATTATTTCCCCTACAAATTTATGTGATCAGTTTCAATATGAAAAGAGCCTAAGAAGACATGGGGCACTTTCCTAAAGAAGCAGAGGCAGAAAAGGAGGCTGCTAGCTGGTAGCATAAAGAGTCTAGGTGTTTAAGGAGCAGAGCAAAGAACACCTCAAAGACTAGAATAAAACCTTATGTTTCAGAACTTTCATTCTACAACAATTCAAGGAGTTTCTATTTATTACATGCCAGGTACTCTGCTAGGTGGGAAGGAATATTGACAATTTTGCCTTGGCAGTTCTATTTTTACTCCTAGAAATGCGAGTAAACATGAACAATATACTTAAAGGCATTCGGAGAATGTTCTGAATATCAATTAGTACAGTCCCTTCAGTATATTATATTTTGAACTTTAGGATAAGGCACATTAATAATTTAGATTTGAAGTGAACTCAAGTGAAAGGATGTAGAATTAAAAGCATCACAAATGCTGCTAAAATATTTATGGAGCCTGTAGTTCTGACTACAGGATTGCAGTTACAGAGTGATTTATGTCCTAGATCCTGAGATGCCAGTTTACAAAAGGAGCCAAAGCTGGGAGAAAATTCACAACTGTGTTTTTCATTATGAAAAGGTTTTCCATGCCATCCTTTTTATTAATTATTATTATAATACATATTGGTGGTCTATGGCAGCATTACATATGATTTTCAAAGAATTTCTCTATAAGCATAAAGAAGATCTTTGTGTTGTATTTATACATCAGAAACAGCACAAGAGCAGTGACATACACTTTACCATAATGAATGAACCAAATAAGAAAAAAGAGATGTGTGTGTGTGTGTGTGTGTGTATTAAGAGAGAGAGAAATCATGGGGACTGAACCCAGGAGTTTGTTCATGCTAGGCAAGAGCTCACTACCCACTAAGATACACCCTCAGCCTCAATAAAATAGAAGCAACATGTTGCAAGTGTCAGTAATGTGTGAAAGATAACATGCGGACCAGCATGACTCTCCCTAAAATTTACTTAATTTTGCATTGGCACACTGCTTATACTACATGTATTCCCTTTCTCAATCTCATGAAATAGAAACTCAAAAAGCCTTTTTAATAACCCTCCAGCCTTGCTTGCTGTTTGCACACAGTTAGTTGAATCACAGCACTGCACATAATCCAATAAAGCTCACACCACCAAAGATATATGTAATCAAGGATCTGAAAGAACATCCTCCAGGTTAAATTCAGTCTCTCTTAACTTGTACCTCACAAAACAAACAGATTCTTCAGGCAGAAAGAAAATATATGTCTGTCATCCAAAGCAAACATAAAGTCGTGCAGTGTACTAAAATGTGCAGGCCTATCAAACACTTTCCAATCCTAGCAACAGCCTGTTTCGTTGCAGAAGTAGGTGAATATTTGGAGAAAGGCTCTGCATTAAAAAAAGTCTCAGGAAAACTCTTGAATTGATTTCACCTGCTCTCAATATTTACTCTGATTGCTCAAGGTAATGAGGATGACAAAGGGTTTGCTTTAGGTAACCCTGACTGGGAACAGAATGACAGAATCAAATACGGAGTGCCAAGTGTCTAAAGTTTCCCAGCAACCTGGGTGTATACAGATGTCCTCTTAGGTGTCAGAAACCAGCTGGGAAACTCACCCTAGCAGCACAATCAGCTTTCAGTTTACTGCACCTTAACTAATAGCCTTTCCCCTTGGTATAGGAAGATGGAAAGGGGCATTAAAAAAGGTGCTTGTTAGAGGAGAACAGAATCTAGAATTGCTCTTGCTCTTCCTAGGTTTGAACCAACATCAAGAGTATGGAGTAGTACAGATGGTCAAGCCCAAGCCCAAGCAGTGTTCCTAAAAGAACATGCTTCAATAAGATCCTTGCTTTAAACTCCAAGTGCAATTTTTTGCATGCCAAAGAAACTTTAGAATATTAGATATACCATCTTTCTTCTCAATTACTCTTAAAATCAGTGAGGCTTACTGAGTTTTCTTTTTTAATTTGCTCTGAAATAATTCCTTAATCCCTAGGTGAATGTGGGGATAAACTAGACCAGTTGAAAGCAGAGAAATCATCAATTAAGTTCTGTTTTACAACACCACCACTGGAGCAATATATTCTTGGCCTAAGACAGTTAGCTTGGTTTGTCTTTGACAAGAATTCTGCTTTCCTAGACCTTTTCTGCATTCTATAACATTCCCAGGGCCTTTCTGTAGCTTCCAGCTCTCTTATGGATGAAAAGAAAATAAACCTTTGTAAAGGGATTTTTTTTTTTAGAATATTATATTCTTTGCCAGTAGGCTGATCCTCACATAAGGATTGTGTTTGGGTAAATGCAACAGAAGGAAAATGAATAAAATCTCATTTCCATTAAGAGCTACATTCATGTGCAAAGGCGTTCAATTAGAATTCTATAGAATTGATGATGCTTTGATATTTGGTACAGAAACCATACTAGACGCCTGGCTTGTTAGCTAAGAATTTCTGTGTTTCTATGGCAATTTATTTTAGATAGTTTTGCCATGATGGTTAAAATGAAATGTCAATTAGTGCATATAATTTAGAAATTACACTCAAGCTTTCCAGAATTTTAAGTAAAAATCAGATGATCTCCCAACAGAATAAAAATTAATTTTCTCTAAAGGAGCATTACCACATTTCAAGAAAACCTTCTTAATTTCTATTTAAAGACCACAGGAATCACCTAATTTTGTGACTTGGAGATTGTGCAAAGCAACATATTTTTAGTCACAACTATTACATCAAACAAATACACTTTATTATAAATGAAAAAAACCTATGCCCCAAGAGTGCTCAACCATGTAATCAAGCCATCTAATAAATTCTTTACTATGGTTGACTAGTCCTTTGGGAAATACCACATTAAATTCCTTGCAAAAATCAAGGAAGTGGCTTGTAACAAGCAAAGCATTTCTTAAAAACAAAACTAAGTGAAACAAAACCAAACTCTGGATTTGTAACTGACCAAATTGCAAAACAAACAAGGCTCTAGTGAATGGACTGTCTAGGACAAACTTCAGGATACATGTTAGTCATTTGATCCCTGACAATTAAAAAAAACCTTTTCTATAGTGTTACCCATCCATCCTATGTCATCCATGAACCAGGCAATCTGATTCATTTCTGACATTCATCTTCTTATTCTCTTTCTTGTAAGAAATGGCACTGAATAAGTGATTGTCATATTTTGTTACCTTCTGTGTCTTTTAAAACTGATCAGCTCTGTTTTGGAAAATTCACAAAGAAAGACTGATCCTTTAGGAAATTCATTCCTGAAGAGAACTTAGTGCAGCTTACACAGATCCCAGAGGCCAGGGAGACTAGTAAGGCAAGTACAAGGGATAGAGGAGACAGAGCAGAGTGCAAGTTGATTCTACCTGCTGGAAGTCTCTGAGTAAGTAAAGCCAGTGATGGTGTCACGGGAGCAAACAGTGACTAAGAGGAAAAGTTATGGGCAGGTTATTTAATATCCCAGAGCTCAAGTTCCTAAAATGTAAGAAGGGGATAATAAAACTCAGAGATCTCACCAAGACGTGAGGATTACATACAAACATGGGTCATGTAACTACAGGGGCAGGTTCTGTGAACTGTGGTGCTGGGCATTTTCACTGTTGTGTGAACATCACAGAATGCACTTACACAAACCTACATGGTCTACACCAGTCACTCCATGTGTTCCTTGATGCAATCAAGAGGCCCAATTAATTCCAGATATGCGGAGCTGCTGCCAACATAAAACAGCATACACTTTTCATAGTAAACTGCAAAAGGAGTTTTTTTTGTTGTTATTTTGATACAGGATCTTTCTATGTAGCCCAGTCTGGCCTGGAGCTTGCCATAGTCCTGCTTCAGCTTCCTGAGTGCTGGGATTACAGTCGATAACAACCATGCTCACTTTTTCCTCCTAGGTAAAAATACACTTTAAAAGAAAAGAAAGTACAGAAAATACATAAACCAGTAATATAGCTGGGTATTATCATTACGAAGTATATACTTCCATAATTGTATGCGCTCTACATTTCTATGACTGGCAGCGTAGTAGGTTTGCTTATGCCAGTATCACAAACACAAGTGCATGCACTGCACTGTGATACCACTAGGCAGTAGGGATTTTTTTTATCTCCATTTTGATCTAATAGGGTCACCATGTAATCAGTTATTGATTGTCATTATACCATACATGATTATAGTATATGCAAGATATCTGGTATATATTAAGATCTTAACAAATGGTGACTACTATTATTATAGCCATTAACTGGAGAGAGATTTAATAAAGTTAAGAAATCTATCTGGAGGGAATAATCACAAGAACAGACCAGAATGGTAGCAGCTGGGTGTTCTTTCTGTGGATGCTGGATGAATTATTAAATAATGGGAAGTGCAGGCAAACTCTTGCTCTCTGCTAGCCCAAGACTTTAAAGGCTAAACATCCCAAAGGAAAATGAGAGGCAAGGGCTGTGCAAATGTGGAGGATGGTGAGGGAGCTCACTGTAAATGAGGAGCTGACAAAGTACTTACAGGTACTTAAGATTGCCTTTGACTTATTATAATAATATTTCTGTGTCACCCATCTAATAATTCATGTTTTACTCTAGCATTACTTGAGAAGAGGCAACTGGATTTATTGGGCATGATGAGTGGAGAGCCTTGCTTTATTTTCTTTATTAGTATAAATGAATTGTATAAAGAAGTTTCATTATGCTATTTCCATACGTGCATATCAGGTCAAAAGAGTTATGTTTTGCCGTCTGGTTGCACACATGGAAGGTATCCATGAGCAGGTATACTGAAATGTGTAGCCAGCCTCTAAAGGAAACTCATCACCAAATGATTGGTTTATTCAACAAATACTACTTGGAGGCCTTGTGATGGAGTCTGGGGGCAGCAGCAGGAGTAGATGAAGTAGTAATAAGTACACCATAGTCAGGACGTCAGTCCCCAAAGTAGGATTTCAGCCCTAATAAAGCATTTTCAAAGTGATGGAAATGACAAAGATTTGCCAACTTTCATGCTATGAAGTGACTACATTTCAAATATGACTTCTACCTTAGTATTAGCATTTCATAAAAAAGAACATTTTAACACTAATGAAATTAGAAGGACGGCTCTGAATAAAGAGTTACCTTCTAAAGAGAATAAAATTTGCTAAATTGGTAAATTTCAGGCATTTGCTTTTTGTGTGTGTGTGTGAGGAGCAGGAATAGATTTAGGATTAACTAGCACTCGTTCTTGTATGAACATGTGTGAACCATGGACCTAGAGGCTAAAGACTTACAGTGTAGCTCAGGAAATGATGTTGGTACCAAGCCACAATATCACAATATTGTTCTGCTTTTGTTATCATCTCAGTCTCTAACTTACCCTGTAAAATGGACACAAAACATTGTTTCAGGGGAACAAATACATACTCAGAGAGGTGCAGTAACTTGTCTAAGGCTCATGTAAGAAGACTGTGCAATGATGACTGAAACTCAACTCTTCCACTCCAGTAGCCATTTCAGGGTTTCACAGTGTCTGTCTGGTCAACCATGACTTGTAGAGAAAATAACTACTTTCTCTTTCCAACTGTTAAGCCTGCCCTAATGCCATTAGGGTGGTGTAAGATATGGAATAAGAAGATCATTCTAACACCCATTCCTTGTTCTAATATTGGTTTCCCGAACTTGCTGAAAACATTCTGTACCTTGCTTCCCATTGCCTTTGTCTTTTGCTGGACATACATACAGCTACTGTCACACCAGACAACAATAAAACAAATTTTAAATGAAGTTTGAGAAGCATTTCTTAGTGGTCCAAATTTACTCAAAACTTCCTTAGCTATGATTGATTTCATAAGAGCTCAGGCTTCCTTACGAGACCATGACAAAGTGAGTTCTATAGAGGCTGGTCCCTGATTTGCTCTGTAATTACCTAAACCTGAAGTCACCTGAATGTATGCAGACTGATTTCACTAGACAGCGACCCATTTCCTTTTAGAACACTCAGCCAATGTCACCATATTTTTGAAGAAATTTCTTAAAAGGCAGGTTGAAGTTCAATATTAAAAAAGACCTTTTAACAATAGACTACTGGGAATGAGAATGGTCTGCTATGCAAAAATACCAACTTTCATTCTTTCTACAATGCCCAGGCTTGAAAAATACCTGAAGCAGATGTGGCAGGATGTATCATTGCACCAGGAGAATTAACTGGATGATGTCACTGTCAACTCTATAGTCTTCACACTGTCTCATGCAAGTTTATTAACTGAGGAGATCTAGAGTGTGTGGGACGCCTATTCACCCAGATTGGAGAGTTCACTTTAAGGTACAGGAAAAAGGTATCTCACTTGCAAATTCCCATTGCCAAATAAAATCATTAGGTAAAGTTAAACCATTAATCTAAGGTAAAAGTGCTTAACAATCAACAAAAAAGCAGAAGAAGGCTCTAAGGTCATGTTAGAACCTGCCTGCTGAGTGTTCTCCTTTCTTTTATTCCACCTATTCAGTGATTACTGTCCTCATCACTTTCTCAGCAAAATCATTAGGCATCTGTGGAGAGCTAGGCACAGTGCTAAGTTCTGGGGAAACTATTCCAGAGTTAAAGCTTCCATCTGAAATCCCCACAGCCTGGTGAACACATGAATTTTTAGCACCCGGGGTTACTGTCACTTATGGGCTGTGAACCTTGAACAGAAGGTCATCTTGAACAGAAGTCTCTGGCCTCCCTTTTCTTATCCGTAAAATAAAAGGACTTCAGTTGCAGAACCTATTTGGCTTTTAGAGACTGATTGTTTTTTAATATAAATTTTAGGGGTTAGGATCGTTAACTCAGTGGGAGAGTGCATGCCTAGCAAGCGCAAGGCCCTGGGTTCCATCTCTGACAACACAAAAGGAAAAAAAATTAATTTTATTATTCCATGAAGCAGCTTATAAAGTCTTTACAAATATACATTCAAAATGAGTTATTTACTCTTTTATTTTTTGTGTGTGCAGCCAATGATCAAAATGCTTAGGGAGTTTTGTACTGTAATGAAAGTTCCTATTGCTTCTATCCTTAAAACTATGTCATACATTTACAAATATTCGCCCTGCTTACAAAATTTTTTCCAAAGCTTTAATCTTACATTGAAATTAATCATTGTGACAGCCTTGTAGCATAAAAACTAACAGTTTAAGACCCAATTTTAATCACTTATCAAAAACATCATATTGGAGAATTTTTTCTAAAATTAGTAGACAAAGTATGGAATGTAGGATTTTTTTGAAAACTGTTCATTTGTATGATACTTTTTAAAAAATGACATTAACCATACAGAAATTAAAATAATGAGAAACAGTCCACAAATTGAAACCCCAAAGAAAACATCTATTGACTTGAAAAATAATTGGTATCTTTCCACTTAATCTACATTAATGTAAACAATAAATCTTCTCTTAAACAAAGATTGTGTGAATCTTCATTTATCTTTTATGACAAGAGAGCAAAGGTTGTAGTTTAATGAATGGAAAGAAGCTACAAGGTCAGTTTTAAAAGCCTCACAGGTCAAATGTCTGACATTACTGAACATTGAACAAACGGAAAAAAAAAAAGAACAACAAGACGAAAAAGAAAACCAAAGCCTAACATGATAATTTCTATTTCAGTCAAATCACCAGAGTCCAGCTGAGGCTTCAAGTAGGAAGAAACACCATAATTTAGTAACATGGAGATGAGCAACTGGAATAACAATATCCTTTTAGGATATATTCATCAATATCTTAATAGGCTCGGATTAGGTAGATTTGAAAATAATTTTGAAGTCCCTGGCATTAATAAAGAGTTGAAGAACAACATATACTTTTATTTTACATATGCACTGATTTCCCCCTACCCCATGGAAAACCTCTGTCATCCATAAAGGTTATTCATAGATCCAAGGAGCTGATCAGGGTCATTAATAACAATAGTAAACTGATCATCATTCCAATGGAGCCTGACAAGTTTCTTTTCAAAGTGGATACTAATGTATTGATGCCTGTGAAGTTCATTACAGCAGTAATAAATCATTAGCCTCTGCAAAATGATTTATTCGTTGGTTGAAATGCATTACAATAGACTGTCAAAGAGTTTTGCAGGCATCAGAAAGCTCTCTCTGGTTATTCTACTCACATGGTGATAGCTGAGAGAAATTACCACAACCAATGTAACAAAACCTATTGCACCTATAGGTTGTCTCCTGTTTACTTAAAAATTAAGTTTTAATTTAGCACAGCCTTAGTCTTGCCTTGAATTATTATTCTCTTATAGAGGCAGTAAATCCTTTTTATCATTTATTCTACAAAGGTTCATTATAACCCTTTCTTAAATTTCATTTAGTTTTTTTTCTAGTCATAATTACTTTCTTAAGATTATTTGCATGCATGATAATATGCATAGTAAATACATTCCCAAGACCTTAACATTTTGAGCTCACATTGTGATGAAGTGATTCAAAGTTGAACATGGGCTGAAATGTCTGTTACTAAACATGTGTTGCAGTGTTTTCAATATTCTTGTAATGTTTTCAAAAGGGTTAGATGTATCAACAAGCACTTATTTGTCCTCCAGAAAAAGAGGAATACATTTATGTCAGAAAATAGTAAGGGAAGTTTATCATTACAACAGATAAATGAGTCACAGATTATGTGTACTGGACTTAATTTGGTTATAAGGTAACAAAAAATTATAATCTCCACCATTCCCATCTAATATTGGGGGAGGTGAAAAAAGAAGTAATTTTATGGCTATTAGAAAACTATTTTAAATAAACCACTTAATACATAATCTTATTTGATTTGAGCAGTCAGATTAGAACCTACTTGTTACTTTTGGCTGAAAACCCAATACAAGTGTGTGTGCTTATTTCCAGTCTCTTTCCTGAATAGTGTTAGCTATGAGTTAAATTCTACCTCTATCTATTAATATAGCTTTCTACTCACAAAGTCTTTTGAACTTGTTTACACCAAATGAGTCTGTTCTGATGGGAATAATAATTTATTTGGGTATCTAAAGAGTTTTATTATACTAGTGGGAAAGGAAGCCAATATTCCCTACTAATGCCAAATATCAGCAAAAAAACAATTTTCAATTTGCATTTACTTTTTGCCTGTCTTTGGTTAATATTTCTGTAAATTACTGTTGTGGGCTCATGACAAAAACTGCATATACCCATGATTAACAAACATCATCCTGCCCAAGAGAGCCACAGGTCAGTCTAGGGTATTTGATATGGTGATTTTTCAGAGGTCAACTACCATGCCCCAATCCCTCCTGCTTGTGCTTTAGTGAGAACTTATAGTAATGATCCCGTAAACTGACTGTTCTATCACTAATGTGCCTAAAACATATATCCTGAAATGTCAATTAAAGTGCATCTCAGAGTAGGGAATTTGCAGCCACACAGGTCTTGCTGGGACTTCATGACTTCATCTACAACATGCTCTTGTGATTGGAAACGTGAACATAATTGCTGTTGAGGTTTCAGTGTTTTCACACTCTTGTTCACCTGTCACCATTTATTCCTGATTACTATCCCAAAGTGCATTCTACCAATTGATTGCTACTGCAGTCTAAAGGGGAACAGGCTCTAAGAGGTGTTAGGAGAGAGCTGCCTTCTTACCTGGGTGTGCTCCTGCAAACGATGGGATATTCTTAAGGGAACTCAAACAGCCTTCAGCCATCGCAATGCTGGAGTCCCCAACCTCTACCCTCATCCACCCTAAATTCTTAACACTCTGATGACAATACTAGCTACTAAAGAAGGTTGTGAGAGATATAGGGTGCAACTAGCTCTAGTCATTTTACCAAATTGTTTCCTCCATCTATTATTTTCTTATGTAAATGAAAATAGTTGAAATTGGTGGTATCACAACAATTCAGATTCACACAAGAATCTGAATTTCTTCCTTGTTGAGACACAACCAGGGCTACATGTGGACTTTGTTTTTATGTGTCTGAAAACCAGTATGATCAATGGTTACGCAACCACGGATTCCACGTGTGGTTAGATAAAGCTCTCCATGTTTAGCAGTTAAAATAATTACACTTGACCTTCAAGTAACAAGACATTGAAAATGCATTCTTCAAAGAAATGTTAAGAGGATGAAAGGTAGCAATTTTATAGTAAATTTTTACTTGAATTGCACCCATTGTTTACCATAGGTTAAAACAGACTTTCACGGGATTTTCAAGCATATATAAAATCCTTGGCAAGTAGACAACTTTACCTCCACCACCCCCCCACCAATTTTGCTATCTTTAATCAATTATTTCTGTTTAATGTTATTGGCTGGCATGTGTGGTAAAGGCAATATTAACAGGGGACATCCTTATGTCATTTTTACTACGAATCATCTGAGGATGACTCTACCCGTTTCCCTGAAAATACAAGGCTGATTGCTATGCTAAGATATGTGCATGCCATTCTACTAAAGAAATAATCATTCAGTCCTTTTATATATAAAAATTTTTAAATCAAGAATAAATATTGAATTTTTTAGACATGGTTATGAATTTATAATGTAAAGTTAATGTATTTCCTAATACTGTGCTAGTTTTGCATCCCTGGAATAAATCTTCCTTGTTCAGGTTGTATTCTAACTTCTAATTTGTTTCCTAATATTATTTTATTTATGCTTTTGATTTGGTATTCATTATGGATTTGGTCTCTCGTTTTACTTTTCGTCTGATTCTTGTCCATTTTTAATATCAATATTTTATTGCTTCATACCAAAAGAAATTGCAGTTTTCCTTCCTCACCTATGGTTTCAAATAGTTTTTTGATGGCTTTAAACATTTGTTAGAATTTGCCACTTTTAAGGAAACAATTTTGACAATTTACTAATCTATTTTTATGTCTATTTTGATTTTTTTCTACAATTTATGGGATTTTTCTAAATATATTATATTCTCCCAGGTTTTTCAAATTTATGTACAAATAACTGAGCAAAGTAGTCTGTTAGTTCTCTTAATTCTTTATAATTCTTTATCTTATATATCTTGTACCTTCTCTTTTCTTCCATTAATCTATTTCATTTTGTTAAAGCACTGATATTTATTTCTCAGTTTCACGATTTTTTGTTCCCTAACTTGTTATTTTCTGCTTTTAGTTCAATATCTTTCTTTTGTCTTCCTTGTTTTTTGTGGTTTCTTTTCTAATGTACCTAACTCTTAAATTTAACTTTTATTTTCATGTTTATATACTTTATGTACTTACTGATTACAAATTATTCTATAAAAAGAATATAGCTGTATTTTATATGTTTGATATGTCATATTTCATTTTTTGTATTTTTGAGAAAGTCTGCAACCAGAAAGAAATAACATATCATTTATAATAGCAACATGAAACAAAATGCACAATAGTAATAAGTTCAATAAGAAGTGAATAAGATATGCACAGAAAACTTGCTTGAAACACTGCTGAAGTTCACAAAAGAAGACTAGAAAATGAAAATATGTTCTTGAAGAAGAGGACTCAATACAATTAAGATTCTGTATGTTCTGGAAGGAGACAGAAGAAGCCAAGACAATGGTTGAATTAATTGCTTAGGGGGGCAGAAATGGGAAGATGGGGGATAAAAAGGGCATACTTTGCACTTTGAATTATGTGAATATATTACTAATTCACATACTTACTTTCAAAAAAGAAAAATGACACTATACTATGAAAAAAATCCAACAGCAATAGATAGCTCTTCTACAGGTGGCTTCAAAGAGTTCATGTTTTAGGAGGGAGCTTAGCCCATGGAAGCTCTGGTTCAAGAAGTGAATTACTGTGCCCAAAAGACTCGTTCCAGAAAAATTTCACAGCTTGGATCTTATAATCACTTTAATACTGCTAAACTTTCAATATCAATGAAAGCTACCTTATTAGTTACCAAGAGTTCAAAATTCAAACTATGACTAAAGTGATCTCTTAACATTATAAAAACATGGTTTCTAATTTAAAAACTATAGAGGCTATATATGTTATGACATATGACTCACAGTTTTCCAGATGGATATGTATTATTCACAAAGGTTGGGTGTGAACATTGAAAAATATTTTTAAAAAGATATGCTGGTAGAAAATCAGACAAGTGGGGTATAATCATCCTGCATATTTTATAAAATATTTTATATCTGTAAATTTGATAAACATCTATTTTTGCTCTTATTAAAAATAAAATATATTTGATAATGTACATCAATTCATATAATAAATGAGAACTATTATATATAAAACATGGGTGCCATTCCACATCAGTGGAATTCAGAGAAGAATCCAATGTAGTTATCAATATTCAAAGTGCTTATCACGTCATAGTGGACTAAATCAGTAATGAAGGGAGAATTTGGTAAGGAGGATGAGAAGGATGCATGATGTTGGGAGACAGACTCCACTCATTTGAAAGCATTTGCACTGAATTTTAAAGGGCAGATAGAATTTCAGTAAGGGAAGGGAAGGAAAATAAAAAATTCCAAGTCAAAATAATTTCAAGTGGGCAAGAAAGTATAGGAAGTTTTCATGAAATGGCAGAGTGTTCATTTTCAACACTTTATTGAACATACAGGGAACAAGTTGAGAAATATGGAGAATAAAGCTATACTCGGAAGCAGGAAACACAGGACAGCAGGGAGGAGAGGCCACCAACCCACTTTATTTCAGAGACCATATCCCACCTAATGGCAGCTTTATCCACAGAGTGTGAGTAGAGTGTGTCTTCCATCAAATGGACAAAAAGGACCAAGTACAGGTTTCTGAGCTTTGAAATGACATAATGAAACTAAACTTGAAGAAATTATTCTGATAATGTACAAATGAAGGAATGGAGGGAAATTCAATATTTGAGGAGCTGAACAACATTACTGCAGACAAGAGTTGGTCCTTCACTTTCTCTTGTTTGAAATTGTTAGAAGCTTCCTACATTGGGATTCTGTTGCTAGGATTGTGTATGAATGTGAAATTCATTAGGGACAGAGTGAAATATCGAGAGAGATACAGTTTGAGACTAGTGAGCAGAAATGATGAGGTTAAAGTGTCATATTTTGATAACTCTGGGAACAGTAAAGACATAAATGAAGTCAGAAGGAGAAACTCAGTGTAGTGAGGACAGAAATCCCTAAAAACAATATTGACTAAGCATTGGAAGACATGGGATTTGAAGAGGAAAGTGAGACTGGTGTGGGAGACACAGATGTGTTGGTTTTCTAAATGACGTAATGTTTAAAACCATGGGTTTGGTTGAGAGTTTGAGTATGCAGAACCTTGCGGGGTGCTCAAATAGGAGGTATGAAGCCAGTGAGAAGCCAAGGAGTTAGAATCACATTCAGATAGGAAACTGAATTAAAAATGATTATCTCTAAGGCCCTTCCTTCCTCTTCTCCCTTCCCTGCATTTTATAAATGAGCATATTGATGTAATCAGGTGAGAAAAACAAGACCAGTGGTCTCCTCATAGGGGAAAAAGGCCATTTTCTTAAGGTTTGGGACAGTAGAGAAGAGGAGAGAGATGGATCAAATACTTGAGAAAATAGCAACCTTTAGAAATAATTGTGGGGTGCCTTTTAAGAAAATATAAGACCCAGACACATTTATAGGTGGAAGGAATTGGCCCAAAGTGAGAGAGCAAATATTTAAAATAATGAGAATTATGAAGACCAAACATTCGTGAAGACATGTTAAAGAAAAAGATATGGAAAAAGAAAAAAATGGGAGGCTTTTTTGTCAGATGTCAAAGGGGAAGAATAGCAAGAGATTAAGACATGCTGTATGCAATAAACATTGAGCCATATGTGGTTTATGATTTGAGAAAACCAATGCAAGGAAAGCCCAGGAACTCCACGAGGATGAATGGCAGGGGATATGGGCATTGACACCTCAGGAGTTTGCACTCTCACCTGTAATCAGTTCACTGCCCATTGCTGCACTATACTGGCTATGTACAGAAAGGAGATAGGTGAAAGAGTACATTAGGATGGCACAGAGGAAAGTTGAGAGTGATTTTGTTACATCACTATGATTTCCATGACATGGAGGTTAAGCTCCATTACGGAACTGAGAGGCTGGGGAGCTTGAATTCTATTCTTTAGATACAGGAATCAACACTACTTGTTAGATGAGATTTGCCCTACAATGCAGTGTTACTCTTTCTGCTTTAGCAGACTGAGCCCTGGGCAGTATGTGGGCTCCATCCTTCTGGAAGATAGTATTTCACAGAGAGCAACACATGCTGTTTTGATGCTAATATCACTCAGTTTCTACTGCCCAATACATTTCCTGATATTTACATTCATTACCTGCCACCAATGAAGCTAGACAATGAGACAGATACTGTGTGAGAATGACAGAATTACCACCATTCCTTGGTGGAAACAATTTCTAAAGACCTTGATCATCAAACTTTCCAGGATTTCAACAATTTACCATTGTAACAATTGTTTTGTTCCACTTTCTAAGCACAGTCTGACATTTTGGTTCTTAGTGTGTCTCCATTGTGTGCTGTGCCTTAGTGAAAAAATAATGATGGATTCAATTCCAGAAGTTACACAAGATCCTAAAGCAGGCAGATGTGAAAAGAGAATAAGGGAAGGGGGTTGGGGAAGGGAGAGAACCAATATGGGCCAGTTTTTTTCTTTCAAATGGGTCCTGTAGCAATTAACCTGAACAAACCAACTTGAGCTGCCCCATATTCAATTGAAAGTCACTTGGATTATAGTTGCGTAAAGGATGTCAGTTATATTGTATCCAAAACAGATGGAAGAGGAATGCATGTGTCTTCAGCTCCTTTAAAACTATCACATGGCTTTATATAAGAACTCTGCCTGCCTAGGATCTGATGTTCTGAATTAATGGCGAAACAGGAAAAATCACATGTGCCAATTAAATGTGATTCACAACGGGCTGTGTACATCAGTGTCATGGCTATATGTATGGATTGTGTTGCCCGATGAAATGGTATTTGGAGAAGTACCACATGGGAAATCAACATCTCACTGTTTAGCATCTTACTTTTATTATTAATTCTGTATGATCTTGGACTAGTCACATCACTTAACCTCTCAGCTTCCCAATTTACTTAACTATAAAATGGGGTTCCTTGTTGCTCAAGAGAGTTGGAGATGCAATTCTGAGGGCTAAACATTAGAATTACAAAGGTATGGGCCATAAAAATAGAAAATGTTACACACTATGTAATTACCCAGATTTAGAAATACCGAGAAGTAGATGAATTTATTGGTTAGCGCCATATGCTTGTGTCACATAAAAGTATAAGTGTAAATAAATTGCGTTATATCACTCTTCTACATTCGTTTATTTATTTTGAGTGAATTGCCACTTAAACAGTCTGTTTTGTATCTACAGCAAATATGTAAAGTTATAACTTTGCAAGGGGATTGTGACATCCTTCAAATTGACCCAAATTGCACACATATGTGACCCACACACACACACTGCTATATTACTGGGCAAAATTGAGTTCTCAAAAATTTCATCTCATCTTTTGGTAAAAGAAAATACTTCCTTCTTCCCCCCAAAGACATTGTCTATTTGAATCTACCTTCTGAAATGATTGCCCATTGTTAATATTACCCATCTGCAAATGACACAATCACAGTGGTACCTAAAATATGTGAATGATATTACAGTAATAGTGTTTTCAAAATCTTTTCAAACCTGAAAATATAATTAAAAATCTATAGCACATAACTTCTTTTACTCTACTTTCAAAAAAATTCTTCAATTTGCCACAAGTTCAGTTCAATTGTTAGCTTTTTTTTGGCTGAGATAAGTTAGTAACTTTCCAATGGAACAAATCAGCACCTTTTCCACTTTGTGGAGTTAAATTTGCCTTAGCTGCCAAGAGTGGGCTTTCTTTCTCTCATAAATGCCAACAAAATGCTTCATAAAACTAAGTTGGTTTTACATAGAAGAAATTAACAAAACAAAAGTTACACCTCAAGATACAACTGAGCATTGGCCTCAACTTCGAAATTGTTTAAGGTGGAAATGCGAAGGCTGTAGGAATGACACCAGTGCACTGTAAATGTGCAAAGCAGTAAATTCCAAATCTGCCTGTTTCCTAGTGAGCAGGTAAAAAAGGATGCTGCTCCAGCTAGTGCCTGGGAAGGCATTCTCTTTCCATCTAGGAGTAAGATGCCCTATTTTCAAGAATAAGGATCACTTTTTGTTTGTTTGCTTTTGTTTTTGTTTTAGGATCACTTTTTAACTGAACAGAAAACCCATTTGCTAGGGTAAAATGGGTTACTCTTTAGCTTATTGGAAACTTGATTCTAGAGAATACATCTTTTGTTTCTAATTGTGTACAAAATCTTTTGAAATTGTGCTTTGAAATAACGGTGCAAAGACCATTGTCAATGTTTATTTGAAAGCTGAAAACCTTGCCATGTTCTGAGACCATGGATCAGATCTGGATTGAGGAGCTTTGTTGAATGCACTCCCGTGATAGCAATCTTGCACATGCTTTACAAACATCTAACAGTTCCCAAGCAGCTCAGTGAGAAGGTTCTATCATCTCCACTTTGTGGATGAACTAATAAAGGTTCTTTGAGGCCAAATGTCATACAAGGTTAGTAGGAAGATGAGGTAAATTTTTAAAAAATGTAGGTTTGCTGGCTTCACTACTGGGACTCATTCTCTTTTCTTACTGATATTAGTTTAAAAAGAGTAAGAGAAAGAGTTATCAATGTTAATTTTGATTTAATGCACAGTCTTAAGAAGATAAATGATACTAACTTGTTTGCTAATCATTTATTTTTCCTAGTATGTGCATTATTTCTAATTATAATAATTTTAGAGTTCTAATTGTTTGAAATGTTATTAGATTCTATTTGAATAACTTTCTATTTTTAAATTATCGTTAGCCCTTGGAAAACTTTAAAGAAAGACTTAGAGAATTTATTTGTATAAACAAAAAGATTATACTTCTTTATAATTAAGATTATATATAAGTAAAAACATACACTATAAAATACTTCTTATACCACCTATTTTATATACATATTATATTAAAAAGAATATGAACATTGAATACAAACCAAACCGAAGAGAAAAGGAAGAAACTTTGGAGATGTCTAAGTCCTGTTGAATCCCTAAGATCCAGTGAGCTGTTCTTACCACTTCATTCGTAATCATGCTGGATATTAGGCCTTGCAGTTAAAACATTTGATTCTTTGTGCATCTACTTTAAGCCAAAATCTGATTTCACTGAAATTTCCTGATATAAAATTTATGTGAATCTTCTTCATTCTGTTTGTCTGTCTGTCAGAGGCTTCTCTATAGCAATTGTCCTAGGTAGGAAGATGCCACAGTTCCACTTTTTTCTGCACAGCATATCAGATTGTTTTGGTTAAACTGCTTTGGAAAGATCACAAAACAGGCAGATTGGGTTTTATGCTTGGTTTAATTCCCCTGAGCCTCAGTTTCTCTGTTGCAAAAATAGAGATCACAGTACCTATTTCAGAGGGAAGATGGGATAACTGAATATCATGATATAGCTATAAAGCTCCCAGAGTAAGCCTAGTCTACAGTTTAGGGCTTGTGAGTTGTTAAAGAGTGATTTGTAATGCATATAGATTATTTAAAAAGTGGACTTGAAGACTGCTTAATAAATGTTGGCCAAGACTTTTTCTTTTTTATTTCTTCCTCTGCCCCATCCTACCCCACAAATTCAGTAAGATTCTAGTGTTCACATAAATTTGATTCCCTAAATTTCATTTTTTTCCGTATTTGACTACATTAAAACATGAAGTTAAAATCTTTTTACCATAGTATGGATGACTACTCAGGCCATGTCCATATGGAGTGATGAAGCCCTGGCTGCATTAGAATGTAGACAATACAGCAAGAGGGAATGTCACCCCCAATTTGTGGGAAGGTGGCCCTGTTGAAGGCCTCTTGTAAAAGGTAATGGGGTGACATTCTTTGGACTGGCCTTTAGAATATTGTATTATTGAACAGTTGTTTTAAATCCTTATTTGCCTGTGAGAAGAAATACAACTTCAATATGTTCATCTATTGAACATGCAGGGCACAGTGTTATTACACAGTGTAGACGATGTGCATACAAATAGGCAAGATGCTCATCATTTACTTACGCACTCTTTTGCACTATACACAAAGAAATGCTGAGATTTATTTATTCCTGAGTTAGGGATGAGGCAGAGCAGGCTCAGAAGACCAAAAATCGTATGTTCTCCCTCATATGCGGACTTTAGATCTAGGGCAAATACAGCAAGGTGATCGGACGTGGGTCACATGATAAGGTGAGAGCACACACGGGAGGTATGGGGATAGGTAATAAACCCAGAAAACATGATAGTATTTGATGTCCTCACTGCAGAGGAACTAATACAGAATCTTTAAAGCGACAGACGTCAATATGAGAAGGGGATCAGGAACTAGAGAAAAGGTCAGTTAGAGATGAATCAACTTAGAATGTAATACATTTATACATAGGAGCAATGCTAGGAATTTCCCTGTATAGCTATCCTTATCTCAACTAGCAAAAATGCTTTGTCTTTCTTATTATTGTTTATACTCTCTCTTCAACAAAATTAGAGATAAGGGCAGAACAGATTCTGCCCGAAAGTAGGGGGTGGGGGGGTGGGGGGTAGGATTGGAGGGGGTGGGGGGTGGGTTTGGGGGGGTTCGTGGGGGGGCAGAGGGAGAAATGGCCCAAATGAGGTATCCACATATAAATAAACAAGAAAAAAAAAAAAGATGAGGCATATGTATTCTGTCTCAAGCTGCATAAAGGCACATAAGTCATTTCTTTAGACTTGACAGATTCTTACATTTATTTTCCTAGACTATAGCTCTGAATGTTTGTAATGCTTAGAATATTACCTCTGGACATAGAGAAAAATATTCCTAATAATTACATCTACTTTTTAATATCACCACTGATAGTTTGTAATATCAGGTAAATTATACTCTAGATTATATAATACCTTCCTAGAGATAGAAAGTTTGAGAAGCAAATTCACCTTTATGAAGGTGCCCTGTGTTTCCTGAACTATAATCACCAATTTCACTATTTATCACTTACGTCTTACTCTATAAACAAATTTGTTTTATTTTAAATGAATATTTAATTTACTCTTTCTACATACAATATTCTATGTGCGTGACTTTATTCAGGAATTTGGATATAGAATTTCTGAGTACTATAGAATAAATTAACATGTCAAGAAAACAATACCTTGTGCAGACAGTGTCTTTAGGACACATTCAGGAGGGCATATGCCATATATCATGAGTGCATGTCAAACATAGACGTGATAGGAACTCACTGCATGGAGAAATATATCATTCAAAATCAAACTGGAACAGCAACTAAAACTCAGTAATGTGTTCTCTGATTCTTTTTGACCTTCTGTTGTTGCTTATTTGAAGTTCCTGGCAACTGTCAGTGATGGAATATTCATGAGGCTACAGTCACTCCAAGACTAAAATGCTAGATTCTGCTACTTTTTCATAGATGACTGTAGAAATGGAATTTCACTTAAGTAGAAGTATTTAAAAATACACATCCCACACACATGAGTCAGTAACAATTGTGGTTGAACCATGAATGTAATTTTCTTGAATGATAAATCCTGCTTGTCCTCTTTGGAACTTATAATTTTTTTATTCTATTGACATGGCAATCCATCAAAAGATTGGCTGATTCTTGATTGCTTCTATGAAGAAATAATTTTTAAATTAAAGATTCTCATGTTAAAAGAAAACAGTTATTTTGAATTTAACACTCATTTTCCACAATCACAAAATAATCTAGTAACAGAGTCCTAAACTATAAGAATATCATAACATTTTGAGAATAAATTTGATAAAAGCATAAAAACATTTTCAGGCACTTTTCTGCATCAAAAATCCTTTAGCTGGTAAGTACATGGTAAACACATACAGGCTGTATCTCATAATTCTATGCAAATATCAGAAAGAATTTCAATTTGGCTCCCTCAAAAGCTACACAGGATTATTATGAGTGTAATAGTTTTATGTTCAAGTGGGATTCTGCTGTATTAAACTCATTGTTAATCAAATCAGTCAAGCTCTCTCTGGAATTTCAATTTACACCTTTTTAAAGTATTAGCAGTGATTAATATTTGATTTATTCATATGTTTGATTATTCATATACAGATTTAAAAACATGGCTCTCACCTCTCTAAGCTGTCTTCTTTTATATATAGTTGTGCCGGAAAGCTATACATTTCAGTTCCACACATTACAATTAACTTTAGCAATACAATCATCAATACATTAAAAATTAAAGCTAAATTTAGTCTGATTTGTGGGAAGGAACTTATATTGTTTCTAAGTTAGACATAGCTGTAATTTAGCAGCAGAACATCCCATCAAAGGTTTCAGTGGATGCAAGCAGAGAGTCAGAGAGACAGGTTTCTGCATGGGGGAGGTGAAGAGGTCATATGGGCTCTCACCAGGGGGTCATGCAATCATTTGTGCTCACACTTTTGCTCGAGTCCAAGTTGCCCTTCACTTCCTAATCCAGTTTCTTCTCAGGTGAAGAGAATGTGATGATTCCTGGAAAATGTAACCCATAGGAGTTGAATCCTGCTACCCCTCAAGTACGATTTAGAGGTGTTCAATCCCATCTGTGTCTTGGAATTCCATGTCAACCCCAAGGCTGACTGCTGCAAATTGACTATTTCAATTTGAGTTTGAATTCATTTCTATTTACTGTGTGTCTGTTACATGCTAAGATTATGTGCAAGATTATACATAATCTTAATCCTTAATTTTGAGGTTTACTTTCTGAGTAGACAATGTCATTCCCTTTAAAGGAAATCAAGGTTCAAAATGAACATCAGGGTATACTCTTGACCTGGTCTCATCACTCCAAATCTAGTGCTTTTCCTAAGAAATTTCACCTTTTTCTTTTTTATTTATCATTATTATAAATTTTTATTAGTTTATATTCATTAAACGGGGGAATCGTAGTGACAATTCCAATTAGACTTATATTGTACATTATTTACATTGCCCCCATCATCTCTCCCCCTCAGTCCCCTCCCCACTCCACTTAAAGCAATTGCAAAGGGTTGTTTAGTTCTGTTTCATATAGATATTTGAAGACCATCAACTATAAACCATCACCTTAATCTCCTTCCTTCACTCTCCCTCCTCCCACTAATATCCCCATGATCCTCCCACACACTGTGAATTCTTCCTTTTCTAATGGCAAAATCCTGCCTTTTCTAATGATAGCACTTGCCCTCTTATATCATAGGCTGGTTGTGAAAATTGAATGCAATCATGTACATGAGAGTTCTTTGTAAGCTAACATGATCTTTTCTCATTTTTAACCTCCTTGCTTTGAACTAACTGGTTAGCGATAGTACAGGCTTCTTATTCTTCACTAGGGAAAACCAGCCTTGGCAGGCCATCATTTTAGGAAAAACACTGATCATCAACATAGGTAGCATTCTCATTTTTCAATTTCTGCCCAGAATAGGAGCTTTAGATACCAGTCTTTTTAAAAGATATAAATTTTCTCTCATTTGATAAAGGATTTGAGACTTGCTCAAGCAAAACAATATCTGAATCTCACACACAATTGTGACAGAGTGTTCAGATGAGAACTTCACCTTGAAAATGAGAAAACTGGGTCAATTATATAATTCCTAAACAGGGAAATCCCACTATCCTAGCTTTGGTTAAAAGAATAATGTAAGAAAAGCTAAACACGCTTACTGAAGTGAAGATTTGAAGCTATTATTGGAAATTCAGGCTCCAGAGAAAATAATATCAATGAATGTGATAGGCTCAAATCACAAACTTGTTTGCTTACATTAATTTTTAACAAATATACTTTCAATGTCCTTTTTTAGTTGGACTCTATGATAGGGCCAAGACTGTCATGTCAGGAGATGGTCCTGTTGTTGCTAATCTACATGAGTAATTACTCTGTATAAAATTCTTTCCATTTGCAGTGATCAATAACATTCCCTTTCTCTTAGAAATAACTTGCTCTGGCCTCAGTTTGAATTATCCATGTACTTATGGACAAAGAAGCATCTACTACTTTACCCAGTGGAATAAACATTGGCTCAACATAACTCTTTCTCCAACCAGAGATTGTGTTATCATAAAAATGAATCATGTACTACATTCAGAAGCAATATATTAGATAAAATGGCTATTAAAAATATAATGCCTGGCATTTAAGTAATACAATTTCCATATACACACATGAGTAAATGAATATATACTGTATGCTGCACAGCAAGATAAAAATACTGTATGAAGCATTTGATATGAATATATTATGGTAATAATGAAATGTAAAATGAGTAACCAAAAGAAAATCATAAATGAGTATATATATCAACTCTTATTTAGCTGTTTCTGCTTTAAGCTACTTTTAACTGTTTTTAAAAATATTTGGTTGATTACAGTTTCTATAATCCTATGCAAAAGATCTGATTTAAATTGAAAAAATGCTCACACAATACAACAATTTTGAATATGTGCTTTTAGTAGCTGCTGACACCATCAATTCATGTCATCTGAATGTATTTCTTGAGGCAAGAGACTTGCAAGATACTATGTAGACCATAATTTAATCAGTGCACATAAGTAATGACAGCAAAATATATGTATTTCTCCAAGTAGATAGTGTATTAAGGTGATGTCTATAGCAATAAAATTAAATAAGATAAAATGAAGACAATGTATAATTGGGAAAGTGTTTGGCAAATATTTATACTTCACTGAAATGAATTCATAAAAACACCAAAGAACACGATTTTAAAACTCCATTATTCTCTTTATTACCCATAGAATGTTTCTGGAGTTCGTATAACTAAGAAGAATCCACGATTTTAACCTTATACCATGGACAGCATCAGTAGAATTTTGAATTTTATCTGAAGCCATTCTTAATTAGAAATCAGTAATGGAATAGCTTATCAAATATTTTATTTCTTCCTTCAAAAATCCACATAGGATTGTTTGGTGACTTTGCTTTGAAGAAAGTGTCTTTTATTACTTATTTTAGTACAACACATTAAAATCAAATATCTCCTGTAGCAAAACGATTCAAGTCCTTGGAACTCAAATAATTTTCTAATAAAAAATGCATGAGACAAATAAATGCACTTTATGTTCCACAAGAAAAGGCAGTTTCAACAGGCTAATGCTCAGAGAAAATTCATTTTATCAACCAGCCATTTCATTCTTTGGTGCTGTTACAAGCTCCTTCCAGTTGCTAGGCAACCATAATTCATAGTACCTTTTAATGGATACTCTGCTACTGCTGAGAACATTAAGGTGAAGAGAATAAATGCCTTGGGTGAATCTTGAAATCTTTCATTATGCATGTCATTCTATTTCTGTAATGCTATAATGCTGAAATGTTTCTGTGGCAGGAAACTGAGTTGTAGTAATTGCATATTCCACTCGTATATGTTTTGTAAGCAGAGCAGCACGTACTTGTCTAAAATGAGTTATTTCAAACATGATTGAAATTGGACTTTTCTAGTTCTAAAGGTAGTAAATAAATCTAAAGAAAGGAAAAGTAGGTTTAGAGTAAAATGTCTTGAAATTTCCAGGAACAATGAAGAAATCTTACAGCACAAATCAAAAGTAATCAAGCTGGTTCAGGCTTGATCAGGATGGTTTATAAATATGTGGTGCATACGAGTTGAAATGTAAAAGTACAACAATAGAGGGAACACACTGCAAGTCTTAAAATAAACTGGGCAGACTTCACAAATGCTAGAGACATTTGTGTGTCTAAAACATTTTGAATAGGACTGGAATGTACCATGTATACCTTGCCACATTGTTGTCAAATGAGGATTGTACTATATATTATTGACTATTATGTTTATTGTATAGTACACTATTTTTGGTTTATTTCTAAACATGATTCTTATTTTCTCTATATTGGTCTCTTATCTCTGCATTTTTTTATACAGATTCATTTCATTGTATTGAACGATAAATCTAGGGTTATAACCACAGCAATCTTCATTAGAATGCATGTGTTCCCCACCCCTTTTTTCCTTAACTTGCTGTATATTTCTTGTGATGCAGAAATAACAGCCTTTATGTGATAGATTCCATATTTAACTCTTTCTTACTGCAGTTACTGGTCACCATAAATTTCTGGACTAAAAAAGAACTATTCTTTTATCTTTGTGCATAAATGAAAAATGAACACTTCAACCCATCATCTACATTTTGATCCAAATCAGCAGTTCTTGATTGGTGGCCATTGGAGGGGAACCTGAAAGAGAATCATTTAGTTCATCCTGACCTACTGAATCAGAATTTCTGGAAATTGGGTGTTGGTGGGAGGAAATTCCTACCTTGGAACTTAAAACCCAAACTGAGAAAACAGTTACAAATTTGGACCCTTCTCCAAATCTAGAATTTGGATATTGGCCTTAGTTTCTACTTTGTTTCAGAGATGTTTTATTATAAAGATATATCTTACATGTTTTCTGGAAAGATGATTTTGTGGATTCTGTTATTGTGTCAAAATGGGATGTAAATCTTCCTGTCCTCTGGTTACTCAGATTATTTAAATTCTTTTTTTTTTTCAATAGGTGATTGAATTACATCTACCATTCACAGTGAAATGTAGTTCTTTGTTTCTTTCTCATTCTATCCTATGCTGACTCTCCTTTGTGAGTATGTGAAAATCCAGTGAATTTTCATGAATTCCTATTAACTCTGCTCAACATCCACTTGCTCTTGGTAAAGTGTCACCCTTCTACCAAGGCTTCAAATGGCTTTGCTACCCTCTTCTCTCATCAAATGGTAGCTGGCAGCCCAGCTGGAATCCTGAAAACGAGAGTTGCTGTCCTAAACAAAAACAATACTGTTTACCATTTAAACATGTATCTTTGAATAGAGCTTAGCCTTTCAGGGTAAAAACACTAACTGAGCAAACTGGGTCCATATATCTATTCCAGGTACTGATCTTAGAAACTAAACATTGCAGAATTCAGTCAGAGTGAGACTAGAGACTCTGGTGGAAAGACAACATTTTGTAAGAATTGGTACTGTTAAAACCCAGTATTAAACAAATGTTCCAAAAAGAGTGTTAAGGGAATTTACTATATTACAATTGTGTAGTTGACTCTGTTGTTTTAGATTGGGTGTTAAAATTGAGGGTCTTGATCATATGCCATCATTAAAGATCCCATGGTAAATGTACTTCTTGTAGAAGAAGGCGGGTTAGTCAAAAGCTTTTGGACAAATTCCAGCTGTGTAATTACATCCTATCTAAATTCCCTCTGTAGTTTCAACTGGATAAGGTATTCTTCACTTCTAATACAAAATTCAGATACAGTTTTTCTCTGTACTGCTAAACAGCTGCTGTGTTTCTCTACCCCCAAGGGTATTTAGAAGTGGTCTCAGATGGGTTTTCCATCAACTCCAGAAATAGTCATCTTTGCTTTATAAGTTTAATAAGGGATCTTTTTAAATACTGAGTAATATTTACATTACTAAAAGTCTCACTGAATAGAGGGTACATGGTAAATAGAGAATTTTTGAATGGGGGCAACCTGAAGGATCACCTAGTCTTGCATCTTTCCTTCAGGGGAGATAACTGAATTGCTAGTGAGTTAACACAGATTCAGGGCCTATTTGTGAACTTAGACTATTTAATTAGTGGGCTGCTCAAGTTATAGAAATGTATAATATCAGATCCAGAACTCTTAACCCTGAACGCCAGCCCCAACACCCAGAGCTCTTGTCACTATGTTGCTATGTTCTCTATATATCTCTTTTGTTATTGGTCATACAGGCTAAGTGACTAAACAGTATAAAAAGGAACCACACAAGCAATCCCAGATCCTTATTTAAGCTATTAAGAAAGATTATATGTTTAGGAAACTCAGTCCAGATCATGTTTTATAAAAAGCCACACTGTCTTTTCCATTGAAAAACTGTTCAAAGACATTCATTTGAATGGTTTTGCTAAGGAATACACTAAAATTCTGGACCCAAAGAATGCTACATAATGAAATAAAAATGTCCAAAATGCTTTTACATTGCTAAACGTGTGATTTTTTTGTATATTTGCTTAATCCCTGTCTTTTTCTGCTCAACTGTACCCTACATGATTGTAAGGGATATGTACATGTAGTTGTTGTTCTATTTGCTGCTCCACGTGTTACTAAGGCACAGAGCACACTTCCCAATAGGAGGTACCGTAAATATTTGCTGTTAGATTACTTAGGGTTTTGCAGGTTACAAAGAAAGCACTTCATGGTTTACTATTTCACTCTCTTCCACAGTCTACTGGGGACTGGAGAACCATTTCCACCTGTAGATGAGATCTGGCAGTCGCTGGAGATCAACACTCACCTGTACTCTATTGACACAATAACGAGCTCTATCACTATTTCTGGCAGGCCCAGGGCTAATAGCTACATGCCAACAATACTTGATTTTTCACTCTTAGGTAGTGACAGCAGGGCTCTAACCAAGGAAATGATCCTATTGTCCACTTTCCCTTTTCCACATTGGCTTGGCTGAGACTAAATTCTACGTAAAGTTTTGGAAAGCTCACTGTGACT
This sequence comes from Castor canadensis, assembly GCF_047511655.1. Taxonomy (NCBI): domain Eukaryota; kingdom Metazoa; phylum Chordata; class Mammalia; order Rodentia; family Castoridae; genus Castor; species Castor canadensis. The sequence continues at coordinate 128,794,315 of NC_133388.1, read as the reverse complement.
TTGGCATGGCTGCCACAAAGTAGGAGCTCCATAAATATATGCTGAATGACAATCAAATAACATCTGGATGAATGGGGATAGTCAGCACCTGTCCTCATTTCTGTTCATTCAGGACTTACCTGCATAACCTCCCCAGCCCTGAGGCTTCCTCCCCACATGTTAGATGGGGAGGGAGTTCAGAAAATGATCAGTTATACTCCTTAAAGATCTAAAAGAATTGCAAGTTTTGATTGTCAGATCCTTTTTATCCTGTGAAACTGGTGCCTATATTTGTGTATTGCACAAATATAGACAATTGTCATGGGATATTAGAAGTTGTTCTATTTCATGACCATAGAGGGACAATCACATTTATGAATTAAATGACTACTTCTCTAAACAGCTTTCTCCTTGAGAGATCTCACGGACATTGATAGGCAATGTTTGCCACTTGAACGTTTTCCAATTTGAAAGGTGTCCATTGGAAAAATATTTAATTACAGTTTACTAGACAAGTTTTACTTTGTTTTGAAAATGGAAAATACTTCAAAAACATATGCTGTCAGACAATAACCATGGTCAATATCATTAAATGCTGTCTGGGCTGGAAAAGACGTAGGGTAGGGTTTTTTAAGTTAACACTTGGATGAGAAGCCTCCAATAGGCTCTGTTAAATTTGCTTCTTATTCTAGAAATTAATCCAGGTTTCCCCTATGCTTTGTGTGAGTGGATATTCAGTGCTTTCACAGTGCAAGTTCACTGTGTGTACCATGCCTGCATTATTCCTTTGCACTGTCAAAAGTGTACAAGTTACAATTTGGATTCCCTTTTCCATTTTGATCCATTATCCAATCACTGCAAGTGGATCCAATGGCAATGTTTAGTCACATTTCTGAATGTTCTTTAAGAAGATCATGTGATGTATTGTCACAATCATGCCAAAGACTTTGAGCAAGAACAGGAAAGCACCTCATAATTTCACCCTGCCAGCATTTTGAGACCATTTTCCTTTTAATTACTGTCAAATTCAATTTCACACCTTTTCATTCTTTGTTTAAGGATGTACTTTTCTAGGAATATAAAATATTAACTGATATTTACACTTTGCAAAAGCTTCCTATTAATCTTTCCCTGAAACAAATTTAACTGTAAGCTCAATATTAATTTTAAGTTGATGGGGATGACTATTATATAAACACAGAAAATGAATTTCCTGTCAAGCAAACATGCATTTTTTTTTTTAAATTCTTGTGTTTGGTCCCATATGCCCACTGTAAGGGTCACTATAATTCAAGAACATGCAAAACTAATATCTTAGTTGAGCAAAGAAAAAAATGTTGGCAACCCAATAACATTTATCAAAGTAAGAAGAAAAAATAAAAAATAAAAACAGAGACCCATCCAGTGGAAGGTCACAGCCAATAACATTTCTGCAAATAGAAAAGGATGCTGAAGCATCAGATGTAAATTGCTGTTTGCTGGAGAATTTTAATGGAGTTCTACGTCACATTATAAAATGTTTAATTGTAACCCCATTTTAATAACACCATCTGATTAAATGAAAAGACGCCTTGCTGATCGCAATTACAATCTGTCAAACTGCATATTTATTTACAGTTTGGTTTTCTAAAACCATAAGATAAAAAAGGAAAACTCTATTCAGCTTGTCAAGAAACTATAATTATTGTGTATCCTTCTGTCAGTTTCTGCATAAAACTTTTGGTCCTAAAATGGATCTAATTATATCTACATCAACATTTTTATAAATGCTACATCTTTTTTTTTTCTCCAGCTCAGTGAAATCTTTGTCGTTAACTAGGAAAAACATATTCTCTCTTTTAAAAAGGCATTAGCTAAGCTTGTTTGCTTTCTTTCCTTCAAGATGTTATAAAATAAAACATCCTTTCCAAAATACAAAAATATTTGCTTATGTCCCTCTCTCTCCTGGCATGAGATCATGAATAAAACCAACAGTTTGGGGCTGTTCCGGCAACATGATTTCTGATTGTCTTGGATATCATGAAATTCTTTCAGTCGGTAGCAATGGAAATCCAAATCTCTTTTCTGAGGTTCTATCTATGTTCTGAGGTTCAAGGCCCAGAAATCCCCTACAGATATCAGTAGGACCAAGCAGCTGGGACCTAGCAGGGAAAAGATTGGTCAACTAGGGACATCTTTCCCCCGAGGTCCCTCTACCCTAAGCCTTCTTTTATTTCCCTTGCCCACCTACTTCCAAGGTACTTGGTGGCTTCATTCTTCTTGGCATTGTCTACCTTGCCCCAGGTCTCATGAAAATGTCCAAACACTGAATATACATTAAATCTTACATGTTTTGTCACTTGTCCTTGGAGAGTCCATTTAGGTGAAAGACTAGCTAATGTGGCACATGTATCTATACGAAGATGTTCATGGGTGATAATGTTTAATTTTCTGCCCAGCCAGTGAATTAGCTTAAAGGAGCACTGAGAATATTGGTTTTTGGCATGAATGTAGCACATATGATATGTTAGGATCTGAGGCTGAATTGAACCCTTCTCACATACAGCTACCTACTCCATCATCTATGATGTTCTCTAATAGACCATTAGAGTATGTCAAGTTGATTAAACCAACACAGAATAAAACCAGTGACAATTCCTGGAGAGCATGAACTAGATCTCATAGAAGAAAAGAGTAGAATGGTTTTTTATCAGAGACTGGGGAGGGAGTTATGGGCACAAAGTTGTAGTCAGATAGAATGAAGAAGTTTGGTGTTCTCTTGTACAGTAGAGTGACTAATGCATGACAATACTGTACATACTAAGTATTTCAAAAATATCTGGAAGAACAGATTTTTAATGCCCTCACAACAAATAAATGGTAAGTGTATGAGGTGATAGATTTTTCTAAGTTCCCCAATTATTACACAATATATTCAAACATCACATTGTAGTCAATAAATATATAGTTATGTTCCTATTAAAAACAAAATAAAAGAAGAAAGCTTACATGAGACAAGTAATCTGAACTCAATTCACTAGACTTCAAATATGCTAGGTGTTTCCAAATATATAGAAAGATCTGAATTCATAAACTGAGAAGAAAAATCATGATTTGTTAAAAATGAGCAAATTTTATGATCTTAAATCATTCAATGTAAAGTTAGGTAGTTGTGGCATGGATGAGAATTCTGTAGATCATTTGCACATAAGGCAGCAAGCACATACGGTTTCAAGATGGCACAGAATTGTTTATGATAGAATTCTTAACCACCCAGATGGCCCCTTTTCTCTCATGGCCTTTCTGCTTTAGTACCTATCTCTCACTACACAACCATGCCATTTTTTAACCATTCCTTCCTCTGATCATGCTGATTCCCCTACCTTGAAACCTTGCCATTTCTATTCCTCTGGGTTTCCTCTTCCCCTCTTCCAGACATTGCAAACCTTAGCTTCAAAGTCTCTTGAAAGACTTCCCCCAAAGACTGCTGGCAGCTACATGAGCAACTTCTTCTTTCTTTATGTGATTTGTCAATCAATATCTCTTCCAAAGCAAAGAACATAAAATGGTATAGTATTTTTGTGTCTCTCCTTATCTGACATGAGAAGCAAAGGCTGTTGTATCGTTGCAAGATGAACATCTACCATAGCGTTTGGGACATAGAAAACACTATGTATTTATTGAATGAATTAATCTGAGCATTTTGTCTGTGCCTTTCTGATGAAGAGTTTTCTGGCCTCAATCTGTCTCTATAGAAAATGTTAGCCCAATGTAGCCTGCTCAAGGCAGTGGCAGGTCTATTTTAGACAAAAAACTTTTTTATACAAAGTTGAAAATTGCCTACAGCTTTCTCTCCTTTTTCATCATTTGTATTCTAGAGATTCTCATTAACAGGATGACATTGACTATCTTCCTTTTCTAAGAACTAGTGGGTTTAGGGATTGATGAGGTTTTCTAGGAACACAGAAAAAAGTATAGCTTTGTGGTTTTAAACTGGCTCTAGTTAGAATAACCTGGAGAATTATGAAAAAATACTTGTGTTTGGATCCTCAATTAGACCAAACGGCTTTGGCTTGAGCCCAATGCATCCTGCCCAGCACTTAAGCCAACAAAAGAACTCTCTGTGCAACTCAAAATGGGATCCTGGACCAGCAGCAGAGGTCTTACTTCTGAGGCCCCAGCCCACACTTGCAGAAGAAGAACCTACATTTTAGGAAAAAGATCCTAATGATTTGCATGAAGTTTTAGAAACATTCGATAAGTCTCTTAATCCCTTTTGGATCTCAAGGTTCCAAAATGCCTCAGGAAGGAGACCATGTTTCTGACAGGTAATATGTTAAAGAAAGTAGGAGAAATTGATCCTAGGTTCAAAGACCATGGGAATCATCTTAAATTGCCCTAATTGTCTAATACATTGGTGCAATAATACACTAATTTGAATTAGGATCCTATGGCATTACTACAATGGTCCAAGAACTCATATACAAACCATATAAATATGATTTTCAAGTCTATACAAAGGCCATTTAGGTTAATAAAATAAGAAAATGATAAAATAGCAGCATTACTAAATCCTTTGGAAGTCATGAATTTTTAAAATTTGACAAATCTTGAAAGTTCAACTATTATCAAGTTGGAGAAATCTGATAAATTTTTGAAATTAGAATGTAAAAAGTGTGGGAACTATTGTAATTAAAATATTTAAGGGCAAACTGTCAAAGAGCAGGTAGGGAGTTATTGGACCGGGTGGGAACAGAAATAACATGAAGTTTCCACATCCAGCATGCTCTTTCCACAGTGGACATGTCCTCATGCCTAGCAGGTGGCTCAGATTTTCTTGAAGGATTTTGTGACAATATGGATTGTATTACTTGGAAACTGCTTTTTTTCTCCTGGAACTCAATTTTGAAAGTTTAACGTAAGTTAATTGAAGAATGTGATTTGACTTTCTAAAATGTATTTTACAAACACCTTTTAAAGAGTCTATTTCCTTTAATACTATAGCCCTGTAAATTCTCCTCAAGTACAAAGAAACAGGCCTCATAGAAGACTGGTTGTATTCGCCTATTTAGCTATGTGTGTTTCCTAGCTTGGGTCCTAGATCCAGTCTGAAACTGTAGCTGGTGTTGACAGAGGAGATTCAAAGAACAGATGCAAATAAGCACACTCATGGTCACATAATGCTATAGCCTGAGGACCACCAGAACATGCATCTTGGAAAACCAAAGATACTTCTTTTCCTAAAAACTTTGCTATATGGAGTTGCTTGCTAAAATATTTCCCAGTCCCTGTTCCCTTTTTGTTTTAATCTTCAGAGAGGCACTCTTCTCAATAATGTATTTTGTACTCTTTTTCATTTTCACTGTATAATTACACAAACTCTTTGGATGTCTTCCAATTTCCATTGGGAATTTACTATATGGCTTAATATGGAATGACCTATTTAAAATAGTTCACTTTAAACGCACTGTACAGAGGAGGCGGTTTTAAGTGAGTTGCTCTCAGTTTGGGACAACAGTACTTATTTCATTTAATATCTTGGGTTCATAGCTGGAGAGGTCATTAGAAATTTCCAGGCTCCTTAACAGAATACTTGAAGAAAACTGGTATATCTAAAAATCAGGAATATATAGTTCTACTTAAGTTTTGTTTCAATTCTATATTATTTCACTTACTTAGTATAGATATACATATATGTGTGTGTACAAATGTGTGTATATACATATTCTTTCTCACTAAATTCACCATATTTTATTAATTTTCAAAGTCAAATTCAGAAAATGTACAATTTCATAAAATATCCAACCATAGATAAGCCTTCATGATAATTCTATGATGCTTAGAATTGATTAAATGGTACATGACAACTGGAATTTATCATTTTGAACTTCAGTATATCAGTCATCTCTAAACAGAAAAATGGAAGCATATAAGTGATACTCAAGTTCAGTCACTCCTCAGTGTAATGCCTTTTGCTACCCTAATAACTCCAGACTTCAGCTAAAATGACAATAGACATTTGGTGGTCCAGAAAGTATCTTTGAAATGGACTTACATTTTATCACAGCTTTATTTTTAGGAATTTATCTTGTTTACCTCTACAGATCCTAACATAATTTTTCTTGAAATTAATGAATTTATATTTGACATTAAAAAAGTGTTCTCAGCTTATTCCTTTTATGGATGTAAGTCAGATTTTTAAATAGACTGTTTTGTCTGCTCTTACAGGCATAAGGTAACTAAACAGGATTTCATTATTTTGTCTTTTATGCTTAGGTTATACCTTAAAATAAAACTAGATCAACCTGTGCCTATTATACTTTGTGTAAATTTTAAAGACAATGGTTATAATTAGCTTTTCTTGCTTTTTTTTTTCCTAAGGGTAGGTTGACTAGATTTTCATCTTTCTATCTGGGAAGAAAGTGCAGATATTCTGTTTCACATTAAGTTACTCTAGAACAGTGGTTCTCAAACTTGGGGGTACAGTTGAATCACCTGGAGGTCCCAACATGTTTCTGATTAAGAAGGCCTGGGGTAGGGCCTCACAAAGCCCCAGGTTATGCTGAGGCTGCCTATGGCTCCCAGGTGAACTTATGTTTTCTAGACCCAGTGAAGCACATGGGATAGGAATAGCCTGACTTTTTTCCTGTATCACCACGATCTTACGTACATCAATAACCACCCCATCCAGCAGTATGATGACTGTGCTAACCTTCTGTCCTTAGGTAATGAGTTTGAACATAATATCTCACTTCTGTCACACTTCCATCTTACAGCAGAGCTCTCTATCCACATGTGAAATCCACAGAGGGACTTGAGAAAATAAAGGTAAGTTACACACCTCCAGTCATGTCTCCTTGGATTACAAATTGTTCATGGTCCTCATTGACTACAAATGAAATTCAAATGCTGTGGCTTCACATTCAAGCATCTCTATGAATCCAATCTTCATGGCCCATCCACATCCTTTGAGTCAATTCTTGGTGAAATTTCAGTTTTTTGTTCTCACCTTTTATGCCCCCTTCATCCATTTTATGATATAATGAAATTAAAACTTTTGCTTATTTTGCTTTCCTTCCTATGTGCTTTCACTTGCATTGACTTCACTACACTGTTTTGTAAATGTGGAAACTATATCCATTTCAAATCATAAGGTGGGAAGGCACTATACAGAAGCCAGCATGGCACTTGGGATATAGTGTGCTCTTAATGAATGCATGTTTTTCATTTGCTTTTCTTGTTTTCTTTACTGACACAGTGTTTCACCTATGGTGTCATGGGAAAGTCTTCTATTTCTTTGGATTCATTTATTTAATCATTACTTCCTTCATATATGTTCCATGGATTTTTCTCATTTTTTGTATGGGTAGCATTATGCCTTTCTTGAAGCTAGTGGATGCTTAATAAAAATGCTGAATGTTAACTGTTTTTATTATCAATACTTAAAAATATGAAGTCATTATAAAAAGCTCTATTCAAAAGTGTGATAAATTTTTTTATTGCTGGATTTCCAGATGCTTGCAAAAAAATACGGACTTATTTAACTAAGAGTTTAAGAAAACAGAAGTTTTGCTCAAAGTCAGCTTTCACTTAGCCACTTATCCAAATATATATATATATAAATCACAACCTGGTTATTGGAATGACAAGAAATGGAGAGAGTGAACTGAAAGTGTGTACTCAATGGAGTGGAAAGAATTGTAGTGGCAGGAGGTCCACCTGGTCTCACTCTACAGTTGACTAAACCATGGAAACTGGCTTAACTTAAGTGACATTTGTCAAAATGGTTACCCAAGGAAAATGGTGACGGTCATAGTCCTAAGCACTATGCAGTCAATACCATGCTTCCTTTATCCAGAAGCAATGAAGTATGATGGGAAGAACCAAAAGAGAGTCAGGAGGGATGGGTCCAGCCCTGCTCACAGCTGTGTAAACTTAAGCGATCCTGAACAACTCTCAGATTTGATGTATTGGACGTTCAAATGAAATTTTACCTAGTGAGCCATGGAATTTCTAGTTTAAACCTCTGATTCTGTGATTGTTCCTGAGAGACTGGTCTTGCAGTGTCCCTTCAAGAGAAGGCCAGTGAAGCTGGGCACTGGTGGCTTGTGCCTGTAATCCTAACTTCTAGGAGGTTGAGATCAGGAGGATCATGGTTCAAGGTTAGCCCGGGGAAATAGTGCATGAGATGCCATCTCCCAAATAAACAGAGCAAAATGGACTGGAGGTGTGGCTCAAGCAGTAGAGTGCCTGCTTTGAAATCATGAAGCCCTGAGTTTAAATCCTAGGCCCACCAAAAAAATAAAATAAAATAAGCCAGTGCAGATCTCGAAGTACAACCCATTTTCCACAAACTGAAATTATGTACCTAACTTTGCCCCTCAGAAAACATTTGGCAATGTCTGGAGATTTATTTCATAGTTGCTACAGCTATGGAGTAAAGTGTGACTGGTTGAGGCCAGGGCTATTGCTAACATCTACAGCGAAAAAAGAGACTACTTCTCCCAGCCAAAAATTAACTAAAAATAATTGTGCCAAAGTTAAGAATCCCTGGTCTACGTAGTAAGCTAGATTATAACATCTCTGTGAAAAATTTCTTTTTAAAGTCTATAATATACTTGGACCAGAAAAGGAGCTCAATATTTGCTTATTAAAACATAAAATTCATGCATTTTAAAGCCTCTGATATTTTCATTTCATTAATCATCCTCTGAGATAAGATTTTACAGATCCCTCTAAAGTCACATTCATGAGTCATAGATGGTGACACACAGGCTGATTATGTTGTGTCCAGTCATTTATAAAGACATTAAGTATCCAGGCATTTATAAAGACATATCCTGACTTGTGTCAAGGAGTCAAGGAATCAAGAAAGGAAACACAGAACCATGAGGTGCCATTCATTGCAGAGCCACATCAGGCAGAATGCCCAGAAAAAACCCAGCTTGAGAGTTGATGCTTTCTTATCATGTGGCATGTTAATAATGCTTAATTTTTAAATATTTAATAATGATGATGATAATAATAGGACTTGAGTGTAAAAGAAGACTGTCTGGGGGGATCAGTGGAAGAGAGAAGGGGAGAAGAGAGGGCACTGGAGGGTAAAAAGGATGAAAGTGTGAAGATAGCATAATGGAACCCACCAAATATGTTTTGAAAAAGTAGGTTAAGGAATATAATAGAGAACGTGAACTTGCTCAAAGTACACTGTACACATAGATGGAATTATCATAATGAAAATCCCTTGTACTATTAATATATGCTAATAAAAAAGTGAAAAGTTAATTAAAATTACTTCTACTTTGTGATGTAGTTATTTTTTAAATTTATTACATTAGGAATGAAATAAGAAGTCACATAAAAAGTCTACAAATTACCTTAAATATGCAGTTGATATTCCAGCCCAGACAGGAATGGATAGGCTCTAAATTTCACAAACATATTTTTGTTTGGGAAGTACTAGGATTTGAACTCATAGCTTCATGCTTGCTATGCAGGTGCTCTATCGCTCAAGCCATGCCCCCAGCCCTTCTTGCTTTTGCTAGTTTTTCAGTAGGGACTTGTGTTTACACCCAGGCCAGCCTGGACCGTGGTCTTCCTGTTTATGCCTCCTGCAGAGCTGGGATGACAGGTGCACACCACCACACCCAGCTTTTATTGGTTGAGATGGGTGTTGCTAACATTTTGCCTGGGCTGATCTCAAAATGTGATCTGCTTAATCTCTGACTCCCAAGTAGGTGGGATTATAGAATAAACCACCACACCTGGCTTCACGGATATTTCTTTAAGACATAAATCTATGTGGTAATTTTCCAAATTGTTAACAATAATTAAAGAATGTTTTAACCAAAAAGACCATCACAGTACATTTTCTGTTAAGGCCCAGAAAATTAAATGACTTACCATGATTTTTTATGCCATACATTCAATATCTATAATGAATGCTGAAATGAATCCAAAATGAACACTAATTCTCTAGCCACCAAGCCCCACTTCCTTAACTCAATTCCCAGAGCCAGAAATCAGAAAGACACAGAAAAGAACTTAAACTCTTTTCTCTCCTCTCCATATATCTTAAAAATGCTTATGCAAACTATATGCCAATCTACCAGTTTTCATCAACACTTACTAACTTGAATTTTTGTACTTGTTCTTAAAAAGTGGGTCATTAAACTACTTCCTAAAATGCTTCTTAAGATTCTTAAAATCTCTGACCAAGTCATGTTTTCAGGTTTCATAGTCTTTTTACTAGATATAATTTTCTGTTAATGTTTATACTTCAAAAGTACACTGGAAGTCTAGTCAGCCGTGAGGTTTTTCTCACATTATGTCATTTACCCAGTCCCAGAGTTTACCTCTGTGAGGATTATCATCACATTTCTGGGGGTAGGAAGAAGAACAGTGTGGCATTATCTTGGTCCCCAATTTTTCCTCATTGTTAGGTTATAGAATACTGTGGCCTTACACAATTTAAGGCATTTGAATTAGGAGTAATAGCATTCTTAGTTTAGGCTCTTCCTAAAAGAAGGTGCTTATACACGTGTCAATTAACAATGGGATAATTCATATGGTTTATAAACGTTCTTCCTGGTGCCTCAATCATATCTGTATGCTTTCTTGGGATTGTCCTGACTGTATGGTTTAATTTTACAACCCCACGATAGAAGTTTAAAAGGGTTAGGACATGAGGAAAAAATAGAAAAGACACTTGAATAAGTATCTTATTAAGTTAGCATTTTTGCATAGTTAGAGTATGTATGTATGTGACATGTGTGCGTGTCCACAATTCTTCCACCTGCTTTTATGGAATCTGTATTACTAAGATAGGAAGTGTGAGCTTTCATACAATCTTCAATTTTTAAGGACTCCTTTAATCTATCACAGATACATGTGCGTATATGTGTGTCATTCAACAAATACCATGTAGCTATCTCTGGGACATCACTTCTAGCTGTGTGGGACACTGCAGGATTGGGCAGCCAAGCTCTGTCTCTCACAGAGCTTCCAATCTAGCACTGGGAGGAAGATGCCAGCTCCTAAATAAACGTCATCATTTCAGAGACTCACAGTGCTCCCAACAGCTAATATGTATGCCTATCTTTCTTACCACGTGTGCTTTACAGTGTTAATTGATTTCATAAAACAGGGTGCTGTGGTGAGGAGTGTGTGGTGGAGCAGGGGTGAAGTGCATTTTAGACCAGTGTTTCCAAGAAGTGACATCTGAGCTGAGAAATGAGTGTGAAGATCTGAGGCTGGTGTGTCCCAATAGGGAAAAGCAAGTGTAAAGGTCATTAGGTGGGAGGTAGGAGAGAGAAAGCCAGTATGACTGCGCCTCTGTGAGGGGCAGAACAGTGTGAAACCAGATCAGAGATCCCAGAAGAGCCTGGATTTAATGTTCAGAAATGTGGGAGGGTTTTTTCTCTTTTGTCCTAGGTGCAAAGGGGGTGTGGCCAAGCTAATAGGTGCTAAGAAAATCATATTGACTCTTGTGTGAAAAATGGGTCCAAGCCTGAGAGGAGGCCAGTTTGGATGCCCTGATACAATCCAAAAAGAAGGTTATTTGGATGAGGATGGGAGCAATGAAGAAGGAAACCATTCTGGAAGCGGATGGGTCAAGATTTGCTCATAGGCTGGGCACTTGGCATGAGGGGAAAGATGGATAAGGGATGAGGCCCAGTTTGGGTTGAGCGTCCTGGATGGAGTGTAATTCATTTCCCATGATACTCACTCAGTGAAACTCCCTTACTCCAAACATGGCTTCTCCTGTCAATAATTGACTATTTTATGAGATCCTGTTGAAAGCCTACCTGCAATAATTAGCATTCCTGATTATTACTGACTCCTCATGTTGTTTTATGACTTATTGTATGTATAACGCTTGGAACTGCTGCATACTTTGCGAGAACACACCTCATTTGTTTTAATAGACACTTGAGGGCAGAAACTATTCCCATATAAATTTTATATCCCCACCATCAACATGCACAGTGCGGATGTGACATGTAGTTACTGGAACCTAGTTCCAGTTCCCTCAGAACTGCCCCAGTCATAGGTCTAACTACTGCTAGCTATCTGTTCCACTCTCGAACTGCATTGGTTTGTAGGATACAGTACTGCACAAAGAAGATGCCTAACTATTCTAGGATTCAAAGCCTGTGTGTATGAATAAAGGCAACACAAAAAAGGAAAGCTGGCATTCAGTTTTGGCCTCAATTTTGGAAACTTGCAGATTCTGTGATGCTCTAAGGTAGGACTCTTCTAATAAAAACCCAGCCAAAAAGCCAAGATCCATTATACTGCAGAAATTCAAACTCTGTCTACAGTAGGAGATGGAATTCAGAGTAATGAGTTACCGATACTTGAAGACTTCTGTGCCTCAAATATCTATTTTAGATAAATATGCATTTTTCTTATTTGGATAAATTCTGTGATTTTCCATGACACGTAAAGTTGCAAAAGACATAAGAAAGAAACATTTCTGTATTATACAGTAGATGTTAGAACTTAGCTCACCTTCCTATTTTCATACTAAGCAGAAGTATGGAAAGTTTGAAACAAAACTCCCTATTAACTGTCCACAGCATTATTGTCACAAATACTGAAAGATCCTCAAAGAAAAGGACCTATAACCAGGGTTATTCCTTGTCCAAACCTTTGTTTGCTCTCTTATGGACATAACCCACATCACTTCTTCATCTCATGCATTTTATTCCTGAGTGGCATCTTTTTCACAATTCAGCCCAAGAGCCCTCTGGGCAAGATCCTTTCTCCCTGTGCACTGAAACCCTGTGTTCACGATGGTGTCTCTCCAATAACTTGTAATAGGGAGAATCCACTATTTTATGCATCATAAACTTGTCATCAAGGTGCCTGAGGAAACCCTTTTGTGATCCACGATTTAGATTTGCTCATTTGTTTCCCAATAGGTGTTTGATATTTTCTCATTAGTAATGTATTTTTTCAACATTTTGATAGATTGCCCAGAGAGATTTAATTCCTATTTGTTTTCCTTTTTCTAGCCTCTTCAGGAAAAATGTGTATTACAGTCATTTCTTTTCTGTTTACTTCTATGCTGTTTCTGGAAGAGGTCCATGTTTTTCATTTGCGTATTTTACATGATCTTTGCAGAATGATGTGAGACACAATTCAGTTCTCCCCTTCTTTGCTGTAGCACTTTACTTTCAAGAAGCACCCCCAGATTTTCCATATGGATTCACCTCTGCCACAGCCACAGCCCATGTCACCTGGCCTTCAGGTGTCCCTCTCTCCATTAGCACTGAAGCTATCAATGGAAAGTTAGAGGAGAATTTATGTTTGATCCATACCCAACATTCAGATACCCTGTGCATAAACGTGAAGAAATTTATGGGTCAATTATATTTTTAATTTAAAAGATCAGCGTTTCCAATGGATATTATGAACAAAAAAAGCATTAATTTGGAAGTTGGGTCAGTAACATACAGGGTAAAAACTCAGTTTTTATAAGTCCTCATATGAGAATAGAGATATAATAATACTAGAATTCATCTAAAAGAAATAAGCATTTATCATCCATTTATAACTTACTATGAACAAGAACCTATGGTTTGCCTTTCTTATCCTGTCATTTCAGCCTAATTAAAAAGGAGGGAAAAAACACCACACACCTAACATTTCCCCCACTTCACAAACAGGAAAGCGACTGTGCTTGGCACATCTCCTCTACTCTACCATTTGAACCACAACTTCAGCCCTTTTTTGCTTAGTTATTTTTCACATGGGGTCTCACATGTTTCCCCTGGGGCTGGTTTCTGATCATGATCCTCCTATGCCTCCTGCCTAGCTGGGATTACAGGCATATACCACCATGCCCACCTTTTTGTTGAGATGGGGGTCTCAATGGTTTTTTTTGAGTGGGCTGGCCTCAAACTGAGATCCTCCCAATCTCTGGCTCCCAAAAAGCTGGGATTACAGTTGTGTATTACTATACCTGGCTGGAAGGGATTTTTTCTAATCACCAAATAGTCATTGTTACTTTCAGCTTTATGTTGGTCAGTTGTTGTTGTGACAAAACATCTGAGACAATCAACTTAAAAGGAGGAAAGGTTCATCTTGGCTCATGGATTTTCACTGCATAGTCACCTGATTCATCATTTCGGCCTGTTGCAGTCTAGTCATCACAGTGGGATCCTGCGGTTGAGGAGACCAGGGTCCTAATATTTCCTTCAAGGGCACATTCCTAACTTCCTTCCAGTGGGTTGGTTCCACTTCTTAAGGTTCTTCCATCTCTAATAGTGCCACAGTCTGGTGACCAAGCCTTCAACATCAACCTTTGGGGGACTCTTCCAAACTACACCAGGTACCATGATATTGTGTTTAGGATTCTCTTCCCTCAGACATCCCTATTTGAATATTCTTACCATTATGGTAGTAAAGCACCCTGAATTTTTGACACATCATCTTTTTTGTTTTGTAGTACTGGGGTTTAAACTCAGGGTCTACACCTTGAGCCACTCCACCAGCCAATTTAGTCAAGGGATTTTGGAGACAGGCACTCATGAACTATTTGCCCATGCTGTTTTCGAACCTCAATCCCTCTTCCTCCTGAGTAGCTAGGATTAGAGGTGTGAGCCACTGGCAAACGGCCACATCTGCATCCTAATTATATCTCTTAAATTACTTTGTAGCTCTTTGTCATACCATTTTTAATGGATTGTTTTTCCAGAACTTAATGCTACCTAACACTGTTTGGTCCTTTTGTTGTGCACTCGCTTTTCTGAATCAGCAAAGATGCCGTGTGCCTTCCCCATTGCTGTGGAGACTATTGCATGGTGCGCAAAATCCTCTTAGTCCACTTTACCATCTGAAAGATCTATTCCAGACCAGATCCTGCTGCAGAGACCATGGGCAGTCTGTCCAGTGCGCAGGCTGTGATGATTATGAAAAATCTCACAAAGTCTGACAAATTCCTCTTCCAAGATAACTCTGTGTGCTTTTTGCATGCAGAGTAATTTCCCAGCTGATTTTTGGCCCCATGAGGGGATCTCTGAAGCCCTGTTCTCAGGGCCTGGGATACACATTAGGCTGAGCCCATGGCAGGGCATGGCCTGTCAACTTGCTTCTGTGATCTTAGTCATAAACACTGTATCATTATTGGACAGGAATGAGGAAAATTTGGTAGATGGTCATTCACAATGCACAATTTCCTCGGCTTTTAATTGATTCACTGTCACAAGGAATATTCAAATTTTTGAGAAAAAAACTGATAAGAACACATTAGGAAAGTAGCAGGAATTTGCTAAAGAGAAGTAAACATTTCTACCTAATTTCAGATCTGCTATTCTTGGCAAGCAGCTAGAGTTTCCCTCCCTTTTATTTTTAAAACAATTTAAGTAACTTTAGTACTCTTACAAGTTAAATTTGTTATACTGACGATGGAGAGGAAGGAATACTTTGAGGTTAGCCAATCACGAGTATGTGACAGAGGGAAGATGAACCAACTCCTGATCCTAAGGCAGAGTTGCAGGTAAACTGACCTGGCCTCTGTGTACAGGCCACTCCTTGAAGAGGTGACACTGTCCTTGAAGAAGAGTGGTACAGTTTGAATTACTGAGATTTTGGCCGTTAGCCAGCATTTGTCATTAACTGCAGAATTAATGTATTCAACATAATGTCTAGAGGATGTTCCTAATCCCCTATGTACTAGAAACCTTAATCTTGTATCTCAACCACATGGTGATATAAATATTATTGTTACATCTTTGTCTGCTTCTTTTACATCTAAGGAAATTAAGGCTTGAGAGATTGAATGGTTTGTCAAAGTCACCTAGCCAGAATTCTAAGCACATCCTTTCTTTTATTGAAATATTGGGTCTTTTTTTGCCTCTACTCACTTTCTCATAATTATTTCAGCAATGTAAAGATAATGTGAATTTACTGAGAGAGAGAGAGAGAGAGAGAGAGAGAGAGGGAGAGAGAGAGAGAGAGAGAGAGAGAGAGAGAGAGAGAGAGAGAGAAAGCATAATTGAATTGTGAAGGTTGTCTGGTTTGGCACAGATTGGGTTGCCACCACCAAGTTCACCAGGACTGACTCCTCAAGGGCAAGAGGGACAGGAAAAGAGGATGAGCAGAAGTTTTCAATGCAAACTCACCAAGATCCTACCAAGTGTGAAGCTGAACACCTGACTCGGCAGAAACACAGAAGTGATAAAGCCCACCTGCCAGTGCCCTAACTACCAGTCTTCCATGCTGCTCAGCCTCTGTGCCTTCACTTCTTCCTGGGTAGGATAAACATCACACCTCCTAATGTGATCTTGCAGATAATGGAGGAAACTGTGGCTGCACACCTGGGCCAGGACCCCCTGGGGTGTTAGTCATCTTTTTGTCAATGTAACAATCAATCAAGATAAATCAACTTATAAGTAGGGAAGGCTTATTTTGGCTTACACTGTCAGCGGTTTTAGTCCAAAGTTGCTTGGCCCTGATGCCTTTGGAACTGTGGCAGGACAGAACATTATGGCAGAAATACATAGCGGAAAAAACTACTCACCTTATGGTGGCCTTGAAGCAGTGAGGAAGACAGGAAAAGGTGGAGCCCTAATATATCCTTAAGGGCATACTCCTTAATGACCTAACTGTGGGTTCCACCATGTCCCAACAGCATCACAGGTTGGAGATCAAGCATTTAACACATGGGCATTTGGGGATATTCAAAATCCAACTTATAACAGCTGGCAAGATGAAGGTACCTAATAAGAGTGAGCATAATCATTCCTAAGACTGTCCCAAGGAACACGGACACCAGTAACTGGAAGAGCAATGACAAAACATGTTAGGAAAACCCAGACAACCAGAGACGGGGTCAGAGAAAGTGAATAATAAAGCAGCTGGCAAGAAGCTTGCTGCCTGCCTGGAACTGCTCTGAGGGCTTCCGACACACAGATCTGTTCACAATTCACCCCCAAAGGGGAAACTGTGGCTCAGAGCAATGAAGTCACTTGCGTTTGTTCACACAGAGGTAGTAAGGGCTCAGCCAGGGTTCAAATACAGGCCACTGGTATACCCACCAGTCCCACTGCTTCTCAGTACCCCAATGACATTGGCAGGATTCTGCAGGGACTACAATACTCCTGCAACAATTTAAGGGGAGAATTTGAGATCTGATCTTCTATGGTGGTACATTTTCCTTGTGTTTCATATATGTAACCCTCAGTTTCACAAGTGAACTCTCAGCTCCTGACTGTAACATGCACTATAGATAACACCTAGCAGATCTGGGGCATAATGAAGACACCGTAAGTATTTGATGAACAGAGTTGTTGCTGTGGTGAGCTGTGGCTTCAGAGAAGGTGTAGTGTCAGCCATTTGCTGAGATACACAGGCTAGCCTCGTACACTGCCATCAACAGAAATGATTTTTTGTTTTTGCTTTGGGGAAAGCAAAAACAACCAGATGTACAAGAAAATGCCCTATATGACAAGTACCTGTTAAACAGTGTTCTTACTCTGCTCCTAGTGGGAGGGAACATGGCCATTGGTGGCCACGGTGATAGTAGCCTGACTATTCTCCTTTTCCTATTAATTTTTCAAGCGCTATATGTACATATACAAATAAAAAGATGTGTCAAAATGCTCATAACTTTATCTTTTCAGAGCTTTAACAATATAGTGATTCAGCAATAACCTTAAAGAAACCACCATGTTAAGAACTGTGAAGTTATGTTTCACCCATAGGAGTTGCAAATTTCACACTGTCCTATTTCAGTTTGATAACCATTAGTTATGTCTGTTATTTGGCAGAGGATGTTACTAAATACACAATGAATGTAAAGACAGGAAAAATTTTAATAGTGTAATATGTTTTCAGGGTTAGATAATTTTTCTATGTAAGACAATCAAGATTGTGATTAAAGAAAAGAAGCTCCCTAAATGTTGAAGAATAATGCTTTTCAAATGTAACATGTTTTGAGAAAGTTTCTTGCCTACCAAAAGGAGAAATGCTACCCTGAATTACAAAAAAGAGTTTAATATTATTTTCTATTAAATAGTACTTAGATTTCCCTGGGGAAGTCATGCAGTGCATTAAATTCAGGGACAAATGTTAAATATATTTATTTGGTTAAGGAAAAAAGATCTGATCTCTGGATAATTATTCTTGTAATATCTTAAATGATCTAAAATAGGAAAGTCAAATCTAATATTTTGATGATTCAAACAATTAGTCAAATCCCCTACAGCATTTCATTCCCTTTCTTCCATACAGTATATGTTGCTGCTTGTAGAGAGAGTATGCAAGTGGCTAACACAAAAAGATAAATATTATGTTCCCATAGGTAACACTTGTTCACATAAGAGAACTTGGAACTTTCAAACTAGAAAAAATACTGAAATGGAAAATAAAATGTAATGTAAAACCAAAACCTGCTCTTAAAACACTCCCCTGTGCTCTAGGTAAGAATAGTCAATGAATTACGAAGGAAGTGGTGTTTTGAAATGAGACTGGTGTATTGCTCTCCTGAAGCACATTTTAGCCTAATTCTCCTATGAATCCATGACAAAAATGGGTTTATAATTCAATGCTTTAATACTAACAATCTACTTGCACAAATCAAATGGCAAGTCAAAAGCAGAATCATTTCATAAATTAAAAAATCAACACTGCTCACATAGGCACATCTTTCATAAACACTAATTCTCTACTTTACTACTTCTCCTCCCCAAGACTTTGGAGTGACTAGGCAGAAATATGTTCTTAAGGTGTCTTATCATTTTACTGTTAGTTTTTCTCCATAAAAATAGCTCTACTCAGAAAATAAAAGCATTAATCAAAAAAGAAGGAATAACTATACATTGTAATTAACTGCTAAATACATTAATTGTGATCTGAGTTAGGACTAATTGGCAGTAGGTTGATTAAGTATAAAGAATATAACGATTAGATGTATGCTTAGGGCTCAAATTTGTTTAATATATTGAAAGTATTGTATAGAACCCATGTACACGATATTACTTTTTAAAAAACTGGAACATCTGTATCATCCTAGAGACTAAGCAGCCACTTAGAAGTGTCAGCACAAACTGCAATAATTGTCTAATAGCTGTCTGGAGAAAACACTGAGGGTTTCAATGGGAACCAGTAGGTCAGTCATATTTGAGAAGAAATAGTTTCTGAGCTCCCACAATGACCTGTACAGAATACTGCTGTCAGTAATTTCTGTATGAAGGTCTGGACAACAAAACCAATTAAGTTCTCAGCGTTTCTAGGTCATCTTCTCTGTTAACAACCTTGAGGCAGAGTGAGAGAGAACAAGAAACATCCCACTCCTTTGGCCATGCACATCCTGAGTGTTTATGGTGAATGGTAAAGGACACAAAGAAAGCACCCTTGATATGTGAAATGGACTCTTCATTAGTATTTAGGAGGATGAAGATGGAATATTCGTTGGACCAGAAATGAGGTAGATAAGTAATCAAGGAGCATGGAGCTCAGTTCCAGAAGGGGCACTAAGGAAAAGACCACAAACAGGAGCTAGGCACTCAGGCAGAGCCTCTAGCTGTACCACTTGTGGTTCTGAGCAGAGTTCTGCTTATATCATTTTAGTTATCTTTAGGTCTTGAGGATGCTAAGTATATGCTCTACCACTGAACTACACCCCCACCTTAGGTTCTGTTTTTATTTGCTGTTTATTTCTTCTTCTTGTTTCTACTTATTTTTAATCCCAGTTCTATGGTACTTTTCCCAAACACCCTCCTAAACACTGCAGGAAGCATTTACTAACAATTTCAAGGTTATAGCTAGGCATTGAAAGCTCCCTGTGAAAACTTGGGAATTTTTTCTTGTGAGTCTATTTATAATAAATTTGTCCAAAAACAATTATATATATATAACTCTATTTTATTTCCTCTCTTTATTTGCTAAGGGCTATTTAACAAATGGGTACCCAGCCAGAAAAGATGACGTTGAAGAGTAACACCATGATGGCCTCCCCAGATGTTTGCCTTCAGGACATGAAATGAGCTGCACAAATACAAGATGGAAGAAATTGTTGGCTAGATACCAACATTGCAAGAGACATACTGTGAGAGTATTCAATGAGTCAAGAATTAAATACATCAGCAATCAACAATGCTATTAAAGACACCATTATAAAATGACCATGACAGGACAGAGAATAACTTGAAAAATTCAGAAATTAATCTGAAATCTCAGGCTGTTGGGAGGGGAGTGATTTGTCTTCCATTGTGGTCAACATTCCTTAAGATTATAAATGTTAAAAAAAAAAAAAGGTAATTTAATTTCAAAGTTGAAAAACAATGACCTTTGAGGAAAGGCTCAAGGAATTGGGGTTATTAAGGCCAGGAAAAACAACTCCAGGATTGACTTAAGAAATGTCAAATATCAGAAAGCAACTGTTCTCTAAGCATTCAGATGGCTGAAGCAAACAGAAGTAGGCTGAAACTGCAGTAAGAGATTTTGATTTAACTTTAATAAGGAACTTCCTGGAAGGAACCTAAATCTGTTACTGCAATTTAACTTAATGTTACAAGGTTAATTAAACACAAACAGGCTACCAAGGAAAGCCGTGGAATCTTGGCTCTTGGATAGAAAACCACATTTGTAAAATGGTTTAGCTTTACTCCTGCCTAGACTGAGAAGGCTGCATTGAGTTAACTCCCAGAGTTTACTTACAGCTGATCATGTAAAAAATTTTAAAGTTTTTTTGTCTTTTTAGTGTGCATGAGTGAGGTTCACATTCACAGGAGTTCTAGGACTGAAGAAAAAAGTAAGTTCCATATACCAGTGAAGCTTGAGTTTTGATTATTTGGCATACAAAGGAAGTGTCATTTTAAAATTGGCTCCCTTCCTGAACACTATTAAGGAGAGCTCTAGTTTGTAGTATTTTATTGTAGTACTGAAAGATAGCCCCAAATCATTAACATACGGAGTCCATGGAATTACTTATCAATACCACATCCAGAGTAGTTTGTTTTGAGCAAAGAAAGGGCTTAAGTAGACCTTTACAACTAACCTCAAATAATACTTATTTTGGGTCTAACTAGGAATTTGTCCAAAAACAATTCTCATTTATTGCATATAGTCAAAAATCTGAACAAAAAAACAGCCCATTTCTTCATGGTACTGTCGTGGTTTAATAGACTGCTCTCGAGTCCTACAATATTCAAAAAAGGATAATTTGTGGGGGAAAAACAGACGATAATTGCTAAACATTTGATGAATTATAGCATAATGCTAAATAATTATTCTTCATCCTTTTTTCTTCTGTCAAAGTGGGCAAAATAATTTCTCGTTATTGCCCCTTTTCTATTCTTAAAAGAAACAAGCCGCTGTGACATCCACTCCATTTTCAACTAATGCTTCCATTATTCCATATCTAAATGTGGCCGACACCATCAGTACCATCGTGTCCTGAAAGATCTTTAGCTCTTGTCCACTGTCACATAGTTTATGCATTACATGAAATAAAATACCTCAAGATTTTAAAAATATTTATTTTAAAAATAGCAATCAAATTGTCTGTAATCACATTTTCTGCTTGGCTTTGAAAGCTGCATTATTCAATATACTAGTGGTCCTTCCTATAATGGCAACATATTAGAAATTCACGCTGTTCTAATATATCTGAATTCCTTGATGTAAGGCACTCCCCATGGGCCCAGAGGAACACTCTTGCTTCCGTTTCCCGAGTCCTGTATGGTACCTACTCAAGTGATGGTTGTCAAAACAGTTGTACAGTGGCCTTTGAATGCAAAGTGTGCGGTGACTGAATGCTAAAAATGACAATAAATCTGAGTATATACATTATGCTTGCTTTTGTTGCCTGGAAAAAAGAAGGCATTTGGGAAATAAACCCCCCAATTTTATTGCCTTTTAACATCTTTTTTCCATTTTAAACTCCAGAACTGGAAATTTGAAGCAGTCAAAGAAATTGAAATCTCCTTTGTTGCTTTTTTCATTGTAAATTTTCTATAATGTGTCATTAGGAACCACACTCCACAAAAAAGCCCAGGTTCTAAATGAATCCTTTCTGTGAGGCTATTCTAAAACTTTGCACGGTTTTTCTTTGTATGAAAGAGCTTCTGTTAACTGCACAAAAAACAAGCAATCGCCACATATAGGCTGGGCAGAGAGGCTTGGATGACTTTATACAAGGTTGCATTTTCTCTTCCACCAATCCATGATTAAGCCCAGCAGTGAATGTATCAGAGTGGGAAGAAAAAAGAAGAGAGGCCCTTGATTTCTGTTTGTAGGATTCAAAGGATTTTTCTGAAGCCATGAATATTTAATATGGCCATTTTCTTATTCTCCTTTCCTCCCAAAATAGTTTTCTAGTTTCTTTTTAACAACATGAAAATCCCATCGAGCTACACAAAGCTGTATCTCTTTTTTTTAATGGCAGAATAACATTTTCCTCTCAAAAGAAATTATCTATCTGTTCAGTAGGTTCAAATATCTTCAAGGATATTAGGATTTGAATGTGGGGACAGTTAAAACACTGAAAAGGCCAAAGGCAGAGGAAAGAAAAATTACTAAGTAACTAATGTGACAAGTGGAGTGAGCAGTGAAGTCTGGACCAGGGTTGTGTGGTCTGATAAGGAAACACAGAAAAACACTGGCCCTGGAAAAGAACGCAGAGATCAGCCAGGTTTTCTACCTTCTTGGGGAGAGAATCTTTTATTAAAGGGAGCTTTTAGAAGAAATGCAAATAAAAGCAGCACAAGGGCCACACTGCTTTGGCTGATTCCTGGCTTTCTCCTGCCTCCACTGAGCCAAGTTTGGACCCACTGAGCAAGTCTAACCCTGCTGGTAGACAGAGTGAGACTTGCCCACGGTTAACAAGCTTATCCGACCCTCTCATTCTGTGCTTTTCTAACCAGACTCTATTCTTTGAGAAGTGCAGACAAATCAATTACCCACTAAGAAAATAACTCAGGGGAATTTTGAGAAATTGGAACTCTTGCATATTGGGTCATGAATGGCTGTTGAACTTGGACCTAGAGAATAAGAACTAATTGGCACTTATTCAACAGTATGCACTTATAGAAATTCTACCCTGTTTTATAGTCTGTTCTTGGAATAGAGAGACTTTAAGAAAATGGAATATTTGTAAAAGTGCCAGAAATCTAGCTTGTTGGAGGAGTCTTGACAAACTACTGTGTAAGAAGTCCAACTGACCATAAAATGGTACAGGCAAGAATGTGTAAATTTCCCAGTGGTGGGAAATTTGGAAGGAAGAACTCTGGCAAACTTCAGAAGGTAATGTAGATATTCTATCCTGGTGGCTTCTTCTTTTTTTTTTAATCACAAAGAGGTTCTCATTGAATAGACCCAGCACCTACTATGTGCCAGACATTGCTTTATATATGATAATAACCACCTGACTGCTTCTGACATCAAGGGATTCAGTATAACATTATATCCATTTTATTTTATTTTATAAAGAAATGAGGTCTTGCTATGTTGCCCAGGCTAGCCCTCAACTACTGAACTCAAGCTATCTTCCTGCCTCAGCCTCCTAAGTAGCTAGAGCTACAAGCCTGGGTCACTACACCCAGGTGTACCCATTTATTAGATGAGGGAAGTGATATAGTTTCTCAAGATCTCACAGTGGATAAGCAACACCACCAGGATTTGAACTGAGGCAGTCTGACACAAAGACATTAATGATTTAAATCACAATGACATATAAGGATACTCCATAAAAGGTAAAGATTTCTTTGCTTAATAGCAAGCTTTCTGCCTTCTTTTTTGACAGATGTGAAGAAGATTAAGGATTAAAATATAAATAACTCTTTTGAAAAGTCTTTCCTCCCATGCATTTTAACTTTTCCAAAAGAGTCATACAGGCTTGCATTTCTTATTTTATTTAACCAACACTTATATAATGCTTCCAATGTACCAGCCACTGGTCTAAGCAGTTTTTCAAATTCCTTTAACCCCATGAGGTAAAGACTATTATTGTTCCCATTTTTCCTGATAATGAAGTTGGGGTATTTACTGGCTAAGCCACTGAGCAATCCTTATGCATTCTGAGCTGCCATGTTTCAACTGTAAAACTGGGGAGTAATACTTCATTCAGATATTGACCCTTTTAGTTATGTGCTAAATTTTTTATGTCCAACATGTTAGATATTTGTAGGAAATGATTATAATCAGTGAAACTATATCACTGTGGAAATAAGAAACACAAGTAAACAGGAGACAATTTACCAAGATAAAATCTCACTGATGATTATATATTACATACAATAGCATATCAAATAGTAACATATGATAATGTATAATGATGTAAATGTACATTAAGCATCACAATAATATTTGAAGTATATACAATATCTAAATAAGAGCTGAAGTATTTTCACCTCTTTGATTTATTCAAATACTAAAAGTTAAACCATGTGAAAATACTAAGAGGAAGACATAACCACAACTTAAATAACAAAAGGCTCAACTTGAATTATTAACATAAAAAATTTCTGGAAAATACAATTGGGGACAGTTGATCCTATATAAAAATCTTCCCAGTGTGGCTTATACTGATAGGATTTTTAAATTCACAGAAAATTCCTTACTTAGAATCTACAAATCTTAGCTTTTATTAATTGTTCCCATGTTGCAAGTGACCTTGAAAGAAGAACTCAGAAGGCACAATAGAATTTCTAGGTGGAAAGAATTTATATTCTGATTTCTGAAGCCATTGCTTTCCTGTATACGTGGGCATTGATAATGTAAACTGTCTTTATTGATAAACAGATTTCAAAAATTGGCACATTAATAAATAATTTGGTTGTAGTTTTAAAATTTCTTTACTTTTTTAGCTGACACATAAAAATTGTACATTTTCTTGAGGTACTATATGATGCTTACATGGACAAAAATATGGTGTATTGATCAATGGTTTGGTTGTGATCATATCAGGCATGTGCAAAGTCGTTAGGATGCATTTTTAGTAAGTTTTTATAAGGAAGTAAGATGAGAAAATCTTATACTCAAAGTCTTTTTCAAAGAAAATAAGCCCATAGTGCTTTTTGACTTAAAGTAAAGAAATATCTTTAGACACATGCATGTGTGGAGATGATGTGCTCTCAAAATGCAGGCACTGAGGAATGGCATTCTAGTCACGTGACAGCTCAAACCAAGAACTGAAGAGGTTCTTTGTTTCTCAAAGGAATTGGAAGACAAAAGACAGTCCCTGGTTCTTCCAACTTGGTAAGATTTCTGTTGCAAATATCAAACTCTGGCTCCTGGAATTGAGCCAGAAAGATCCAAGCTTAAAATAGGAATAACAAATTTAATCTCCACATCTACTTTCTAAAACCATCCTGCCTTGAGAAAACAGGTCTCATACAGATTTAATGACAGAATTGACTGTGACTTCATTAACTAAACCGTACTGTCTGGTACAGTAATCACCAGGTGCACATGGCTTGTTTTGTGTTTGTTTGTTTCTTGAGACAGAGCCTCTAATGTCTCTATGTAGCCTAGGCTAGCTTCGAACTCATTATCCTCCTGCTTCAACCACCTACCATTCTTTTATTTATTCATTCATTATTTATTTATTTGTTTGTTTGTTTTAAGATTGGCACTGTACCACCTCAGTCATTCCTCTAGCCCTTTTACTCTGCTTATTTTGAGATACAAAGTTTTGCCTTTTGCACAGGCACAAACTGCCATGCCCAGCTTTTTCTACTGAGATGGGATCTCGCCAACTTTATTGCCTTCCATGTAGATGGGATGACTGGTGAGTAACACCATACCCAGTTACTGGTTGAGATGGAGTCTCACAAACATTTTCCCTAGGCTGGCCTCCAACTGCAGAATCTCAGTTTCCCAAGGAGCTAGGATTACAGACATGAGACATTGCTTCCGGCTTGCATGTGGCTTCTTAAATGTCAAGGACTTAAAATAAAATAAAGATTTTTTTTGTCCTTCAGTGCTACTAGCCACATTAAAGTGCACAACTGCTGGTGGCTATGATTCCTGGGCAGTAGGTTACAGAAGACTGCTGCATCACACAAACTTCTACTGGAAAGCGCCAAAGCTGATCCAAAGTCTCACCAACACTGGCATTGGCTGGAAAAGCTATTGTTCACAGCATTAAATGCAAGGACCTGAGAGTGGGCAATGCAGACGTACATCTCCGGAATGTGGTTTGAGATCTGATTGGCAGGAAACCCTGACACACTCAGCTTCAGGAGCTGGGATGGCAAGTGAGAGCTTCATGCCCGCAGCTTAGCCCAAGCAGGGATTCATCCCTGTCCATCTTGTAAAGTACTAAACCCTCCAATTGAAGCATCATGTAGAAGCAAAAATATCCAGGTCCAGTCTTGACAGCAGGCTGGGGTAGGGAAAAGATAAGGAAGTATTATGAGTAGAAGCTCCTGAAAGCATGGTGAGAGAAGGACCCAGAATGAAACCTGCTTCCCACCTGCAGCTAAGTCCAGTCCTGAGTGTGCCATGTGAGGATGGACTGACTGCCACGGGCAGCAAATCTGGAAAGATATCACAACCACTGTTGCTGAAGTAGCACACATAGCTCTCAAAGACAGACTGATACACTGAGTGCCAAAAGAATGGTACAAGAGTAAAATGTGACTGGGAAAGAGGTAAAATTTATGATAGAAAAGACTTTTGAGACCTAAACTGTATACTATGAGTATCTCTTATCCCTCTTGTGGCCCAACTCTCATTCTCACCATAAGAACGGAGCACAACAGGCAAAACTGTTATCTTACACACTGGCTGCCTCCTTCCTTGGCATTACAGGGAGCAAGGACCTTTGGAGGCATGACCTAGATGCCTGATGGGGCTTCAGAACTGGGTCTGAGGACTTAGTCCCAAAGAGGAATGGGTAGATGACTTTTCAAGGTGACAACACTTTCAGATTTACACATTTAGCATGTTTGTATAAAAAAATCCAATCTCTATTTTACAGAATCATAGTACTCATAGGCTATATCTACACAGATAGAATAGAATCTGAAAAGCTAGGGCAAGTGCTGAGTTCCCTTCCATTGACAGTCCTGCAAAAGAGTTTTCTCCTCCCAGCCACCCAGATGGTTGCAGATTTCAATAAAATTCCAGGTACTGTGTGGCATTAGGCTTTGTTCCCCAAAGAAACAACTTTCTTTTCACTCTCCTTTTATCTTCCCCAACTTCTTATGTCCATGATCACCAGTAAAACTTTCTTGTGAATTCATTCAATATAGAAATGTATCTAACGGGTGATTTAGGTAAGTGATAATATGGGAACAATGTTGTATGAGCAAGTTAATTAATTTGTTAATTGTGAACACTACAAGAGAGTTGGTTAGGCTGTTAGTGATTGAACAAGCAAAACCAAAGAGCAGGATTTAAAAGTCACTGTTAACCTGGGAGAAGGGTTTTATGACATGATCAAAAGCTTTGACCTTGGCTGTATACTATTGACATTATTTTTGCATTCCCTGAAATGCAGATAGCAAAATTATTAACTTTTTAGATGACATAAAAACCAGAAAGAAAGCTTCTGCAACAAGCTAGTGTTTCTCACATATGGAATATTTGTTAAAAGTACAGATCTCTGGACTCTCCTAGAAGGGCCTGGGAATTTGGCTTTCTGCAAATTTTCTAGGTGATAAACATTCCACTAAATCTATGAAGTTTTGACTGTAACGGATTCAGAGTGACAAAATGTACCACAGATGGAATCATCGTGATGCAGATGAATTTTGACCAGAAGAATTATACCTCCAAAATAGACACAAAAGGGCTGATAGAGTGGCTCAAGTGGTAGTGCTATGAGTGACTGCATAAATAATTAACTAATTTTTGCCTTGACTTAAATACAAAATGAAAAATTGCTTTAGGAATTTATAAGATTTATGGAGACTATTTTTCGTAGTTAACACATCTTCCTAGTTTCAGAATGTCCTTAGCACAAATTTAAGGTCCTCGAATTACACTGTCCCTAGCCTTTACTATATCTGTTACTTCTGCCACACATGAGTAAGTAGATTCTTACCACAGAGATGGAGTTAGAAAGCAGTGTCCCATCCTGGCCCAGCATGTTGGAAACGGTGATCTCAGGTAGTTCCATGTTTTGTGGGTGGAATGGTAGCAGGCCATTGTGGTTCATTGGGTGGCACAGAGAATGGTAACCAGACTCAACTTCATTCAGGTGCACCAGCGAGTGGTCGGGGAGGGAAGGAGGAGTGATTGGTGGAATGTTAAAGTCTTCACTTTCCAGACTTGGACCCGGGTAGGACTGAAAAGACAAGAGTGACATCGTTGCAAATAGTCACCTCTTTGTTCTTCATCATCAAGAACAGTTGCACATGAGCCTCTGGATGTAATTACAAGCAGCATTATGGATTTAGCCAAGATGTCTCAAACATTCAGATTACCTTGCTGCTATTTCACTATTACACATGGAAGAAAACTGACTCAAAGGCATACCACTTCTAGTATAAAGACGGCTTCCATTAGGTGGTTTCATTTTTCCAGGAAGTTGAATTCAAACAGATTTCAAAGGTCCCATTAAATTTTTCCAGAGTTTTAATCTAGCTGAATACCTTTTTCGTGGGAATTGTGGGGAAGGAAGGCAATTTACAAAATTAATGTTTGATCAAACATGTTTCATAGAGCTCCCTACTGCTTAAGATTATGGGATGTAATAAAAATGAATTCCAGAAGTCTGCAGCAATTGCTTTCGGGGTTTTCAAAGCTACTTGCTTGCAATTGTCAAAAAAAAGTTATTACTAAAGAAATAACTTAAGCATGTTCTCCAAATATGAGTGCACTGAAAGTTTGATATATTATAAAAATATCATTGAAAGCTAATCTTATCACAAAGATTTTATCATCAAAATAAAAGGGAAGAGTGCTTTCATGATTTCTATTATTTATTTGATTTTCACCTAAAAGCTGATAAATAGTATTGGAAGCATTTAAGTTCGCTGCAGCCCATTGTGAAAGGCAAAATAATAGTAATATTATTATAATACTAATACTGAAATAAAAGTCAATCAGCAAAATAAATAGCATTAATACACCTGGGGATTTCTTTTTATAAACTAGCTTAAGATAAAATAGGGTAGAAGGAAAAGGTTGTATGAAAACACTCCTGATTAAAAGTGGCTGAAATGTGATAAAGGTTGAGAAACAGAAGGAAGATGTGAATAAAGAAACATTGTTCACTATTAATATCAATGTTCAGTGATATTTAGCTGTCCTTCATAGAATAGGTATCATAATATAAAAGGAAACATTTTGGTCTAGATAATTTTTGCAAGTCTGTCTATCTTTCAAATTAAGAAGGCTTTCATAGCTTTGGGTGCATGGCTAACAAGGATCCCCTTGTTTCACTGCACAGCGTCTGTTATAGTGTACAAGATTTGAAATGAGCAGGCAGAGGTTGGGAGCCAAAGAAAGTAGTGTAAGATATTCATTGGGTGTTCAGCGAATAAGCTTCATGCTTCCTCATCCAAGTGCCTGGGGTTATTTTTTCCAGATGCCGTCTATTTGTCTAACAGAAAGAAAATCTTCAAGTGCACTTGCTAAATGTTGTACAAGTTTTGATATATTAGTTTAGGTGTTTTCAGGGACAAGATTAAATGAAGAGCTGCTTTGAACATCTGGAATTTAGACTTTGTGATGGAGGACAAGTATGGGTTTAGAGTCTCGAGGTATATGACTGGAATATTTGATCCCTGCCAGTAATTTATCCTAAATAGTTAACATTCTGCTTAAAAAAAAAAAAAAAAAAAAAAAAAGAAGCCACCAGCTCTAAAAGCTCATCACCTGTTACAAAAGTCTTCTGTTAACAGTGTATATTTCTTGTCTGAAAAATATGTTTGTGCTCTGTGTCAAAGTTGCAAGTTTGATCAAATTCTCACGTCTGATATATTTTAGACCCTGAGGGTACAGAATAAACTATCAGCTCCTTTTACAAATACTCAGATAATAAGTATAAAAGCTGCCCAGTAGGGAAGTGGAAGAAGAAGCATTTTTACTCAAGCCTATTTCATATAAAGTACTAAGCAGAGTCCTTTCACTGTGTTTTCTTCATTTAAACCTTGCAATAATCCTTTGTGTAATTATTATTACTCCCATTTTCCTGAAGAGAAAACAGATGCTCAGAAGTTAAACATCCCGTGCAATCTCACTTGACTGGAAAATCATCCACTTAGTACATATGGGGGATGGATATTTGATGAAAGACAACATTTTTATTTCTGTTGTATTTACATAAGTATTTCAATTGTTACTATTTTATTAGGTTGAATGATACAAAATTGTCAATACCAATTGTCTTTGCTAAACAAAATTTCATAATTTAAGAGTTAGTATTATTAGCATTGTAACAGGTTTGTCCCTGTCCTATACCACCCTAATGCTCACCCACTAAAATTAAATATTTATTCTACATGAGTATAAGAATTCATAATTTGTCTCTCTGTCAACATAGAAAAAGCCAAACTTTTGATATACATTCTTTAAGAAGTTAATCAGTGACTATTTGAAACTTTTCTGAATAAGGCACAATTCTGAATAATGCAAAGGTAAAAGAAAAGATGTTTTAATTTTAGAAATGCTATTAAACCTCTGAAAATACTAAGAGATCTTCTACCCGGGGAATACGATGGCTTTATATTCTAGAATTTCTTCAGTAGTAAAATCTTAATTTGTGGTGTTTTAAAAGAAGGTTTAATTGGTATCACTTTACATCCAGTGATAACAATTGTACTGCAATTTAACTAAGCTACTTGGTTTACTTTCATGTAATTACACATTAAGATTACTTAATCCATGCAATTATATACCAAAACCACATTTTCCACAGCAAACTGGTAATGGATAGTTATGTGGGTCAAGAATTTTAACAATATAAGGTTACTTAGTAGTTTCTGTTCCTTACATTAGAATGTAGTTATTTGCCATGAGCCTATTACAGTGTAATTTATGCCATATAAAAGTATTGTGGTTATTGTTTAAATGTCAAAATGTCCTAAAACTTTAAAAGTTCCATGTCAGACTAATTACTAATTTTTTTAATGTGGAAATGAATTAGCTAATTCTCTAACATTGATTTCTATGACATCAGATTTTAAAAGCTTAATATGAATGTGTTTAACTTAACAATAGTTAAGTTTTATATTACAGACAATTTTCAGTTTGGAGGGATATACTTCAGTATTTTATCTTATTCCTCATGAAGCTGCCTGTTAGAATGAGTGTTAAATGTTTGCTGAATGAAAAAAACAAAAGAATCATTGAATGCCTGCATGCATGAATGAATGCTAAAATGAGTCTTTAAAGTGGGAAGTTTGTAACTATACCACTCTTATTTCACAGGGTTGTACTTCCAAATCTGCTCTGGCCAACTGATAACAGTGTGTAACATTCAGCCCATGTAGTGTGTAAATAGGCCAAAAGTAACTCTTGGAAGAGTGTACTGAGCAGCTTGAATAAGACTGGGGAGTCATTCGTGTCCCTTCCAGCTGCTACCCTGGCTCCTGGAAATGGGTTACACTAACTATACTCAGATGACAGAGATTCCAGAGTGTTGAAAAGCAGAGCTTGTGGCGCCCTGGCTCTGAGAGGTGTGGAAGCTTGATGCCCTCTGTAGGCAGGCAGCAAGGCCCCCTCAGGTGACAGCTCAGAAAACTGAAGTCAGGGCTCTGCTGCAGTTCTGCTTCCCACACCTGTCCAGCTGGTTAGATGAATGGGCACGAGAGGGTGCTCTGATCACAGGAGATAGACCAGTGATCTTGCAGTCAAGGGAGGCTCCCATGAAGCCATCTGGTGACATGAGGACCTGCAACGATTGCCCAGTGACTCAGGTCCTTTTCTAATTTCTACTTATTTTCCTTAAGTTTCAGAATGAACTGAAGTTTAAACAAGCAGTCATGCTCCAGCTGTCTCAGGAACAAAGACCATTTGGTCCTTCCTTTCCAAAGAGGGTCTCTATATGCCTATGAGAAACAGTACTTCATTTCTTTTCCATTTATTTATTTACTTATTTATTTATTGGCCTACATTAGAGGTCACCAAAGAGAAGAGTGAATTCCATGTCCTGGAAACTCTCTGGGGAAGAGCTCCAGTATAGAATGCTGGAGCAGGACAGGTGTGGGCACCATCTTCCTGATCACTGTACAGTGTCTCTTACCCATCCTAGTGTCCTGGCCAGAAGATAACCATAGCCTGACGGTGCTGCCTCCCTCTTTCCCAGCAAATGATGGAACTCAAAGGTGACCTCCATACAAGTGATGAGAAAGTATTTAGGGATAGTGGGGTGACATTCAAGCAATGTTTTTCATTTTACCTTAGATCAAATTGGCTGCAAACTGGATCTGAACCATGCCAGTCCACATGAAATAAATAACTCAACGAACTCACAATCATAATAATATTATTCCTTAACAAGTTCTCCCTTAGCTTATGCTACTGGCTGACTACAGGCACAGGAGAGTCTCATCATGGTGCCAGGCTATGTATCAGGACCCCTGGCAGCATGCTTTCTCTGTGTCCGTGAACAGCATCCATGGCCCCTGAATGTGGGACAGGGCGAACTTGTATGAGGATCAACTGATTCTGGAAAAGATATGAACTATTCAAGACTTCAGGGGGGATTGTTGGTAGCATTGAAGTAGTAATTTAAAAATATTATCATCCTCCAGAAAGTGTGTTTATAATTTTAAGTAATAGATTCAATGACCATTGCAAGTCATCTTAAAATCTTAGAAGGTACCAATGGCAAGTCTGTATCCAGGTTCTTTAGAGCATTTATGAGTTTAAGTTCTAAAGAAAGTTTCTTATTTCTTGTGAGGCACGGTTTCAAAACTGAATTCATGGGGTTTATAAGAGCATTAAAAACAAAGACATAGGTTAAAAGTCCAATGTATTTGCTTTCCAGATAAAATGTTCTTGATAAAGGGCAGCCTCACATAGCTCTGTTGTTGGTAAGTGGACTTATACATGCCTTGGATTGCGTCATGTCTAAGAAAAGGAACAACTACAGACAGCACGCTGGGGAGGAGATGCTTCCCACAATGCTTGTAAAAGAACTGCAGTCTCTTTGCCATTGGTAAGATCTCCTACTGGAGAAAAGTACACCCCATTCATACCTAATGCATTAACAGCTCCCCAGAAATAGCTCAGTTAAAGTGTCACCTTTATTTTTTAATAGAATTAAATACTTTATTTTTATTTATTCATTTCTCTTTTGCAGTAGTGGGGTGAGAACTCAGAGATTCATGCTTGCTAGGCAGATGCTTTACCACTTGAGAGTCACATCTCCAGCTCTTTATGCTCTGGTTATTTTGGAGAGAAGATCTCGCTTTTTTCCCAACTGGTCTGAACCACCGTGATCCTCCTATTTTGTGCCTCCTGCTGTAGCTGGGATGACAGCTGTGTGCCATCATGCCCACCTACTGGGTTGAGATGAGGTCTTGCTAACTGATCCCTCTTTCCCCCACACCCTCTACCAAGCTGGCTTCAAACTATTACCCTCCCGATCTCATCCTCCTAAGTAGCTAAGATTATAGGCATGAGCCACCACACCTGCAAACTGAATGTTTTAAACTGAAGAATAAAAGAGTATGGAACAGGGAGGAGGCAAAGGATGGAGAAGGTGCCAATAAAGATTTAATGTACAGAGGGCCAACACTTTAGCTCCACCAGGGAGATCTAAGGGCTTGCAACCCAGGTCTAATGATTCCTGCCAGGCAATTCAACTCCCATGACCCAGGCAAAAGGCAAATAAGTTTGTGAACCAAAATTTCATTTCTAAGTGCACATAAGAGATATACTTTCTAACATAGTGGCTTGTGTCCTTAGAAAGGCAATCTTCCCCGGGAGATTTTTGTTTTGGCAAGAAGGTAAGACTGCAGGTCAAAGGTATCAATTCTGAGACTAGAACCAAGAGACTGGGTTAGGAAAGTTCCAGGGGATCTAGCTGCTCTACTTTGGGTTGACTCATTTGCATGCATGTCTTTTCAGCCATTTGACAAAACCAATGTCTGTGCCACATGTTCGGCCTTCCCCATCCCCCATTTCAGTGGGAAAGAAAAAGAAACTTCTCACCTAACTTTTGGAAGATTTCATTTCCCCTGTCTATTTAATTACATACGCAAACTCCTTTATTTAATCATACAGCTTTATAAACTCCATGACCTGGGTATCCTGTTTACATTATTTTCTCCTTCTGCAATCCATATTTCTGTGGCTACAGCCTGTTCTTATTTTTTATTCTCATCCTACACTATTGCATCTGCAAGTGGAATGTTAATTATGCTGATTTTTCTTTTGACTGCAGAGAATTCATGTTTTCATATTGTCTAGCTAGAGCGTTAATATATGCTGACCAGGAACAAACAATTGGGAGTTTCTCTGACACTTTGCCTTTTCTTCTCTTTTTAAAATCTGATTCTCTATCAGAGGGGTGCTGTATTTGTGGAGTTTTGTCCACATATTGCAATCATTATACACAGCACTCAATCTTTGGTGACAAGAAGTCCCATAACGCAGAAGAATTCAAAAGATATCATCTTGTACACATCTTTAAATTATGTGATGGATTCATGCAATCATGCATACACTAAAAAATATGGCTATGGTTATAACAGTGTAAAATATGTTTCTCATATAGATCTTTGTTTGAGAGATAAATAAATACTACTGCTTTCAAACATATACAGAATGCCTTAATCTTAAATCTGTTACATAATTCCTAAAAGTTGAGGATAGAAAAATACCAGTGTTAATCACCACATTTCATCTTCCATTATGGAACATTCTTGTTGAATGATTCAAATAACTACTTGTTAGAAAAATAATAAACTTCCTGTGTACAATTTTAGAAGTTACAGTACTGCATTATAATGGTGGTTTTTCCTTAAAAAGATTTAAATACCATCCACATAATCTCTAATGTCTTTTGAAAAGACCTTCAGAAATAGGTATTTTTCAGATTCTTTTGTCCGTGCATGAACAAGGGTTGATAATTTGAGACTATAATGCATTACTGTGGAAAGCTTCAGTCCGTTACATAAATCATCTTAACACTCAGCAAGAATTGTCCAGCACTGCCATTGACGTCTTCAAGCCAGTGATCCTGCAAACAATTTTTTTGTCTTTCTTCACATGTTAGACAACAGCAATAAATCATCTCCATTTAAAAACACACAATGTACTAATTTTTCAAACAACAGTTATCAAAATGAAATTTTGGTAGAAAGCAGAACATTTATTTTATTTATGCTCATTAGTTTTTGTAACCTGTGGTAAGTAAAAGACAACGAGTGCTCGTTCAGTAGAGAAACATCTGTTGTGTGCCTACTATGTGTATCTGCAGTTTGTAGAAAGTGAATTAGAAGAGGGAAATAGGAACTTAGGCTCCCAATAAAGAGCAGTATGTCTGAAGTGTCAAACAAAGTGACCACAGAACATAAAGGAAAGAGGAATTACTTGAAACAGGGATGATCAGGGATTGCTATAAGCGGATTTACCCTGATAACGCCTGGAAAGCAGACACTTCTGCTGAAATGTGACATGGGATCAAGGAGGACACAACTCTAAGTGAGTCCAAAAGATGCACAGCCAGCAGTAAGGTCAAGGTCAGGTCTTCAACCTCCTGCATTAACTTCAATAGCAAGGTTGATCTTACTGACCACAACAAACTGGGGTGCTGGGCTCAATGCAGGCCTCCACTAGGACTGGAGTGGAAGGTATTAAGGTATTAAGTTATGAAAAAAAAAAATCAGTGTGTAAAGCCTGAATGAAATCAGAAAACAGGGTTGAGCATATCCCACAGAATGCTTGACATCGGCTCTTCCTGGGGACCATGACTGGGGGAGCTTGGACCCTGAGGTCAAAAGGAATTTGGAGCACTGTGGTATGGAGGTGGGGGATCCTGGAGCCAATCACTTGTCTCAGATCAATCGTGGGTGGGGCAAGGTAACCTCATGCTGCTCTGTCCATCCTGGCTGGTGCTAGATGCCCCACTATGTTTCCAGAAAACCCGTTAGCTTTTATATACTGGGGTTTCTCCTGCCATAATGCATTAATGACCCAAAATCAGGAAATTGAAGTGTTTCCCTTCGGTATTGCTTGGTGGTGTCCATGAGTCTCCACACAGTATTTTTAAAGGATATTTTAAAGCCAAGCATCGTGTGCAGTTGTCATAAATAAGGGTCTCCCCTCTTGCATAATTAAAAAAAACTGAGTTTCTGGAAAACAAATACTGTGCTCCACCATCATCCACAACCCACACAGGATGATCAGGGATGCAGATAAAGAAAGGGGGAGGGGCTGCTTTTGACCTTGGTCAGGCCAGCAAGAGGCCATCATTATGTACTCTGTGTTTAAAGGGGATACTTTAAGTATTTAATTTCTTTGTTTAGCATATGTGTTATGTAAAATGTAATCTATACTTTTTTTTAGTCATGTAGATTTTTTTCAGTTCTCACATTAACTTGATATATGCGGTGCTCTTTGCTTTAGTTTTAAAAATCACTAATTCTAAGTAGTCGCTTTAAAAGAAAATACACATGAAACACTTTTAATCCCATCACTCAGAAAAAAAATCAAAACTTTATTAAAATTCTTTTAAGTTTTTTTTTTGGTGGTACTGTGGTTTGAACTTAGGGTTTACGAGTTTGCTAGGCAGACAACCTATTGCTTGAGGCATGCCTCCCGGTCCTTTTTTCTCTAGTGATTTTGGAGACCAGGCAGGGTCTTGTTTTTTGTTTTTGTTTTTCACCTAGGCTGGCTTGACCATGATTCTTTTATCCAATTTTACCTTTCCTGACATTAGCTGGGATGATAGGTGTGCTACCATGCCCAGCTCTTTTCCTATTGAGATGGGGTTGTGCAAAAAAAAATTTTTTTTTTGCCAGGATTAGCCTGGAACTATGATTCTCCTGATCTCAGCCTCCTAAGTAGCTAGCATTATAAACATGAGCCACCCAGCACCTGGTTCAAGATTCCTTTTAATGCACACTTGTTATTTCATGTTGAGCTTTTGTTTTTGTTTTAATAATAAAAGTTTGATCACAGAGGCCTGATTTTGAAACAAGAAATGTCAGATGCAGATTACAGGTCTCTTATAGATACTGTCACTTGAGTTCTGTAAACCTCACTTTGTAAATCTGTAAAACAGGGATGATAATTGTCACTACATCGAGAGGTTATCAGGATTAAATAAGATAACTAAGGTAATGTACATACTTTGGGTGATACACTGGTTCACAAATAGGAAAAAATAAATGTGAGGCACATTGTTATTGGTATACCATTATGCAATTTAATATAAAATGGATCATGTAGACGGTATCTATAATACTGTTTAAATAGCTGCATTTTTTAAAACTATATTCATATTTTTTCACTGTATTCATGCAGTCCATCAGTTCTCTATTTTAAACATTCAAGATATTTCCAGTTTTTGGTTACAAATTATTGTGATGAATAATTTCATCCATTTTATTTCTTTAGGATAGCATTCTAGAGTTCTGTACTCATTCTTAAATGAGATTACAGAATGGCAAGAGGAGATGAAAATCAATTTACAAGTTTTTTTTTAATGAAATTTATTTAAACTTAAAGGGTGTCCATGTTTAAACACAGTATATTAAACCCTAGTGAATTATATTCAATTATTTAATGTAAAAAAATTATGTAATGATGCTATGGGTTTCTCCTCTATCCAACTAGCTCTCTAAATATTAGGAAATCCTTTAACCTCCCTGGGCCTCAGTAGTTACCTCATCTGCAAAGTGCACAGCAGGGTGGTACAGGCAAGAAAAAGCTAGCAAAGACAGGGAGGATGGAATCACTATCCTGGATAAATGAATCCAGGTACAGTAAATAGTCACTTTATATTTGCACAGCTTTCACATGTAAACAAATATGAACTTGCAGGTTTTGTAGCAAAAACATGTTAAAATATCCATGGTTTCATTTAGCTCACTCTTGTATTCCTCAGAATTTTCCTGTACATGTAACAGACTGCAGCTATCTCAATATGGACAAAGACGCTAGTATGCCTACATTTTGATCTTAAAGGTCTAAAATAAAACTAAGCTTAGCTAATCAAGGATGGAGTTTTACTTGGGCCTTAGACCTTCTCAAGGCCAGAGTCCCCATTCTGAAATTTACTATCTTTTTGAGGTTTCCCAACTCAATCTGTTTCACCCTGGCTGAACTGTTGGAAGGAGTAAGTGAGATAATGCATGCAAAGCGTGTGTTTAATTTGTTGCCAGAAACAGGTAGCTTACAGCTGACAACTATTATTATTCTTATGACTCTAATTCACTCATGACATTGGGGTTTAGGCATAATAATCCAAACTTTTCAGCAAAGCAGAAGCTTCCTTCTAAAATAAACTATCATTTTTATAAGGAATAAGCTTAACTGAAGTCAGAGCATGAGAGATAAATAGCTGGGATTGGAGCAAGATGGAGAATGAGAAAGACACCATCTTGAGGTTGCCTGCATACAGATATTACTCTGAACAGCTATTCATACATCAATTTACCCTCACAAGCGCATGTAAGTCAGGTGAGAAGCCACAGTGCCTGGTTTTGGAAATAAATGACTTGGTGCCCACAGTGTCCAGGCTTCCCTGAGGGTGATTTCTGTATAGAGCTGCTGGCTGTGCCCTACCCTGCCATCCTATTGCTTCTCCATCCTCATCCCCTCCAAGGTCACTCTACTTGGGAACTTCAGAAAACAACTCACAGTAAGCTTAATGCTTGAAGAGTGGCCTTCTGAAACATAAGGAAGCCAAGTTGTATCGAAAGAGCCTTTACTACTGGTCTCAAAGTGTGGCCCTCAGAGCTCTTTTGAGTTCAGAACAGACTTTTCCATTTAAATAATTTATTGTTGTGTCTTTAAAGTCACTCATTTGTCTTTGCTACCAATAGGATCAATGCTCATAATTGATGAACAGCAAGGAAGAACATTTTCCAAGATAGCCACCAATTAATTTCAAGTCATTAGGATTATACTTAATTTTTTATATCCAATTTGTGAAATAATCTAAACAGAAAGAACACAGAAGAAAAAATATGGAAATAGATAAAAATTAAACCAAAATTCTCTTTGTGTTTCTGGGAAGGTCTGTTCCTAACCCAGGAACTGAAAGTGCTAAGGGAAACTTGACACTTTAAAAGGTGTTTGGCACAGCAGGTGAGGTTATAAATGAGGTCTTAGAAAACAGAGGAGAGGGTGGAAAAAAACCTCAGCTTTTCCAAACCTCAGTATTCTTATACTAAAAGTGGGCAAAATCTCTCCTACTTGACACATTATAGTTTTAGCAATTGCTTACACCAATCTTTAAGTGACTTGGAAACAGTTGCAGAGCCAGGCTGCATTATTCAAATATCACTATTCTTAACTTGAAACACTACACTTATGTTTTGGTGATTCTTCAGTGATAGGTTTATTTTATTATAAATGCCAGAAAAAAAATATAGCATGCTATAAAGGCAAATTTTACCAGGAAATATCATGTGGGTTTTTTTATAGTTATTCGTGTGCTAAAGAAAAACATGCAAAATACATCTGTGAACAAGCCAGAGGATTGTTTCCAAATGTATCAAATGCCACTGCATAACCGGTCAGGCTGTGTACTAGAGCCACACGCCTCTTCTCACTGACTAAATGTCTTGGGTCTCTTGACATTTTCCCACTGAGTAAACCATGCTCCAAATGGAGCTTGATGTTTTGAGAATCCGCTTTTACCACTAATGCTATTATTCCATTCAGTTATTTTCATAATTTTTATCATTGAAATACATTTCTCTAATGCTTGAAAAAATACACTATTAGACAATTATAATAAAATTTTCAAGCATGCCCAGCAACAAACATTCATTTTATGAAATAAAAAATGAGTCTTATATTCACAAATCCCACAGCTTGGAAATGTATATGATACACAACATTTAACCTGTCAGCAGCCTCATTAGTGTCAATGAGAAGAAACTGGCAATCAGTAGATGGTGAGCTTTCCATGTGTTTATGTTTTAAAATGTTCCTAAAATAGCTCTGCTGGTGAGGCTGATATAAAACACTTCTATTGGACAAATGAATTTCAGTTTAAATTTTATGGTCTATTTACATCTTTAAGGAATTCATTTTTGTCACATAGATGGTCATTTATAACTAACAGAGTCAATATCCAACTCAAATAATAAGAAGAATAAAAAAGCCTACATGAGTGAATCAAAGTTCAACCAGACCAGTACATAAATGATCAAGAAAATATGCAGGAGGACTGATGTGTGTTTAACGATCATGAACTCAAAGATACATATTTGTATGGTGCCTGCACTCAGTATCCATAGAGCTATTAAGACATTTTTATAAACCATAAGAAATATGTGAGCTATTTCAAGATATAATGCTGAAAAACAGACTTCAATGTAAGAAGCCAATTTAGGAAGAAAACAACATAAACAATAGTAACTTGTGTGCTCAAGTGAAGCATCTTTTTAATTTTGAGTAATGAAGATGTCAAGCCAAATGCTAGAGTAGTTTAACTTAATTAGGTGGCCTATTTTTCCAGGCATCCTTTCATTTCCCATTGAAAACTCAGCTTGTATGCAAGGCAACAAGAGCAATTTTGTCTGTAATGAATACCTCCGGGACTGCACAGAGTAATCATTTGAATGTTACACTGAAGACTGGTTTGAGTAACTAGTCTGGGCTTGTTAAGATGCCAGACTTTGTTAGACTAACTAGATTACTTAAAGGAATGGCAGCTTTATCATTTTATTGGACCAATGGTCAAAAAGTCAAGTTGACTTTACTCTTGAAATTTCTCCAAAAGGAACCAATCTAAAAGTAATTGGTCTAATTTATGGCTCAAATTTATGTCACAATCATGGAAATTTTATGGCCCACAGTAAGATAGCTTTTTTATTTTTTTCAAAGATACTCTTAAATATACTACATTTTCTCGGTTCTTTTTGTCATACCTCATTTACACTCTGGCCAGGAGAATTTTCTTATTAGGAAAACATTTAATTACAAAGTAGAGAATCATTGGTATGGTTGCAAATTTTAAAACATAATTCTAACAGTTGATTCAAAAGAATGTTGTACAAAAAAGAACTTGAAGAGTCTTAGAGAGTCCACTGCTTTGTATAATCAGAAATTGTTGCAGCAATACTATCTATTATTAATCTAGTTTATTATCACTTTAACTCTTTCAGTCTTCTCCCAAGGAGGAGTACTGGAGGCTTGGGTTAAATATGTTGAGGTGTTAACACCCAGACAACGGGTGCCACTGCAATAAGCCAGGCAGGGCTACATTTGCTAGATGTCTCTCAATGCAGGGTCAAGAATCCATGCAAGTAGAAGATTAAGAGTATCAATATAAATATTTTAATTCATTTGCTCTTCATTCAACAAGTAATGTAGCATAACTGATAGCTCAGATATTATTCCTGGCACAGGAGATCCAGAGAGAAACAAGAGCAAGTCCTACCTTCAAGGTGAGTGAAACAAGGACATCTTTGGCAACCCTAGTGTATCAC
Source organism: Castor canadensis (assembly GCF_047511655.1). Lineage (NCBI taxonomy): Eukaryota > Metazoa > Chordata > Mammalia > Rodentia > Castoridae > Castor > Castor canadensis. The sequence goes on along the minus strand of NC_133388.1, from coordinate 128,752,835 downwards.
ATGCCACAGAGGGGCAGGCAAGCACCTCATCAACACACCATTTGGCAACAGTGAGAAGAAATGCAAAGGTAGAGGAAGTGAGATGATGAAACCAATGTATGAGAAACTGAGACCCAGAACTGAGGCAATAATGGTATAGACAGAATAGAAGAGCCAGATTCAAGTTTTACAAAAAAGTAGAATCAACACTATCTGGGATTAACTAAGGTCTCAGTGATGAGGGAGACTCCCGAGACTCTACCTTATGTCATGAAGCAGGTGACGTTAATACCACTAAATGCAATGAGTAAAAAGAAGTTTGGGGGAGGTAAGAAAATAGAGTGGAGGAGATGAATTGCATTTTGATGAACTAGCATGTTGAGTGTGAACTGCTGTCAGGGACAGGTGCCTAGTGGGGTTAGAAATCAAATCTGAAACTCATATGAGAGAGCTGCCCTAGGGAGACAGATGCTCTTCAACGTTTATATGCAAAGTATAGTATAAGAAGTGTATGTCAAATACTGACTTAGAAGAGTCTAGGAAAACATATTATTGTTATTTTTTCCCATTACCAAACTGAAACATCTGAAATAATTAACTTGTAAAGGGAAAGGACTTATTTGGGCTTATAGTTTTAGAGGTTCTAGCTCAGGACTGGATAGACTCATTGCTTTTAGGCCTCTGGTGGCCCTGCTGGATGGCTATCATGGAGAGCCCACGGCAGAGCAAAGTGCCCACCTGATAGCCAGGAATCAAAAGAAAGAGAGGCAGGCGTCAGGGTCCCATAATCCTCCTTAAGGGCATGTCCCTCGTGACCTAAGGACCTCCCACTTGGCCTTACTTCCTAAATGTTCCATCATCTCCTAACAGTGCCACCATGTGGAGCAAGCCTTAAACACATGGGCCTTTCAGGGACACTCATCCAAACCATAACATTTACCATTGTTACTTTTAATCTTGAGATTTGAGAAACCAGGTAAGAGACAGAATTCCAATTGAGGCTATCATGGGAAGAGAAGCAAAAAGAAAACTGATCACTAGCTGACAAAAACCTAAAATAAGACCTCAGCTCAGGAAATTTAATATTTAATGTTTACTATCATGCTCAGAGGCTGGCAGAGAGGCTCAAGTGATACAGCACCTGCCTAGCAAGTGTGAGGCCCTGAGTTCAAACCCCAGTACTGCCAAAAAAACCAAACCTATCCTGCTCAGAATTAACAATGAAAAGTTACTCAAGCTTAAAGTATAACAAGTCACAGAAAGGAGGAGGACAGAAAGAAAGTAGGAAGGACATGGCAAGGAAATACATGAAGTAAGAGGCAAGGAATGAAACCAAACAGAAGGTAAGGAGTTGATGTATTAAAAAAAGTAACCTAAACTTCTCCATCACTGGACACCAGCACATTCTTCTGATTCTCATATCAAGGGGTAATTTCTCATGTAAGAAAAATCAGTCATTTCTCGTATTTTACCTGTTCACACAGTACTGCTGGGCAGAGCACAGTTCCCGTGTCCTGAGAACTGGAGCAAAATGTTCCCCTGTGAGTGGACAGGAGAAGATGAAGAGGAAGCAGCATGGTAAACGATATTCTTGAAACTGATGTAGAAGAAGAAAGTATGAAGAAAAGCAAGGGCATCTATTCAAAACTAAGCAAAGTCAAATAACATAATCCTTGTGCCTTAGGAAACTGATGAATTTTGTTTCCTTTGGTCCATTTCATTGAGATGGATATTTCTATCTTGAGTGTGGCCACATGTAAGAGACAATGGAAAGTATTATAATGATTCTAGGGCTAGAGAAGGGAATTGCCTTGATTAAGGAGAGAGGAGGACACCATAGCATGTGCACCTGAGTGGGCTAAGAAGGTTCTAGTGGAACTTCAGCTCTGATGGGAAGCCCAGTTCCCTGATGCTCTGTCCTGCTCCTTAGCATACTGGTTTAGATAATTTTTAAATGAATTCTTTTGTATGTATTCAAGATATACAACATGATGTTATGAGACATAAACGTATCCATCATCACACAGCTACCTTTATTTGGGGGAGGGGGGCGTATGGCAAGAGAAGCTAAAGTCTACTGACTTAGCAAATGTCCCAAATACATTAGTAAGAGTAGTCCTCATGTTGTACACTAGGTCATTAGACTTGTTCATCCAATATATCTGCTGCTTTGAATCTTTTCAGTCCATACTTTGTCTTCTCAATCAAACATGTTAAGTGAAAGAGAAGGGAATGAGTCCCTGAGGGGCTTTTGCCCCTCTTCTCCTCTGGCTTTCCCTTCATTAGCCCACTCACAGCATCCCACAAAATGAATAGGAAGGATCCTGCAAGTTCATGAGCTGTCAAGCAGCATGGTCTCTTTAGACAGGGCTTGGAAACACACAAAGAATCTTGCATTGCATGGTTCAAATTCTGTCCAGAGTAAGAAAAAGTGAAATGGTGTTTAAAGCACTCAATGACCAGCACACTTACAGCTATTACAGCACAAAATCATCACTATTCCAAGAATGGCACCAGAGTGCAGTGGAAAGGTTACAGGTTTTTATTACATACTTGTCAGTCTTGTTATAAGGCGATATATTTAATTTAAAAACTGCCTATCAATTACAAAGCTCTATGCAAAAAATTTTAAGGATTTGTATACATTAGCTTAAAAGGTATAGAATACATGCAGTAGATAGGGCCAAAGAGCCCTTTGGGACAGTCTAAAAGAATATCATTAATTTTTACAGTGTACTTTCATTGCTGGAGCAGTTCCAGCATTGGCTTTCTATAAAAATCATTTCAAGTTTAGAATTATGCTATATGCTTGCAGCAACATCACAGAAACAGTAGTGCACCATATGTTGCTACTTAGCAACTTAGTCTTTAAGTCCCAAAGCATGTACTGATTTGAAAATTGAACAGGAATTATAATTGTTGAGTGATGCTTTGAGGCAAGTTGTCTTGGATTATTAAACTATGCAGCTGTTTGATGTTATATAGGAAAAGGAACAAAACTATTTTTTTTCCTTGCAGGATGACAAAAATCTTATTTATGGCTGCCTAAAGGGGTAAATTGATTAAATTCCCTACAAGAACACAGGTAATGAATGCTTGAATGTACTATGTTACAGTAAACAAAAAGAATGTGAAGTGTAAAATTTGGCTAAGGCCACTCAACTTATGTAATTCATGAAGTTTATTTCCCTCCAGGGGACGTATTGTCTTACATTACTCTAATTTTTAAAACAGCTCATTCTAAAAACATTTTCATATATGCTGCATACTTTAAAAAAAATAGTTTGCTTCTGGCTCAAAAACTTTCCATATCTTTAAAAAGCACAAAAGTATTTGGACCTTTTCATTCCTCCTTTATAAAATACTACTGGTGTTTGAAACATTCTTAGTAACTCCTAGCCAAACTATTAAGAAAAATAATGTTTATTGTTTGATTTTAACTTAATATTGCCCATTGTACTTGAATTTAGAAATCTAAGGAGCCAAGTTGTTATGATGCATATGTTCTGAATTTCCAATTCTTTATCCAAAACTCTTTAAGATGGACATAATGATTCTCTGAAAGAGAGCAGCTGCTTTATAACAGTGATCATTTATTGAGTTTGTGTTTCTACTGTTTCAAACAAATTCAATTAGCCCTTACACTTCAAAACCCTACAGGCACCAAAGAGATGGTACCGGGTTGCTTTAATCTAATAGTAATACTAAACTTGTCAGTACAGTTTTGGGATTGATGGTTAGAAGAAAATTAATAGTAACATTTTTCATTTTTTAATCAAACAGTCCTATTCAGAACTACCTATGGTTCTTGGAGGCTACTTAGCTGAATGAATTCAGCTAAGAATGAATTCTAAACACAAAGCTCGCCTTCCAAAAGTATTCTTAGACTGATCAACTCAATGGAATGGAAGGAAATGTAGTCAGGATCTTTGAACTTCACGAAGACCTTTTTGGCTGAACAATGTAGCAGAGTATCCAGGCGTCTGCAGAGAAGGCCCTGGTTATAATGACTTCTAAATAAATGCAGATTCATGGAGATGCAGGGCTGCCTGTTTCGAGTTAAGCAGGAGACATTTTGCTCACAGAGTGTACCTCTAACATACACACTGGATTTAATTCCCTGACAGCCACAATGAAGAGAAACAGTTTTATACTCCCCTCTGCTTCCCCTCCCCACATAGTTATCAAATCTACTTGGACAGATAAATAGGCATTGAAAACTACTATGCTAGAGTTTAAACCATAGTGACTGACACGTGAAATGCCAAGCAACCAAGGTTTTACTGTTCTAGAAAAAAATAGGTTCGGGTCCACAAAATATTCTTGTGAACTTGCCTTACATTCATTTATTCACTTATTTATTTTTGCTTACAGTGTTCTTATATTTTATGTTAGACTGGCACCCTAGGGCAGTTATAATTTTGCTTTAAATGCCCTCTGTGGATTAAAGGGCCTGGTCTTAAGTATCCAAAAATAAATAGTCAAGCATTTACTTTTATAAATGTAACCATTTACATTCTCATTGGACCTTTGTTGTCACTTTTCATGATTAAATACTTTGTCAACCATTTCTAATGAAATGATTACAAAGGTGCCCTTGAAAGGTTTCAGTCATATCTTGCTTGGGGGCCTGAAAACTATAGCTCCTGCCACCCCAGCCCCCCAGATCCTAAAAGCAGCCTGCTAGGGCCCACTGACCATGTTATCTTGGTGGTGAAAGCAACATTTTGTTGAAAATGGCCCCAACAGTTGATAATTAAAGTTATTTGTGACATGTGTAGCTTATAATGATTAACTCATCTACAGTCAGAAGCACAAATAACCTGCACCTGTAAAGACTTTATTTCCTAAAGGTAAAACAACTGTTTAGAAAAGATCATGCTGGCAAAACAGCTGCTTGCCGTTCTGGAGAGGAAACAAGGTAGCATCTTTCGACAAATGCCAACTCCGGTATTTTATCAGCTCATCTCATTAACTGGAAACAAGGCTTAAATGCTTTGTTTATAAATTATGATTATTCCTGATTGCGGCAGTTACTGATAGTACTACTCATTTGCAATGCAACTCTTTGAATTTGTTTAATTACAATTTGAAACAAGGCAGAGAAGATTAATTAACCCACCTGGCTGGCTGGCACATAGTCCTGGCTCGGCTCTGTCATGCTCATATACATGTTCTCACCGTCAAACTGCGAATGAAATAATAGTAAACATTCAGCAATCTTGACTGTGTGTGTGTGTGTGTTTTTTTTTTTTCACCATCAAACTGGAAAACAGTAGCCATAAAAAAAAGTACTGTGACTGGGAATATGAAAAATCTGTTATAGAGATGGAGGCACATCTTTCTTTGATGTTTCTGTTGTCATCCTTACTGACCCTGGATGTCAGTGATTTGGAGTAATTAGTGCTCTAGTAATTACAGCAAGCAAGCAAGAAATGAATGGTTTCCTTTCATCTGCAATCTGTTTTAAAACAAAATGGCTCATTTTGCATGCCATGTATACATATTGCAGTTCGGCTGTAATGAAGTATTAAATGAATGGCATGATTTCTGAAAGAAAAGAATAATGGAACATACAAGGAGGCATAGCTCAGTGCATTCTGAGTTTAGTTGTCCAAAAAGAAAAAGTGTAGTTTTCATAATAGACTAAAACTGGCTTCACTATAATAGCTTTCTGATTAAATTTTTTTATTTCATAGTAATATTTGAAAAGAGCATGTGCCAGTATAACCATGGCTGGAAACATTCTAAGAATAACAATGAATAACAACAAAAACACACAGGTGCAATGGTTAAATTTTCCTTTCTGAAAATTTTCAGAGACATAGAATGATTACAAGTATTACAAACACATAGAAATTTACCCAAAAATTCTCAAGTTAGTGAGCAGGGCAGCCTAGTTGCAGGAGGACTACCAAACAATTCAAGACACAGCAATAACAACAAAATACTCTTCCTGACTTTGGTTTTTGGAGGCAGTAATCACTGTGTTCCAATTAATTCTCTGCTATCCTTAGTCACTTAGTAAATGGTCAAAGTATTCCTCTTTAGTTAGAGAAAGCATTTTTCCCAAGGTCAAATAGACAAATATAACCATCTTCAAAGAATTGGGACTGACTACAGTTCAATGACCGATTTTCAGACACAGGAACCTGAAAATGTGAAAATTACTTTTCGAAACAAAAATAGTTATTGAAGTTATTGATAGAGGTACTAATACACTGTAATATGGACACATTTTACATACCAAAGCACAAAAAAATGAATTATATCCAAGCAGAAATGAAAAATATGTTACTGACATCACATTCCATCAGCTATGAGCTGCTGGCCTTGTAAGAAGGCACTATGGCATCTGAACTGTAGTCAGCAGTAGTGAGCACACTGAAGAGTCACATAAAACTAGGTTGCAAAAGTAAAAACCTCCCTAAAGACACTGACACATCCACTAGGTTGACCTCAAACAGTCAAAGGATTTCTCACATATCACCCTGTAAATATATCTCACATGTTGCAAACAACTTATCTATACAGATAAGAAATCGCTTACGGAATGCTATGGTTGTTAGTATAAATAAAAAAAATAACACAACTAGGAAAGAAGAGCTGGACATTTTGGCTGCTTTGTTGATTGGCTTAGAAGCCCTGAGTCCCAGTGACTTACCCAAGGGTGCTGTCCCATTGATCAGATGAAATTCAACCTAAAGGCAGACTGGGCCCAATCCATCCCCGTTCTTCCTAACAAAGTGAGTCCTGACAAAGAGCTCCATCCTGCATTTTCCCAGCCTCACCCACTGTTGGAGTACACTGGTTTGTTTGCAAATGTTTTTAATGTTAAGATGCCAAAGAACCATTTAAAATATGGACAGTTTCTTTGACTGTAACAAACTAAACCAAACAGAAGTAGTGAAGTGAATCAATTACTCCATTGCCTATGCAGATTCTGTAAATGTGTTACTTTCTATTTCATCTTCTCTAACTCAGTTTCTAAATCTGGTGTCATTCTCTAGCCAACTAAGGCTTTGAAGTTTTGGTTTTAGTGTATCCAAAGTGAACGCTAATTGAGTATATTCATGTTGCTGCTTTGGAAAAAGAATTTTTCCTCAAAAAAATTCCAGTACTTAAGAAATTCTGAGCCAAGGTTGAAATAGCATTTTATGATAAAGGTATGTGGCTATAAATATTATAACTATATTTGAGTATATTCCAAATATACTATCTGTACATGTTTTAAAACATGCTATCTGTACATGTTTTAAGTGCTATGTATTACCTGATTTAATCTTTGCCACAACCAAGAGTCAGGTATTATAATTACATGTATTTTTCAAATGAAGATAAAGGCATACAGAAAATAAGCTTGATTCTCAAAGTTACGTACCTTCTAAGAGGCATGGCTGGGATTCAAACCCAGGCAGATTGGCCCATGCACTTAATTACTAGAGCATATCAGCATATATTGAGTCACAATGATGAATTAGCTATCAATCCTGAAAATAGCATCAACAAATTACCACAGCAGAGTGATGGCCATATGGGTTGAATATCCCTAATCTGAAAACTGGAAATATGAAATGTTTCAAAATCCAGAACATTTTGAGCACTAACATGACGCCGCAGTGGAAAATTCCACAACTGACCTCATGTTGCAGTTAAATGCAAGCACACTAAAAATAGTGCATAAAGTTACCTTCGGATTATGTGTATAATGATACAAATGAATTTTTTGTTTCAACTAAAGTCTTACCCCAAGATATCTCTGTATGTGTATGCAAATATTCTGAAACCAGAAAAAACATGAAATTTGAAATACTTGTGTTCTAAGCATTTCAGATAAGAGATATTTAACCTATCTCTCAATGACTTTTAGACATTGTACAGAATTTCTGTGGTATTGTGAAGTTTATCATCTCCCCCCAAAAAAATGGCAGTGAACTGACAATTGAGTAGTTGCCCAGATAGAATATCATTGGGTGCTTAAGTGACTAAAGGGGTTTTCATGGTTAATTTTATGTGTCCACTTGACTGGGCCAAGTGATGCCCAGATATTTGATTGATGTTATTCTAGGTATGTCTATGAAGATATTTTTGGGTAAGACTGGCATTTTAGTTGGTAGACTGAATAAAGCAGATGGCCGTCCTGATGCAGGTGGGCATCATCCAGTCTACTGAAGGTCTGGATTCCCCCTGCTCAAAGGCTAAGGTGAGACATCAGTGTTTTCCTGCCTTGAACCCAACTGAAATATTGGCTCTCCTTAAGTCTCAACTCTGACAGCTATCAGACTGGAGCAACATGCTCAGTTCTCCCAAATGCCAGCTACAGATCTTGAGATGGTTTTGTCTCCTCTCTTCTTCTTCTCTCTCTCTCTCTCTCTCCCTAAGTACAAACACATATCCTTATACAGGTGACTTCTTCAGTTACTCTCGGGAAATTCAGAAATCCTTCAAAAGCATATTTCTGGCCAGGCATGGTAGCTCACACTTACAATCCTAGCTCTCTGGAGCCTGTGACAGGGGGATCAGTAGTAGAGCCCCTCACTCAAAAGAAAAGAAAAGAAATGAAAAGCCCCACGTATTTCTGAAGGGTCTTTAACGTAGAAATACTTATTTCACGCTCTCACTAGCTTTCTAGAGACCAGGCCCATGTTGGTTTTGCTATGAGACACCCTGGTCTTATTCCCCACCATGCCCATTTCTTGTGATGGTGCACTCCTCGCACTGTTTCTCCCTTTGTACACAATGCCTTCTTTCTCTTTTACTTTCTGAAATATTTCTTTGAGTCCGTGGTTCTCCTTAGTTAGGACCTGGCCATCTCTGGTCTCCACTGGGCAGTTCTCCATCTCTGGGAAGTTAGAAGACCAACTGCACTGGACTATGAGCTACCTGGGAATGCAGTTCACATCTTAGTTACCTTTCCTGCTGCTCCAGCTTAGGGGTCAGCACATGGTAAGTCCTCAGGGAGTGTTTACTGTCAATTAACAAAATACAAACTGTATTTGTTTGATGACATAAATTACCTTCCTAGAGAAAGTTACAGTGACTATAAAAGAGGAAGAAGATTCAGAGCTTTTAGAGAGACTGTTTTTGATGACTTTTAGAATTTTTTGTTTTCTTTCTTTCTTTCTTTCTTTTTTGAGGTATTGAGGATATAACCCAGGGCCTGGTAGATGCTAGGCAAATGCTCTACCACTGGGCTGCACACCCAGCCCTGTTTCTTTGAAGGGCATTGACTCAAATTCTTACAATGGATTAAAACTGGCTAATATAGGAACAGAAACAATTAAAGAGAACAACGGAAAAAGGACAAAAATAGCCAGTGCACCATTACTCAAATTCTATATCCCTTTAATATTTTTATTTTGTAAAGTTTTCTTTAATATAAAATATATGGATTATGCAGGAATCAAGAGACCTAGTTATACCTCAGTGTATGTCTTCTTTCTGAAGAATTTTGAGTTGCCAAACCAAAATACGTATGTATCAAAACAGTCCCCTCCTTCTCCTCGCATTGGAGGCTTCTAGCTAGAGAAACTCCTGGGGAGGTGGGTAGTAAGCAGACTCCTCCTCCATCCGGCTATACTTATCACCCTGTACTTTCACAGCTCAACCAACTCTGCCCTGTCAAGGAGCTGCTGCCAGGGGTCTCTGTAAGCCTCCTGCTGACCCAACAACTTTAAAAAAGCATCTTATATCATGAGTTTATGACCAGTTATCATTAGAAGTAGAATTACAACTCAGAGAATCCTAGAGTTTTAGTTTTAGAAAGATCCCTGAAGACATCTAGCTGAATCTCTTGTGTCATGATGGAAGAAATAGTCTCTTGATTGGTCAAACAAACCATCTGAAAATAAAACCAAGGTCCACATTCTTAATAGAAAAGTTTTCCACTATAACATTCTGCTTTATATTCTATCATCCACAAAAAGTAGAAACCAGACTCTAGAGCTGCACATGCTCCTCAACTTACAATGGGATGACATTCTGACAAAGACAGCATTAAATTAAAAACATTGTGAGACAAAAATGCTTTGAATAGCCAGGCACTGGTGGCTTATGCCTGCAACCTAGCTACTTGAGAGGCTAAGATCAGTAGGATCATGGTCCAGTCTTAGCAAAAAAAGTTCATAGGATCCCATCTGAACCAAAAGTTGGGCTTTGTGGTGAATGCCTGCCTGTCATCCCAACTGTGCAGAGGTTGAGTCAGAAGGATTGTGGCTCCAAGCCAGCCCAAGCAAAAAAAATTAGCTAGACCTCATCTAAATGGAAAAATGGTGCAAACGGTGGCATGCACCTCTTATTCCAGCTATAATGAATGGTGAGCCTAAAATAGGAATATAGTGGTCCAGGCCAGCCTGGGCAAAAACAAGACTCAATCTCAAAAACAACCAGGGACTAGAGGTATGGCACAAGCTGTAGAGTGCCTGCCTAGCAAGCACAAAGCCTTGAGTTCAAACTCCTGTACTGTCAAAAAAAATAATCGAATGCACCTAATCTGCCAAACATCACAGCTCAGCAATACAGACCTCTGGAGTGTGTCAGTTGCCCTCCCTCATGAGCTTGTGGTTGACTGGGAACTGTGGACTGACTGCATGTCAGGAACCCAGGAAAAGATCAAAATTCAAAATCAGAATTACGGCCCTGAGAATATAGCTCAGTGGAAGAGTGCTTGCCTTACATGGACAAGGCCCTGGCTTTGATCTTCAGCACTGCCAAAAAAAAAAAAAAGCATCTACTGGATGCTTAGCACTTTCACAGCATTGTAAAGTTGGAAAAAAAAATCATTAAGTAGAGCCATCCTAAGTCAGATAACGTCTGTGTCTATGTATGGTTCGTCTGCATGCCAACAGATCTGAAGGCACAGCATTGGTGTCCTTACACTCTAATGACCTCGATTCCATCTTTGTGGATCACACATTAGATAAACATTATTAATAATTACTGCAGTAAAACTGTTTCATTTGCTATAACTAACTGTATTTTTTTTACTCTTTATGTTTATCACAGTTATTATTCCTGGAAGCCAACTGTATTTAGGCTTTATAACTTTTCAAAATATATGTAAGCATACTAGGACTTTTAATTTCCATGTATTCTCAATTTAAAACCTGAAGCAAAGTTTGAAAGAATAAATAGACGATTTAAATCTCGATGTAAATGGCAGAGTCAGGATTAGCCTTTCTGACCAAATACTTTTATACTCTCTATTGTGTTTTTATTTCAAAGCACCAGGGGATGCAATCACATAAAAAGTCATTTATAACCTTCTACTACAGTTTTTTGAAATTGTTTTTAGAGGATATTAACCAAACCCATAATCCCAAAGAGCTTTTCAAACTGCGTAGTTATTATTTCTTCTATTTAAAAACTGAAAGCAGACATCTAGCACTGTCTGAACATAGTGAATGATGAGTAAAACTGGGCAATATTGGGCTACCTAAACCACTAAAACAGGAGAAATCAAAGATGGAATGTAAATTATAAATCAGTCACTGGCCTTGCTACAGAAAATGGGATCTTTTTAGGGAAACCATTAAAAGAAAACCAGAAAACTGCTGCTGAGGAAAGAAAAAAAAAAGAAGAGAAAAAAAACTCATGGAATTCATGAAACAGTACCACCTTGTATTGCCTATAAAGGGAAAAAAAAACTGAGATTCTGGGTGTTTTCTGAAGGAATATTTGATACTGTAATTTTAAAACAATAAGCTAAAAATGGAAATGTTTATAACAGGGCATTAATTTGACAGTTCTTATAAGATGTGTTAAAATAAATCATAATAAGAGAGGGTAATAGCCTCAAAAAATTTCCATTTTTGTATTCGTTGGCCCCTATAAGATTACAAGTCATGTACTGTTATTTACTCATTTATTTATTTAACTACTTATTTATTTTTGTATAAATAAGTTTGGGCAGCGAGGTCAAAGACTTTTGCTGTTTCACTTAAAGCAAAGCATTTTGAAAGCTAGACACAAATGAAGGGGACACTACACATGGCTTAGCTAACAATGCTGTTTGCATCACAGGAACAGATCCAGTAAAAAATGGAACAAGACTAGCTCTACCCTTCCTGTGCATCCTCATGGTTCTCTTAGGTCAGGAGCCTGGAGAGGGAATGCTTGTCACTACATCTCCCAGTTCCCAGGCAGCACTTGTAGATGTAAACTAGTCTTACAGTAGCTGGCCTGCAAGCTGAGACACATCTTGTGTGTTCCAATACAGGCACATACAGGGTTGAACTAGGGAAGGGAACCCCTCTGGGTGGGGTTCCTGTCATTGTAGCCCTGAATGGGATGGAGAGGGAAAATGGCCAGAGCATAGTATGGCTGCTTGGAAGACATGGCTGTGGACAGGAGAGAGAGAATACTAGACCCACAGGTTAGAATCTGGGCTCTGCTATGAAACTGAATTTGGATTCTCATTTTTGTCCTACTGATACATTTGGTGAAGGTCTGTATATCAGGGGTCCTTTGCTAACTTTGAAAACTCAGATTTCTAGTAACCAAAACCTGTCCTTGGAAATGTTGTCTGACAGTCCATAGTGGGTCAAAAAATGGCATGAATCTCAAGGAAAGAAACACAGTTTCTCTCTACAATGCAGTAGACTTTATTGTTTTATTGCTTAAATAAATGCACTAAACATATTCATTTGAATGCACAGTGTATTCTTCTAAGCAATCATCTAACAGGCTCCGTGGGCAAGATAATAATGCCATCACAGTTCAAACCAGTTTTAAGTTCTTGCTTTGGAGGTACTTTCTGATCCCATTAAACATATTAAGTCATTTAATTTTTTTCTCAGTAGTGCAATACAGTGACTATTAGAACTCTTACTTTATAGATGATAAAACAGATTCAAAAGCATTTAGGAATTTGTCTGATGAATTCACTCTCACTCTCCCCAAGTCAACTCAGCCTTCTTCACCCTAAGGCCTTGGCCACAGGCCTTTGCTTCCAGGAATGACGGACACCATTTCCATGGTTATGAAGCCTGCAGGGGCACCATTCCTGCTGCCACCACAGCTCTGGATCCAGGTGTCCCCCAGCAAGGCACCAAACTCTGCCCCAGTAGAGGGGTTGAGGAGGTTGTGCCTTCTCAGTAGCTACAGGGCTGATAAATATACCCTGAGAAAACAGGTGAGCTACACAGGGAAAGGACTGGACCCTGGTGTCTTCTGTGGTTTATCTGGAGATAGACCATAAGTCAGCAACCAGTGATGATTTGAAGCAGTTGAATTTGATGCCCAATTGGATACATGCACTGTAGGCTTTGTTCCCTCTACCTTCTCCAGTTTCATCTCCTTCCCCTCACTCTTGCTTCCCAGGGCTGGTATCCCCCATGTCAGCACAACCTGATTTCTGAGGAAGGTGGACTAAGACAGCATCCAATGTCACTGCTGATAAGTTACAAAATTCTTAACTGCAATGCTGCACTAATCTCTTCCTGTCTTTGTTCTGTTTTCATTATATCATTTTTAGGACTCATTATTTGATTTTAAATTCTTGGTCAAAGAAAGAAACAAACTTATGAAAGAGTAATAAGTACAAGAATTAAGGTTTTCCTATATCATGAAAGCATTACTTCATTTGAAGGAAAAAGAAGGCAAGTTTTTAGAAAACTTCATCAATTCCCAACTTTCAACATCAAGCAAGCCATGTTCGTTATTTCTTCTTTAAGAAAGAAAAGAAAGTGAGTGTGGAAGCTTAAGTACAAAACCATTCTGGTGAGTTCAATAGAAATTAATTTAGCGTACTCAAAAAACGCATGATATACTCATTGGTTTTTACACAAACAGCCCTCCACAAAGTGTCTAGTATCAGAAAACAAGCAGCAGACTTTCTGATTCCATGCCTTGTTTTTTAGATGAATTCCCAAGTGATTTCTGAAATTATATAAAGCTTTAATCTGTAAAACTATATTGCACAGTTGAAACTGAATGCAGTTCCAAATGTTTGGCTCAGAAAATTCCTCTGACTTGTCTTGTTTTAGACAAATTTTTCCAAATCTATCTATGAAGAGAACATTTGGGTAGTACATCAAACTTGCTGGCAATTCTTACCTACGCTCACTTATTTCCACATCATATCAGCTATCACCTCATTTACCACAGTTCCTAAATCCTACATAGATGTGGAATGAAAAGTATGAAAGCAGTTACTTTGGAGGCGGTTGTCTCCTTTATTGCTGCTATTTCTTTTTAAGCACAGTGAACATTTTTCAGTATCTGACATGTAGAGAAAAAGGTGAGGATACTTCTCAATGCATGTCTGGTCTGGAAGAGTGTGCTCAGTTCTGGGAACTTCAAAACAAGAAAAATGTAAGACTAGAAGAAGTCCAGAGCATTGAAAGGATTATGGAAATTAAATGACAGATGTATTTTTTAAAAACCCAGAAAAATAGAGAAATTTTATTTAGACTAGTTAGGTAACAATTGAGTGGGCCGATAAGACATACACCTTTAAGAAAAGACTGAGGACAAATAATTATTTTTAAACTTTGAAATGAAAAGTGGTAGTACCAAATAAAAATACACATAAAAAAGAATAGGGTTATTGAGAGTGGATATTCTCACTTCTCTATTACTATTACTCAGACAAACAGCGCTGTGACTAAGTATAACAATTATGTTACAGGAACAGACTTTTTGGTAATCAAAATCTCCTCATGGTAGGACAGGTGTCAAAATGTATTTTGGTAGATTCAGGGTGAATCTGACCAACTAGAAATATAAGAGGCTCAGTTTCGATTTACTCCATTCCCTGTTAGAGATCATCTTTGACATTTACTTTTTCAGATTCCAGAGTTCCTGTTTCCTAATAAAAATATGATAATATTTTGAGTATGGATTTGTCCATTGAGAAAGGAGGCAAAGTATCTCCTTTAAGGAATCTGAGAAGTCATTCAAAACCATTTGTTACATCCAAAGAGGTACAGTTTTAATTTTTTCTTTAACATCTTCAAATAATCACATCAATTTTTGCTGTCTCCTTTGACATTTAACTTATGATCTGATGCGATTTTCCCTGATGACTTTTCCACATTTTTATGATGAAGAAGGAATCATTCTCCACGTTTCTCCTCAAAATATCATGCATTCCCGAGCATATTCATGACATACATTTTAGAGTTTCGATCCAAATGTTTTTGTTTCCTGTTTATTCGTCTTCTAACTACTGCCCAGATCGCTTTCACGCTCACATTTGACTTTTTTGGAGGGGGAGGGTGTAGCATTTTTCCAAGTGCTCCATCCTTCCATTTCACATTGTCCTTTTTTGGACTATGATCAATTGCCAAAAACACATTAGAGATAAAACTGGAAATCATGTTGTCAGAAGCAGTATGACTGCTTCCATTCAAACTTTATTTTTTCTGTTTGGTGAGAGATAATTAGCTTTCTTTGTCTTACTTTCTGGACTAGCACCCTATGATACTCTATTGCTGAAAGACTGAGAATCTTACCACATGATGTTAACAGGTGTGTGGCACCCAATATGAACTTGCAGGTACTAAATCATAATTGATGCCTTCCTAGATAAAATATGGTAATCATTCATTCATTCATTCAATAAATGCTATTTTGTGCCAGCTTATCAGATGTATGACTCATTCAGTCCTCACAATAACCATGTGATGCAGGCAGTATTCATGTCCTCTTACCATTAAGAAAACTGAGTTCTAGAAAATTAGGCATTAAATATTTTTAACATCACTCCTGTCTTCATCCCCTGCTCTACTTTCACATGTCACTCTGAATTTCATCCTTGCTTTGTGATTTGTACATAGCCACACAGTCTCTCTTCTATGACTTCCTATCATCTCCTCTGCGAGAAGTACCTCACCATTTCCAGCTTCCTGTTCTTTCTCTCCTTCCTTCCCAATGCTAAGGTGATCCCAATGCTAATGATAGAATTTATTATCCGGTTTGAAATACTTCAGAGTGTTAAAGTAGGTAGTAGTACTAATTACGATCAAGCAATAGGCTTAAGCTTGGGCTCTCTCAGCCAAAGGGAAGGAACTGTCTCACCAGGAGGTGGGCCTTTCCTAATGACACAGATGATGTCCCTTCTCTACTTCTGCATCAGTGTGCTTTGGCAGCTTGCATTTAGCTTGTCCTGCATCTCACTGTACTGTCCCTGGTCCATTGCCTCTCTCTTACATTGGACTATGGGCATTAGGAACTGTCCTACTTCTCTTCCTATTCCCAGTACTTTGCCTATGAATGAAATTCAGTGCAATAGTGTGAGAATTAAAAGTACTTCAGCTATCTCACCATTCCAATATCCTGAAGTAACATTTATATACCGTGTATTCATATCCAAATCAATTTTTGTTCATGAAAATAACATCCTCCAGGCCATGAGGCAAAAGCTCCCATTAACCAGATCATGAGTTACTTTTTTATTATTTCCTGTTGTACAGGAGATTTTTTTTCACTTAATCTAGTTTGAATAATTTAAAAGTGCATTTTATGAGAATCCAGATGATAGCTAAAAACTTCATGGTACAGGGACGTGCAGTCCTTGATCTCCATGATTGTGGTGGTCTGTCCATTGAACAGACTGTGCCCAAGATGCTCTGAGTCAAATAAAGCTGCTTTGCTTTTTCACGCCTGTGGCAGGATGCCTGTGAACACTGCTCTGAATCTTGACCAGCACACAAATGAAAAGCCAACTGGACTGGCAGACAGAGCACAATTCTTTTTTACCTTTTTTCCATGTGGTTTCTGGGTAACTCTAGGCTCTTGTTTCATTGTTGGTATGGCAAAAAAAAAAAAAAAAAAAAGGATATAAGTAAGAAGAGATGCCATCATGAAAGGGTTTGAAATAAAAGACTCAGATAGGAGTCTGGGCTTGACATTTCATAGCAGACTAGTCCTGGGATCAAGAGTGAAAATTAAATTTTCTTTGTGCAATTATGTCAGATTCAAAGGAAATACATGAAAGCATTGAAAAATATATACAGCTGTATACCATGCATGCTGTGCTATGTTCTGGAAACTATGGTATTTCCCCTCATGGCAAGTTTGTTTGACTAGTTCCATTAAAAATTGGAAAGATCAATAGGTGGAAAGTAATAGAAAGAATCAAACTCAATGTGTCCCAAATTTGCCTGTAAAAAGGTCTTTAATATGGAAAATGGTATGTAGACATAATTTTTATCTCTACATATTTAAATGAGGCCATCTCTTAAATGAGATGATAGGAGAAAAGTAATGGAAGGGACAAAAGAAATAATAGTAAATATACCAAATAAATGAAAACTTTTGTGGATTATTATGTGGATGTTTGAGTAAAGAAATATATATACACATTGATCTACTGTGTATGTACAAAATATTTTTCTCTTGTATTTCTCTCTTTATTTGGCTAACATTTAAATTATTTTCGATTACCTACGGGAGCAGCTATCAAGGCACAGTATTAAAAACTACCTGTATGGGCTGGTGGAGTGGCTCAAGTGGTACAGCACCTGCCTAGCAAGCATGAGGCCTGAGTTCAAACCCCAATACAGCACCCCCAAAATTAAAAACTACCTGCATAAGTTCTCTGAAAATGCAAAGTGCTGTGAACTCTTCTCAGAACTCATTCAGAAAATATTACCCACTCATAGGAAACTAATATATCCCATTCACTGAAATTTCATCAAGCTGATTTATTGTCATAAGAATTATGGTATGAGACTTTGCTTCCCAAAAGTGCAAGGTTATATACTTCAAAGAAGTAGTATGATATAGCGCTTTATTTTCTATAGCTTATTAGTTTTATTCATTAAATTATCCATAACAACCACTATTGTATTTCTTTGAACTGTAACAATTTTTATTCTAGTTCAACAATTATATAACCTAGCTAGAAACCAAGCTACTCAGTCATCAATTATCATTCCTTGTATTGCTCACATCAAAGAAATTACATCATCTCTACTAATTTGTTTCCTATTACTCACCTTCTGTAAGAAGCAGTACATTTTAGATATCTTTTGTACATTTCATATTTGCTATGAAAGATTCTGGCATAATATATTTTTATAACCATTAAGTAAATTAATATTAATGCTAGATTAAGTGGTTTTAAGAATTCTTTGCTTGAAATGTCTTCTGAATAGTTCTGGGCAGAATGTACATATTTTAGATATATTTAATGAGTCTTTTCTTGAAGAAATCCTTCAATGTTACTTGAGACATTAAACTTGAACAAATAACTTAAACACATATTGAAGTAAAAATAGGATGGAAACTAGACATTGGAATAAATTATCTTAAATGGACTTTTATTTTAAAAAGCAGAACAATGTTACTTTTCTTCAGAACTAATAAAACTTTCCTTCAAAAGACATTTTAGACTGCTTCTTCCTCATTCTACATAATTTAAGCAACAAAGTTCTTTGGACACAAGGAAACAAATATCCCACATTTAATATTTAATTTTTTTGCGGGGAGACTAGGGTTCGAACTCCAGGCTTTATGATTATAAAGCAGGCACTCTACTGCTTGGGCCACACCTCCAGTCTCCACATCTAATATTTAAAATCCATATTTCAAAATACCCCATGGCATTTCATTTTCAGGAAATGAACCTGCATTTCTAACAATCCATTTATATTAGTGGTTTCAAAAGCTAGCATAGTTTCCCAAAACATGCACTTTGCAACCTTTACATAGACTGTAAACTGTACTTTTTAAACAGTGTATTTTCACTTTGTCAGGTTATTGAGAAGAAAAGGGCTTGTGGATATACATTTTTAGAAAAGCCTGCGAGGCTCTTGCATCTGCTATTTTCTCCATAACTCCTCTTTATGTTGTCTCCATTAGAGCCACTGAACACTGTTTTCAATGAAATTTTCTCTGAGGTATTAGGTTCACTTAATGAAAGGTTTCCCTCACACTAACTACATTAGCTTATGGGTTAACCATCTCCATTATTTAAGTAGTTATTAGCACTTTCTCAGATGTTTTTTGATTCAAAGTTTTGTTTTGATTGTTTTTCCAGATTCTTGGCCACAGCTTTACTCATTCTTATTTCATAATATTGTGATGAATATACAACGCAACCCATATTTTCTGTGGAAGTAGATCTCAACTAGGGGTGATTTTGCCCCTCCATGGGCACTTGACAGTTGACAATATCTGGAGACATTTTTGATTGTTATGATTGGTAGGTACTTCTGACATCTATAAGATTGAGGCCAGGGTACTCCCATACATAAAATGCACAGGACAGACCCCAAAGAATGGTCTAACCTCATGTCAACAGTGTGACTACTGATAAACCCTATTTTGGTATGAACTAAGTTTATAATTTTGGTCATTTTCTTCACAAACTGTGAGATAAAGGGATGAGATCAACTATGAAGGCATTTGTATGAATAATAAAGGTAGCTCAAATTCTGTATTATAAAATGTGCCATTTAAAAACATCATTTGGTTTTTATATCACATTACACACACTATTCAGTAGTCTACTACTTTATGATCTGTGCAATATGGTATAATTATCCAACTCTTATTGGACTTATAACACTATTCCAGGTGTTCTGAGTGTGGTGTTTAAAGGAAGAATTAAAAAGTCCCTATGCTTTCAGGTTTAGAACTCTGTAAATTCAAGATAAACACACACTGCATTCCACAAACTCTGGAGTTACAATTATTCTGGATACATACAGAATAACAGATTCATCAAACTACATACAAAAAATTCCACTTGTCATGGTTGCAACCTAAAAGCTCTAAGAAAAATAAGTGATATGTTAATTAAGACTCTATCCTTTTCTGTGTAAAACTAATTATTTATTTGCAAGATACTGCATCTTTATTAAAGCCATTAGTATTCAGAGTAGATGACAGTATTAATTTTTTAATGGAATTAGAATTTCACTGCTGTATTTCAAGCAGTTCTTAGGACAAGTGCATATTTTCACATGATATAATTTATTTTAAAAGGGCAATTCTTGCTACCAAATATGTGAAATATGGTCAACTTCACTAAGCATCAGGGAAATGTATATCAAAACCACAATGAGATATCACCTCACTCTAGTTAAAATGACTATTATCAAAAGGACAACAGCTAACAACTACTATGGAAGGTGTAGAGAAAAAGGGACCCTTGCACAGTATTAGTGAGAATGTAAATTAGTACAGTCATTACAGAAAACAGTAAAGAGGTTACTCAAAATATTAAAAATAGAGCTACAATATGCTCCAGCAATCCCATTCCTGGGTGTATGTATGCAAAGAAAATGAAACCAGCATATCAAAGAGACATCTGTACCCCCATGTTTATTGCAATGCTATTCCTGATAACAAAGAAATGGAATTAACCTAAGTGTCCATCAATTGATGAATGGATAAAGAAGATGTGGTACATATAACCTATAAGATAATATCCAGCCATAAAAAGGATGAAATCCTGTTATTTGTGATAACATGGATGAACTAGAAATTGCTATGTTAAATGAAATAAGACAGACACAAAAGATCTTACTCATACTTAAAGTCTTAAAAAAAAATCCATCTTATAGAAGTCAAGAGTACAATAGTGGGAAGAGCTAAGAAGAGCTGAGGGGACTAGAAGAGGAACGATCAATTAACAGGCGCTAAGTTATAGGTAGGCAGGAGAAAGAAGTTTCTGATGTGCTATTTAGTGCATAGTAAGGTAATCATTGATGATGATAATGTATATTTTTAATAAGCTAGAAGAAAGGATATGTTTTCACTATAGAAAAACGGTAAATATTTTGGGAAACAGCTATGTTTATCCCATTTTGAACATTATATAATATATACATGAATAGAAATATCACATGGCATCCAACAGTTATATGATTTTTACATCAGTTAAAATAGAAAAAAGGCAATTCTTTACAGTAACAAAAGCCACTTGAATGTAATTCATAATATCCAGTATTTTTCAAGTAGTTTTACTAGACATGTGGCAAACATTACATATTTTTTCATATATAAACATAAACATATTATGTGTGTGTGTGTGTGTGTGTGTGTATATATATATATACTAAACACACTATTGGGGGTAAACACTATTTTAAAGCAATATAAAGTCATCTTTTCAATTTTTCTAAAGACAGGAAGTCTATGATCAGTTATCTTGTAAAAGAGCTTGTAATCTGAAATCAATTAAGTCCTCGGTTAGAAAGGCATTCCACCATTTTTAGGCAGTGTATTTGTCTCTCCAGTTGTGATTTAACTGGCTGATAACATGGCCATGACTTCCTCATCAGGTGGTCACCGGGCTCAGGAAGCATCTCAGGACTAGGTGGAGAGGCCAAGGGAGTCCAGGAAACTGGGGATTCTAGACAGCCCCATAACTCACCAGGTAGATGATTCCCAAATGAATAACTGGATGTAATAAAGATGAGACCAGGGCTACTTCAGTCAAAACAGAATCAGAAGACAAATCCAGCAAGTTGGATGTGTTCAGAGAGGGGGAAAAAAATAGAAAGCAGAAATCTGGGAGAAGTTGGTCTGAGTTCTCCGAGCTTTGATATGCACGATATGTCTTTGGTCAAGCAATTTACATGAAAAAGACAAGGAATATGCAAGCAGAGCATTCAGAAAATCTTAAAAGGACATAAACTACCTAACTTTATAAGTATTTTAAAACATTCCTAAATGAAAATCTATACATTAATAGACTGCATTGCAAAACAACATGCTATTTAGCTTTTTAAATGAATAAACTTTATTTTTAGGAGCAATTATAGGTTCAGAGCAAAATTGAGTAGAATATAACATGAATTCCCATATATCTTTATTTCCATACCCCCACCTCTCCCATTATCAACAGTTCCATCAGTGTGGAATATTTGTTATAAGTGATCCACAGTTTACATTAGGGTCACTCTTAGTGTTGTATATTCTGTGAGTTTTGACAAATGCACAAAGATATTTACACACCACCATAGTGTCATACATAAAAGGGGTATGCTGGTGGTTTTTAGTATTTTGTCTACACATTTCATATTGAGAGGATTCTCTTCAGTCGGTACTGCCTATATCCACCTACAAAAGAGGCAGTTGCTGAAAATAAAGCCTCCAGTCTAAACTCCGACTTATAGCTCCTACCACACTGAACATTGGTTGGATTATTCTTGAATTAATATTGGGGGAGGGTTATGAAAAATGATATGCCTATTTAATGCTCTGCTCATTTGACATGATACCTTTCCAGAAATGTCTGTAAGTAGATACAGGATTTTATATGGATTAAAATGTCAGTGGTTGATTTCTTAAAGAGGCAATACTACAATTATACTTCTTGTGCTGCTCAGACTCACATTGACTTTCTGGGAACATTTCCAACTATCCCCAACAGTCTGTCTAGGTTAGTGACCAGGAATGTTTGCAAGTGTCTAAATTTATATCATTTATACAGAGACTCCACTTGTGTTTCAGGTTATGTTGATTCAGAACAAAGTAGGGTAGAAAATTGGCAATTGTGCTATTAATTTGATGAATGTGGACAGACATACCAAATATTTCAAACCACCAAATACAATTGTTTTGTCTCAGTGATCTAATTTGTTAACCAGATAACTGCCAAGATTCCAATTTCATTCTGTTCTGTATATAATTATCTATAATTTTTTCAATATCTCCAGTATTGGCAACTTAAGGGAAATATATGCAAATATATGGATATTTTAGCATTAAAATTACATTTCTCACTCTGCACTGATAATGTAAAGTGAAACAGTGAAAGAACATAGATAGTTATGGTGATTTTTTTCCCTTATTTCTCAAATGGCCAGTATGTAGTAAAAAGCAATACTGTACAGCATGGTGGCCATGATCAGAACACTTGGAACCAGTATGTTGAGTTCAAATCCTAGCTCTGCCTCTTACTATGGGTGTGACTGATGGCTTGGATTTTTTATATGGCCTAGCTGATGGATCATTGTGAGGATTAAGTGAGCCAGTATATGCACAC
The DNA here is from genome assembly GCF_047511655.1 of Castor canadensis. Classification (NCBI taxonomy): domain Eukaryota; kingdom Metazoa; phylum Chordata; class Mammalia; order Rodentia; family Castoridae; genus Castor; species Castor canadensis. Next base: position 128,729,911 of record NC_133388.1, on the reverse strand, counting down.
TGCTTTACGTGGAGCTCATACTATAAGAAGCACTCAAAAAATGTAACTTCTATCCTTATATTAAATTCATCATTAAGATTGACCAAACCCATGAAAAATCTTTTTGGGATGATGAAACTACTAAAACTGAATTCAGGAGATGGTTGCATACCTGTACATATAATTAGAAAATCATTTAATCGTTCACTTAACACAGGGGAATTTCATGGTAGTTAAATGATACCTCAATAAAGCTGTTATTTTAAAACAGCTTAAAGCCTAATTAAACGAATAGTCATAGTCTCTCTCAGGTTAAAGGCTGAGCATATGACCTGAGAAACACAGAAAAGAGACCATCTGGTGGAACTCTCATTGTTTGATCTACTTCATCTAGGAGCTGCAGATCCTTCATCCCAGTTACAGAGTTACAGATGATCTGTTCAGCACTGGGAGTGAATCTTGAAAAAGTGTAAGAATGATTCTCCTGTTTTGAGTGTGTTTCAAATCTACTCCTAAATCTAATTTTCTTCCACACTGTTCCTTAAAATCAAGTACAACAGAACCACTATATGATCCAGTTAATCCCACTACTGGGTACATATGTGAAGAAAATGAAATCATTATCTCAGAGAAACATCTCACTCAAATGTTTACTGCAGCACTGCTTGCAATAGCAATAAATGAAATTAACCTAAGTATCCATAAACTGATGCCTAGATAAATGGAAAACAGGGTGTACATAGAAAACTATTCAGCCACAAAAAAGATCAAATCCTGGGACTTATGAGAATATGATGAAACTGGCAGGCATTATGTTAACTGAAATAAATCAGGAACGGAAAAACACTGAATAATCTCACTTTTACATGGAATCTAAATTCCATAGAAGTTGCGATCAGAATAGTCTTTATTAGAGGCATGAAGAGAGAGTGATGGGGAAAGGTTAGCCAATGGACAACTACATTACAGTTGGGCAGAATTAAGTTCTGGTGTTCTATTGCATGGTAGGGTGACTACAGATAACAAAATGGACTATTTCAAAAAAGCTACAACAAATGATTTTAAGTGTCTTTACCACAGTGAATGATAAATGTTTGTGGGGACAAATATACTTACTTAGATTTCAACATCACACGATGTACACAGGCATGGAAACATATGGCACCCCCTAAATATGTACCATTTTTATGTGTCAATTTTGAAAATCAAGTACATACTTAACAATACTCTAGGTATAATTTTCCTTGATCTCATTGCCTCGCTGGCGAATGAGTTTTTAAATTTATCCTTTGATTTATGTATTAACACAGCATTTTTATTACTACCTCCATGTTCCAAGAGTACTCCTAGAAAGTAGAGGGGGAGGCTAAGATAATTAGTTCTCTTCCCTTAAAACTCTTACAGCTGCTAATGTGATCCAGGCCCTGCCCCTCTTGAAGTTTGCTCACTGTTCCCCATTTTTTTAAAAAATGAAAACCTTTTCTAAAGCTGTTTCTACTCAATGTAAATAATTCTTACCCTCTCCTTCATTTCGTGGGTCAAGAAGTCAAGAGGTACAGGTAGAAATTGGGATTGGTTTTTTCCAGAGCATCATTCCACTGCCTTTCTCAGCTTCTCCTTTGGAGTCTGTCATCTGTTTATCCCACAATTTTTCTATCCTAATTGGTGTCATCTCATTTTCTAGAATACATTTTACCTTCCTTCTCCTCTATTCTTTCCTTTTCCAAATTTCCATATCCCTGTTGCTGATTTTTTCAAAAGTAGTTTCACTTTTCGGTTGTTGCAGTTTTAATGACTGTATGTCAACTTCCTGCCAGCACTGGTAGTTACATGGGCTAACATCACAGGGGCTGACCTTTATGTACATCAAAGTGCTCTGAAGAGAACTTCTGACACTTTCACTTCTTCCATTCTTTAGCCTCTTCTGAGTCTTCTATTGGCTTCTTCAATTACCTTTAATCCATCCATCTCTCTTTAGCCTTTGTTCACTGACCCCAAGAAGATATAAGCTCAATTTCAGAGCTGATCATGTCAAAGAAAATGTTTCTATAATCCTCTTTCTTTGACATCTTTACTGGGTTTTGTTTTGTTTTGTTTTTGCCTAGTTGTCTTTCCCTTCCCCAATCCTGGGGAAATTCCACACTTTTGCTTTCTTAGTCTCTACTTCAAAGTCACATGTTACTAGAAATAATCATGAAGTTCAGTTGATTATTTCCACTATGCAGTCAAGTTTTCCAATCTTATCTTGGGTCTAGTTTTATTGTTCAACTTTTCCAATGAGCGGCCACCACTTGTTCCACCTCGCCTATTCCAAACTTCTGGTCTTTGTATAGCTAATCCCCGATGACTTTCTGCGATAATGACCTTGTCTCTTAAATGTATAGAAAACTCAACCTGAGAAAGCTTCCTCAATTTTCCTTCTCTGTCTTGAAATTTTTGTTCAAAATTGCATTGTTCCTTTGTTCTTTCCTGTTTGCTCCAGAGATGTATTTTTCTTTTGTTTTAAGAATAATTCTCCCCAGAACTTTGAATCGATTTCCTTTATTCACTTGCCCAATCAGTTATTTCTCATCTTTCTTTGTCTCCCCCCATAGCCTACAAAGATGGCCTGACTATTTTTTCTTACATATGAAATAAAACCTAAACAGTCAATGACTCTTTCCTATCTCAACTATCCCCTTCAGTTCCTAGTCTATCTCTCCATTTTCCATTATGACAAAACTTCTCAAGATGACTTGGTATGCTTTCTGCATGCCTCTCTCGCCACTCTTTGTCTCTTGCTTCTCACTCTTGTCTCTCGAAGAACACTGTTGACATCCTCACCCATGATTCTGTTTCCCGTTCTCTTTCCCTCATTCAGAACTGATAACCAGCCCCTTCCTATTGGAGCTCTGTCTTCGTTCTTCATGCTGATCCACTCTGCTCTACCCTTGTCCTTACCGGTAAGTGCTCCCTGAAACAATAGTTCATCACATCCTCTTTTTGGTAATGAGCTCCCTTATATAGAGATGACCTCTTTAGGCACAATCTCTCTGCCCATCTACATCTTCTTATTTTTATTTCTTCTTGAACATCTTCATCAAAGAAACTCATCAGAATCCCAACTTGACTGCATCCAAGGCTCAGTTCTTCTTCCCATCTAAAACTGATCTTCTATTTTTATTTAGAGCACAGATAATGCTCCTTAGTCCCAAATGCTCATAATTTTTAAATCTTGTGCATCCTTCTCTTTCCTTTGCAGACCAATTTGTAGAAAATAGCTCTCAAATTGTCATTCCCCTCTTCATTCCCTATTTACATCTTTTTCACCTCTTCTCTGGAATGTTGCCACCATTTGATTTTCCATCCCTTACCTCTCTCTCTGAGCAAACTCTAGACCTCATACATGCAAAGCACAATTTCTACCACTGATCTATACCCTCAGCCCCTTCCAGCTTCTTTTAAAGCAACCCATCCTGTATAATTTTGAGAATAATTGCCTTAAATTGTTGCTTTGATCGTGGTGGTTCTCCCCTGTTCATAGATATGTCCTGACTTCTCATTGCCAATTGATAAAGTCCTCTTATTTTGATATCCAAAGCTTTCTGCTATCTTCTTCCTGCTTAGTGAAGCAAGAGCTTCACTGCCAAACTGAGCTGCTCCACATGTCCTCTGAGGTCTCCAATGCCCTCCTCTCTGCACTCCCTGATGTGGTTCCTCTGCCTGGAATGTGGAACCTTGTCTCCAAATACCTAGATTCAACCATCTTTCCTCTGCACCCTTGCCTAATCCTAAAGCATAGAATATTTATCTTTCCTCTAAAATTAGAAAACATGTCTTCAGTAATTCTCTGGTGTTACTATCACTGTGTACCTGAAAAATATGTGCCTGTGTCTCATTCTAACTATTAGCTGGTAAACTTATTGACTGCAGAGCCTGTGGACTCAGGTCTACTTCAGTGCCTCTGCATGAACACTGGGTAGTGCGGTGGTTCCTATGGATAATATACACAGAGTTCCTTGAAAGCTTGTTAAAATCCAGACTACTGGGCCACTCCTATGTGTCTAAGTCAGTAGGTCAAGGATAGGGCCAGAGAATTTGCATGTGTAATAGTTCCTAGGGTGATCCAGGAACCACACTTTTGAGAAGCAGTGGCACAGAGTTTAAAACTCCTAAGATAAATCCATTTTCTATTTCTTAAATGTATGGGACTTTGAATAAGTGGACAATCTTTCTGAATCCCACATTCTTCCTATGAAAAAGTGAAACCACAATACTGCAAAACCTGCCTATATCTGGGATGGTTGTTAAAATCAATCACTAAAACTCTGTAGAACTCCATATAAATAAATGTCAAATGAGTAAAAATAATTAAGCCATCCACCTTGGAATATCAAATCCATTTTGGTGACATTTCCCTCAGTGCCTATTTCTTCTTGCTCTAGGGTATGTTTGGGAGTTTATTCCACAGGGAAATAATCACTTCCATTTTTTCTATAAAGGTTTATCTTTAAAAAGTGTTGGATAAGCCCACAGTATGTCTAAGATCAGATGCAGTGAATATATTTCAGAAATTCCCTCTTGGGTTTGCAAGGTGCATGTGAAAACAATTTGACCCATCAGTTTAAAAGTTCCCTTCATTGCAAATGAATGACTTGGTTCATTCACAAGTGTGTGTGAAATTCATGGATACTACTAGAATGAGATGAATTTGACACAGGAGAAAAACTTAAGAGAATGCTAAAGAATTCAGTAGCCAAGATCAAGGATACTTAAAAACAATACCTTTAAAAATCAAAATCAATGCAAAAAGAATTCATCATGATAAAGAAAAGTTTCATGGGATTCAGCAATGATTTCTTGGGTATGTTCCAAAAGCAGAGTCAAGAAAAGAAAAAAAAATAGTTAAATTGAACTACATCAATATTAGATATGTTAAAGAACATAAAAAACAGAATGGGAGAAAATAGTTGTAAATTGTACATCTGTTAAAAGGTTAATATCCCAAATATATAAAGAATTCCAGCAACAAACAGTAAATAGCCTGATTTTATAATTGGCAAAGAACTTAATACTCACTTCTCCAAAGAAGATATGTAAACAGCCAAAGCACATAAAAAGAAGATCAAGATCACTAGTCAGTAAGGAAATGAAAATCAAAACCCCCAATGAGATACCACTTCACATTCATTAGGATATTATTAACCAGAAAAAAATAAATGACAAGCATTGGGAGGATATGGAAAAACTGGCATCCTTGTATACTATTCTTGTATACTATGCAAAATGGTGCTTCTATTTTGGAAAACGTGTAACAGATCCTAAAAAAATTAGCATAGAATTAGCATATGATCCAGCAGTTCTACTTCTGAGTATATATCAGAAAGAAATGAAAGCAAGGTCCAAAATATATACATATACACACCACTGAACACAACAGCATTATGCATTGTAACCAAAATGTGGAAGCAACCCAGGTGTTCATTGATAGACAAATGGATACAAAAAGTGGTATATACTTAACAAGGGAATATCAAAAGGATAGGAAATTCTGACACATGCTAAACACTCATGACCCTTGAGAATGTTATGTTACGTTGAACAAGCCAGTTACACAATCATACAGAAAAATACTGTATGATTCCACTTACATATGGTTCCTAATCAAATTTATAGAGACAAAAAGTTGATGGTTACCAGGAGCTGCAGGGAAGAGGGAATAGGACGTTGTTGTTTAATGGGTAGAGGTTCAGTTGTGCAAAATGAAGCAAGTATCGGACACTGGTCGCTCAACAATGTGGATGTACTTTGCACTACTAAACTGTACACTTAAAAATGAATAAGATGGAGAATTCTGTTGTGTGTATTTTGCCACAATTTTAACAGTTGAAAAAAACTATGATGAACAAAACATAAAAACATTAAGTGAAGATAAGATTGGTATAACCTTTTGATATTTTGTCTGTTCTTATAGTAAGAAATTAGCTGACCACATTGGTTTATTTTCTTATTGACTTCTTGTGAATTGTGAATAGTGTCCGAAGGTCTTATGAAATTATCTCCTACTTTTTGATCTTTACCATCTGGAAGGTTGCAAAAGACTTAAACAAATAACCCTGCCTTGAAGCGATCTCAAAATTCCTCTCCTCCTCTGAACCGTTGCACTACTTGCAAAATGACATATTTCACCCACCCAGACACCTGTCTTCTCTTCCTGGAACCAGCTACCCGGTGGCCTTTTTCTCCAACTCCCTCCCTACTTAAAGACCACGGTTTCCCACAACTGCGGGCCGCTTAACTTTCGTCCGAGCATATTTGGTGCCCCTCTCTGGCTTTTAATAAAGGCCCATTCAGTCTATGAAGCCGGTTCATTTTCTTTCTAATCTATCGTTGCTTCATTAAATAGTTTGAATCTAACATTTGGTGCCGAAACACAGGAGGTCTCTCTCTCTCTCTCTTTCTCTCTCTCTCTCTCCTCTCTCTCTTCTCCCTTGACTGACCTCCAGACAGGAGACCATTTGCCATTTGATCATCACCATCCGTCACTGGCCACATTTCTGTATATTCTCCTCAGGTAAGGGTCTCGGGTCTCTCCCAAGTGGAGCCCTGGGACAGACTTCTCTCCTTTTCGGGACCAAAGGGGCCCCTCCTGGTGGCTGATTCAGGTATGCTCAATTGCTCCCCAGGAGGCTTTCTTCCTAGCACTACCAGAATCAAGGGACATCTTGATGAAAGATGCTGTCCCTGCCCTCCCTCCATTACACTCTCATTATGGGATCAGGCAGAAAAACTTCACCATCTCTCATAGAAATCTGGCCTCAATATTGTCTAGAAAACCAGAATCACTGGCCCAAATACAGGATCTTCGACCCCAAATCTCTTAGGTGACCTCAATAACTTTCCTCCAACGAAATGGCAAGTGGTCAGAGGTTCTCTATATTCAAGCCTTCTATCTACTCTGATCTAGAACCTCTCTCTGTACATCTTGTTCTGTGTTTCAGCTTCTCTTTGCCGAGACCCCAGAAAATTTCTTCCAAGGAAAAAACCCCTCACTATTAATCCAACTCCCCCTTCAAAGCCCCTACCTCCCTCTGCCTCCTCCCTCTCAGATCCCGACCCAGCAAAGGAACCCACTCCTTACCTTTTTCCATCCCTTCCCCTGCCTCCTTCCTCTTTGCCCTACCCACTTCCTGATTCACCCCACAAGGTTCTCCCCCTATCCTTCAGTCCTTTCTCCCCTCCCAACCGCTCTAAAGTCCAGCCCCAATACCATCATATGTCCCCCCTCAAAGAAGCAGCAGAAGCAGAGAGTACTGTCAGAGTCCATGTCCCTTTTCTAAAAAATCAGAGAAATGACACAAAGACCAGATGAAACACCAGCTCACCACAGGCACAACCCCTCACAGTGGCACATGTGAGCACCACCTTCAGTTCCTACTACCAAAAGATTAACACAGACTGGATAGAACTTCTTATTGAGATCACATCTTGGAGCTGCCTGGAGTTAAAACAGGGAGTATTATTCATTTGCAGATATCAGGCTTATATATTGCCTGCTCTCTAACTGGACAGAGACCTGTACTCTGGCACACCTACTTCCCCCTTTTTCACCACTGATGCTTCAATCTTCCCCATACCCATCACTCATTTTTTGAGCCAACAAAGTGTCAGCTCCCTCACTATCTTTGGTAATCTCCCCACATGGCTCTTGCCTGTTATCACCCCTCTTGTTGTAATCTTGTTACTATTAACTTTTCTTCCTGCTTTATTAGCCTTTTGTAAAGATTTTTGATCAAATGACCGCATATCCCAGACCACAACACATGAACAAGTTAAGACCAGGCTCCTCCTCCAGACTTTAAGGGATTCCCATATGTTGTCTGTGCCCCTTGTCATCAGGAAGCAGCCAGAATACAATAACACCTCCCCCATTCCTTCTTATATCCCTTTAGAGTCTGTAATAATAGAAGGTTACAAAAGACTTAAACAAGTAACACTGCCTTGAGGCTACCTCAAAATTCCTCTCCTCGCCTGAATCATTGTGCTACTTCCAAAATGGCATATTTCACCCACCCAGACACCTGTCTTCTCTTCCTGGAACCAGCTACCTGGTGACCTTTTTTTCCTCCTCCCTCCCTACTTAAGAACCACGCTTTACCACAACTGTGCACCACTTACTTTCAGATTCATCCAGGTGTATTTGGTGCCCCTCTCTGACTTTTCATAAAGGTCCATTCAGTCTGTTGAGGTCAGTTCATTTTCTTTCTCATTTATCCTTGCTTTGGCAAATAGTTTAAACCTAACACCAACCACTACATTTAGAGGATTTCAAGAAGCCCTCTTATTTTTAAAACCTTCATTTTGTAAAAGCATAATGAAGTCTATAATAATCTATTAATAGTAATAAATCTTGCAAAAGACAAAACAAAACCCTCTCAGTACTGATCTACAATTTATGTGCTCAGATTATTCTTCAAATCTGAATCCTTGTAATAATAAATGGCGTGTTCTAGCTCAGTGCACTTTAATAGCTCGTTTAAAAATTCTCACTACTCTTTTTAAACATAGTACTTAAGTATCGTCATTTAAATTTGCTGATGGAAAAATAGACTGGACGGATCAGACACTTATGAAAAGTACTCATGGTTCTGCTAATCAGAGGTACTGGAGAAGAGAGGGAAAATCTTTGTGATATTTAGAACTGAGCACTGGCGACTCAACCATGGTGTCCTCTGAAAACTAACATGGGCTTCAGAAATAGAATATTGATTCTTATCTTCAAATTCAAGTTTCTGGTATGCAATTCCATCAGTTATAAGTGGAGCCACAGAAAAGCAAGCGAGATTATAATTTGATGCTTAGTTCATGTAGTTCAAAATAACTTTAAGCAGTGTGGATTGAATAAGCCTGCAGAATTAAGAAGAGATTTGAAGAATATGCTTTTTATCTTTTTTTATTTCAGCTCACAGAGCAATCTGAATTATGTATCTTATTTTCTTTCTTTCTGTGAAACACAGACATTGAAATGTATATCCAGGGCCTTTTAGGAATACAAAGTAAAAGCATGTCATGCATTGTGCTTCAGTAGGTAATTCAGTGTTTTAGGATTAGCTAAGAGATTTATCCACAGCCTCTGAGGGAAGCAGATTTCATGTCCAGGCTCATCAATAATACACAAATAAACTAAACAATTAGGTACAAAGTGGGTGTCTTGTCAGACGACTTATTAGCCAATAAATGATATACTCAGGAGCTGCCCTGATTATAGAGAGAAAAGATGAATTAGCACAAAAAAAGAGGAGGCAAATCATAGAGTCTTAGGTTCTCAAGATAGTAGTGCCTATGGCAGAAACTGGGGCTAGTCATAGGACCCTAGGCTGATCTGCAGTTCATGATGCACAACGCAGTGACTCAGGCCTTTCCTCCAGTGAGGACCGAAGGAAGTGGAGCGCCTGTGTTTCAGGAACATGGAAAAGCAGAACATCAATGACCACATAGACCTTCCTCTCAGCACTGTAAAGAAAACAGCCCACAGGACGGGCAGCCAAGCAAAGAAACAAATGATGATATTCCGGCAGAGGAATGGTCAAGACTCAGTTGAATTTGTTCTGTAGGTTAGCCCATGGTTTGTTTCCTCTGTAAAGTCAATTCTGAGAGTGAGTTCTAAATTTATGAGATATGAAAAAATAGAATATAAAACTAATAGATGTATTAATTTTGATTACAGCTGGAAGAGTCTTTCAGAATCTGAGTTGGGGGCTGGGGATATAGCTCAGGGGTAGTGTGTTTGTCTAATGTGGGCAAGGTCCTGTTTCAATCCCCAGCAGTGAAGGAAAAAAAGAAAAAGAGAAGACGAAAGAAAAGCTGATGTGGGTAGGATGTGGTATTGGTGTAAAGTTCTAAATCAGTTCTAAGGTGAATAACAGAATTATCTTTGACAGCTGAACCTCCAGTTAGGTATCAGATAAAGTAGCTGGCTTGGGGTATCTGGTAAGTTTCTTTTACCAGTAGGATCTTGGTCAGCTTTACACTAGACTCACATGACCTGAGCTATTGAAAGTGTGGTTGACGGAAATGAGGTTGATAGAAATGAGGTCAAGTTCACATCTCTCGGGCCATAAACACTCCTGGGTAGTTCCCCACCTCCAAGTGTTAATGGAGACTCCTGCTCTGTAACTGAAGTGCTTCTTTATAAAGACATGGAAATTAAAGCTCCAAAAAAAGAATTTCTTTCAAATCACACAACTGCTTGATAGTAATTCAGGAATCTTACTTACCCCAGGTCTTCTGAACACCCAGGGTTTAAGTAATTCTATTACTATTGTGTAATTTTATAACAGCAGATAAATACAAAATTTGATGAAGGGATGCTATCTATAAGGCACACAATTGAATGAATAGTGATCTGGAAATTTAAATGAACTAAAATGCAGTTTCACCATCATAAAAACTGAAATGTGGCAAGTGCATAAAATCAAAAGAATGAGGCAAAAGTTATCATAGAAACATAGGTTTTGCCAATAAAAGTAGGAGTGTGTGTGTGTGTGTGTGTGCATGGTGGTGGTGGTGGTAGGAATTGAACCTATAGCCACATGCACAGTACTCTACTCTGAGCTACACTCCCAGACCAAACTGTATTAGTTTTAATAATTGATTTATTCATCTAAGTTATGGTCCATAAACTATCATCACAAGCCAAATCTGGCCTGCCACCTGGTTTTGTCACTTTTTATAGGACCACAGTTACACACATTCATTTCTGTATCATCTACCTTCGCTTTTATGCTACAGTGATAGAGCTAAGGAGCTGCCACAATGACTATTTTGCTGTATAGCCCAAAGCACTTAATACATGTGGCACTTTATAGAAAAAGTGCCAACCTCAAGCTAAGTCAGGCTGAAACAAGGACAGATGAAAGGTGCTACTTGCTAGCTACATCAGTTAATCAGAATGGAAATTCTCAAACTGTGACTCACATAACTAAGTCAGTTAGATATTAAGAGTTATCCTGTAAAAATGGAATTCAATGGACCAACAAGTGAGGGAAAGGCTGGGAAATGTCTGAGAATAATATTTTAAAGCCCACTACAGGATTTCATAGTCTTCAATCTGCAATAGGCACTAGGAGTCTTTGATATGAAGTGAGGGGTGTCATCTTATCAGTATTTCCCATGCTTACTGGACCAGTGGTGTGTTCACACCTAGAGATAATATAAATGGTCTCACAATGGTGGTAAGTTGGTCCTTTACTAGAACTATGAGGCCTGGAGGAAGGGAAAGAAGAAGGAACCTGCCAAGACTTGTAGAGTCATTCATTTTCTTGCTTGATCGTTAGATTTTTAAAATAATAAGTTGAGCCATCCTAAGAGACCTTCTACATTACAAAACTTTAGAAAATATAAACTGTTTAGCTGTGTTTACTGCATGGCACAATAAAGTGCCTTTCTTACCATAAACCTGGCTCTCCCATGAGACCAAACGGATGTGAAGGTGCAGGATATCTACAAGAGAAGAGAGTGTTTCTCTATGAAATGCTGCACCCAATATTTGGTGTATTTCCTTAGCAGCTTCACACATTGCCTTGAGGATTTTGTTCCCATCAACTATGAGCTAAATGCCTGCTTGAGTAATTGTTTCTCCTTCAGTGTTAACAAAAGAACATATGCTCTTGCACTTGCATCTCATTAAGCTCTTCAAATATTAGAGTTGTAAGAGCCTTGGTATTTCTACAGAAAAATAAAAAAGAGTATTCCCATTAGTTGTATTTGACAATGCATTAGTTATTAAAACAAGTCATTTTCTTTTTTTTTGTGGCACTGGGGTTTGAACTCAGGACCTCACACTTGCTAGGCAGGCACTTTTACCACTCAAGCCACTCTGCCAGCCCTTTTCTGTGATGGGTTTTTTGAGATAGGGTCTCAAGAACTATTCACTCGAGGCTGACTTTGAACCTTGATCCTCCGGATACCTGCCTCCCAAATAGCTAGGATTACAGATGTGAGTCACCAGTGCCCAACTAATATATGTCATTTTCAAATAAAATGTTCTAGAACTACTCTTCCTTTTATACTATGATGGGTGAAAGCACATTATGGCCAGTAAGTTTGTAACCAAAGTCCCAACTAGGGACACCTTCCCTAAGGAGATGTGTCAACCCACAGAAGCATCATCCAAAACAAAATTCATGGCAACATCAGCTCAATTCTGAATTGAGGCTAGGTATAGGTCAGGTCAATTAGATTTGTTCTGGAGACACAAAGTCCTAGAAAATGAATTCTAGAAATGGCTGTGCCCTCGTGGAAAGATTCGAAGGTACTCATGGTTTAACCTAACCAGCCTGTATGCAACATTTACTACATCCTACCGCCCCAAACCATTTCAGAGATGATCAGCTTTCATTCTCACAACTACAGTATGAGGTGGTTGCTACTATCTCCACTTTTCAGATGGGGAGATTGAGACACAGAGTAGGTTAAAACTGGCCTAGGACACACAGCTAGGCAGACAAAGAGCTGGAATAAGAGCTCAGAGAAGGTTTGGGTGTAGACTTCTACTTTTCACTACACCAGTGGTGGTCTAGAGATTTGATTGACCTTCTAAGACTTGGTTTTTCAGCTCCTGGAATCCATGAACTACTCCAAATCCTTTTTCTGAATCTCCATTTTTACTTAAACTATCCAGAGTTGGTTTCTATTAATTTCAACCTGAAGAAATGTAATGGAGGAGAAGGCCCTCTTCTCATTTCCCATGAGCTGTACTCTGAAAATTTTATGTAGAGGACACTGAAGTCACCATCAGGATACACCCCCAATTCCCTAGTTCCACAATACAGAAGTAACGTGGAGCAGCACAGATGGGGAAGAGGCTGGGATGAAGAAGCTCTGCAGTTGGCGTTCCCCTGGCTTGATGCCGACTGTCAAAGCTTCCCACTTTCACAGCTTCCTTGCCAAAGTATCTCTGTGCCATTCAGCAGCTCAGTCTGTGACAAGCAGTTGAGGCAAATCTCTCCTAACTTGGCACATGGGGCATCCTCCCAATTTCTGTTCTTCCTTCCATTGTGGGGACCACAGATAAGCTAACCATGTACCTTAGCTATATGCTTTAGAACAACAGGTACCTCTTTATTTCTCAGCTCTACAACAACAGTTCCCTTGCTTTTAATATGCCATATATTAAGCACTTATAAAATTGAACATTTTTCTAAGGGCTTTACCTCTATTAATTCTTATAAGTCCCCTGAGAATTATATGAAATGTTACAGATAAGGAAAACTGACAAGAAGTATGCTGTTAAGTATGAACTAGGTGGCTGGTCCCAGAGTGGATATCCTTACCACTACCCTGATGTCCACCCCAGAGTGGGTAAACATAATCAGGAAAATATGCTTAGAAGCACATAATGTGATGAAGATAAAAATAGTTTATAATTATAAACTATTATCCTATTGAGTGAAGCTGAAGGGAATTGCTCATTTAAGACACAATAAGAAAATTAAGTATTGGCCACGGAGCTAGAAAAGAGTGACTTTGTTTTCTTTTTTTTTTTTTTACAAACATGTATAATGCAACTGGAAAGCTGTGAGTATGAACAACTTACTTTTCCTGAATACTTTTAAGAATGTTATAGATAAAGCTTTTAATGGCTCAGTCAGATTGTTTTATAATTTTTGGTCACATATTGATTAAACAGGCATATAATCTTTCATGATTTCTATCAATGCATGCACTCTATACAATGAAACAAATTGAGGACATAGAAATTACAGTTTTTAAGCTTGAAATCAAATATAAGTCTCTATACACATAATCAAAAGTAAAAAAGGACAACAATCATTAAAAACCAACTTCCATATTTTATTGAGTGCCTACTAGAGATCAAGAGTTCTATATCATTTCTCATATTTGCAACCAATGTCTTCCTATCCCCAAGTTTTCAGATGTGAAAATGGTACTGTGAGTGACTGGGTATTGTTCTCAAAATTACAGAGCTTATAACAGCAAACTATCTGACCCCAAAGCTTATGTTTCTTCCATTAATTATATTTATATTTTAGCTGAATGTATTATCCATATGTTCCCAGGATAAACTTCACACAGTTTGTCAGAGATTTATCCAAGCTTTCAGGCACTCTAAACTTCTTTTTTTTTTTTTCATTTTTCTTTTATTATTCATATGTGCATACAAGGCTTGGTTCATTTCTCCCCCCTGCCCCCACGCCCTCCCTTACCACCCACTCCGCCCCCTCCCTCTCCCCCCCTCAATACCCAGCAGAAACTATTTTGCCCTTATTTCTAATTTTGTTGTAGACAGAGTATAAGCAATAATAGGAAGGAACAAGGGTTTTTGCTGGTTGAGATAAGGATAGCTATACAGGGCATTGACTCACATTGATTTCCTGTGCGTGGGTGTTACCTTCTAGGTTAATTCTTTTTGATCTAACCTTTTCTCTAGTATCTGTTCCCCTTTTCCTATTGGCCTCAGTTGCTTTAAGGTATCTGCTTTAGTTTCTCTGCGTTAAGGGCAACAAATGCTAGCTAGTTTTTTAGGTGTCTTACCTATCCTCACCCCTTCCTTGTGTGCTCTCGCTTTGTTTTCACAGTTCTATTCAGAAAAACTCAACTGTGCCTTTACCAACTGTTATGGTTTAGCTCTTAAATGACCCCAAAGTCCTAAGTGTTAAAATCTTGGTCGCCAGTCCTTGGTGCCATTGGGAGGTGGTGGAACCTTTAGGAGACGGGGATTGATGGGAGAAAGTTAGGTCATCTGGGGTGTGCCCCTCAAGGGGACATTGGGACTTAAGCCCCTTTTCCTCTTTACTTTTTAGCTGCCATGAGGTGAGCAGTTTGTTCTGCCATGTGCTCCCACTATAATGTATTGTGTTGCCATAGTCCCAAAGAAATCAGGGACTGAAAATTCTGAAACCATGAGCCAAAATAAACCTTTCGTCCTTTAAGTTGATTTATCTCGAGTATTTTGTCAGAAAGCTGACTGACATGACATTAACTAAAAGCAAAAAGTTGGGGTCGGGCAAATTGTGTTCAGACAGAAGCCTGATCACTTCTGTCATCAGAACATTCTCTGGACCATAAATGTCTAGTTTTAAAGTCTATCTTCTTTTTAAAAGTCTATCTTCTCCAATAGGCTTTTTAAAAATGCTCACTATGACTCAGATTGAAATCAATGTATTTTAAAGCTGCTCTCTGCCCTGCTAATATGTAACAAATAAGATTTGTGTCTCTATAAACTGTCTCAAAGAAACATGTGAGACAATACTCTGACTTGTTCTGCATTTCCTTCTTTGGTGAAGGAGTTTTATCTTTAGCAATGAATTCATCTTCCAAAAGCTCCCATCACACACTGATGTCACAGACAGACACTTGTGGAAGCAATGTATCTCAGTCTTAAAGAGGGTTAATTTCTTGCAGGCTGCAGTCAGTGAGAGCAGCATGACTCTCAGACTCTCTTCTCACTGTCAGAGGCCAGTGTATCAGGTGCAGGACTCAGCATGGCAGGGCTGACTGCACAGGACTCACACTGGAGCCTTGTTATACTAGTTGTACCTGGCAGGCCTTACTGGCTTTGGGCAAAGATAAAATAAAAAGTCCCCGGGCAACCTCAGGCTATCTGTCTCGGCTGCACAGGCTGCTGGCTGTGACTTTGTAGCTTATGTAAAAATAGTTGTTTTCTGAAAAGAAATGAAAGCAAGTCAAAAGGTGGCAAGCAGAGACTGCAACTGAGAACCTACTAAAAACACAGAAGACAAAGCCTGAAGAATTCTGATGGGAATGTTGTTTAGAGGTTGACTGACAGCCAGGAGGCAGCCTCATGATTTTCCCCTTGATGTCTTGGTCAGTCCAAGTACATCAGTGTTTCCAAAAGGCGAAATATCGTACTCCTGTTCAGACTTTTTCCTCATCTTTATACTGGCACAAAATTTCTGTTTCACAGTACACAAAATACTCAAATTTGTATATATATCAGAATGAATTTTTCCTTTAAAATTGTCCACAGAGGAATGGGGGTATAGCTCAGAGGTAAAGCAAATACTTAGCATTCACTATGTCCTAGGTTTTATCCCCATCACAAAAGGAGAAGAAGGGAGGGATGGAGAGAGGGAGGGAGGGAGGGAGGGAAGGAAGGAAGGAAGGAAGGAAGGAAGGAAGGAAGGAAGGAAGGAAGGAAGGAAGGAAGGAAGGAAGGAAGGAAAGAGGGAAGGAAGAAAAATAGTGCATTTAGATCTCTAACATTATTTTTGAGTTTGGTAGAAAACGCTTGTATTTTTTCCATGATGAATTTATGATCACCTGTACTCGGTCAACTTCTGAACTTTAAGAATTTTTAGTGTTAGCCTTCTGTAGAGAATAGTGGCTACCTCCTCTCAAGCAAAAATAAAAATAAACAAAAAAAGATCATTAAATTTTTAAGACACAAAGGACTTTCTCCTAAGTGAAAAATTTTAGAATTAAGCATTACTCACCTTTTTTAAGTCAACTAACTAAAACTTATGTCACTTCAATTGGGTCAACATTTTTCATCTTTACTGGCAAATTCAAGTTTGAAGATGAAGAGTTGATAAAAATGTGAAAAAAATATCTTTCTCTAATTGTCACTGTGTTAACTTGTGAACTTTACTGTTTCATACTGAAGCTGTTTCCATTTTGTAAAATTACAATAGTAGATGGTCACCAGTGGCTCACACCTACAATCCTAGCTACTTGAGAAGCTGAGATAGGGAGGACTGCAGTTTGATATCAGCCTAAGCAAATTGTTTATCTCCAAAATAATTAGAACAAAATGGGCTGAAGGTGTGGTTCAAGTGGTAGAGTGCCAGCTTTGTAAGTATGAAACCCTAAATTCAAACCCCGGTCCTACCAAAAAAAAAAAAAAGTCACAACAAAGGATGATAGAAAGGGCTTTCCCTGGATCCTATGAAGAGAAACAAAAGAATCTGGAAACAGAGAGAGGGGGGAGTGTAAAATCCATGTCTAAGAAAAACTCAGGTGGTCACTCCAGGGCTTCTGTGTTCTGTACATGGCCTGAGAACTGGACATGCCACCAAGACAGAGGAACTAGGCCACAGACAAGAACTTGACAGGGGGTGAAGGACTTCCTAGCAATGAGGATTTCTTATACAGAATTTCTGTATGAGAAAGGTCTAGAGTCACTGACCTGGAACCATCCTTTGATAGCCAACATGCAGTGTTAACGAAGGTCAGATTTCATTTGGGGGAGTCTTGGTGTGGCCAAGGGATATTTATGGCTATACCCTCTTCAAAAGCAAACTGACTTTATATGATATTAATGAAGCTGATTCTGTAAAGTTCCTCCCAGAACAGAGAAAGGAGAAACCTGTTGAGTGATGTTACAAAGCCCAGGCCAGAAATCACTGGGAAATGCTTTTCTTATCCACAAGGTTCAGGAACCACAATGCTTCCCACGGAAAAGTACTGGATACATTTAAGACAAGTTGAGGCCAGAGTTTCCTCTGAGAGGGGGTAAGGTCAACATGAGTCTCTGGGGGCCAAGAGCCTTTCATTTCAGTCTTGTTATTCAACTGTCCAGGCTCAGGATAGGGTTAAAGGGACAGATGGAAGAATCCAAATATTCCTTTAAATCAAAGATCAAAAACCTTCACTCCTGAGTCTTTAACTTTTTAATACAGTTTGCATCCTCAGTTTATCAGTAAATAGTATCTTTTGTGATGACCTAAGGGGAAAGGCATCTTTGTTCACACTTTGTTCCAAGTAGAGAGATGAGCATTCCTGGTCTGGGTGGGTGACCAGTTGCTATGGTAGCATAAAGTGCAGTCTAAATATAGACTTCATGAAATGTTTGACCTGTGGAAAAAGTTTTCAAGAATAGAACACAGCCTCTTGTAACCTAGATCCACATTTTCTTGCCAGTATCTACTATGGGGTTCTAGAGGTCTGAGCCAAGACAAGAACACCCAGAAAGCACAAAAAGTGTATAACCAGAAATGGCCTTTCTTTGTCCCTCCACAAAGACCTGTATGCAGTAATGTACAGATTACGATCTAGAAATGTCTTTATTTCTGGAGGAAACTCAATTGCGTGTTAGGACAGTGCCAGAGAGGGAGGATGGACTCAGAAATAATCAAGAAGTGTTGTGACAAGGAGAATGCAGATGAGTCCATTCAAATCTGCATAATGAGAAATGTACAACACATATGCTTTTACACGTACACAGACACAGATTTCCCTTTAAAGGCATATATCTATATCTAGACTTTAGCTTTTAAATACTATATGCAGGTACTTTTTTTTTTTAATTTAAGGACAAAATCCCTTCAGGCTTATTTGGTATTTCACATCTCTGTAGTAAAAAAAAAAAAGTCCTACTGTCCAGAACAAAGAATTTCTGTCTGTCCTGGCATGATTGCTAATTCTCTACTGCTAACCTCTAAGCACACTTGGTGGCAGAAATTTTATGGTAGAATTTTTTTTTAATTTCTTTTATTCATATGTGCATACAATGTTTGAGTCATTTCTCCCCCTTTCCCCACCCCCTTCCTTTCCCTCCACCCCCTCCCTCTCCTCCCCTACCCCCTCGCTACCAGGCAGAAACTATTTTGCCCTTATCTCTAATTTTGTTGAAGAGAGAGTATAAGCAATAATAAGAAGGAACAAGGGTTTTTGGTAGTTGAGATAAGGATATCTATACAGGGAGTTTACTCACATTGCTTTCCTGTACATATGTGTTACATCTAAATTAATTCTTCTTGAACTAACCTTTTCTCTAGTTCCTGGTCCCCTTCTTCTATTGGCCTCTGTCAATTTAAAGTTTCTTTGCATTGAGGGCAACAAATGCTATCTTGGTTTTTGGGTGTCTTACCTATCCTCATGCCTTTCATTGTAAACGTAAGAAGATGTCTGGAACATAAGGACATAATATTTTAAACATATATTAAATCAAATAAAACTTCTAAGGTATTTCCTAATCTTTCACAGAGGGCCCGAAACTCCGTTATTGCAGAGGAAACTGTTAGTCTCTCTTCCTCTTCATCTGGCTGTCACTACCATGAAGATGACTCAACATCCCAAGGCCGTGTTAGGAGCAGCCACCCTCTCCAGTGGTGGGACACTGCTGAAGCCCTGAAGACTGGAAAAGCTGACAGCTGGCTTCTTACTACTTCTGGGTCACTTCCGTGAACTTCTTTCTCACATTGTGCCCTTTCCCAATGTCACTGT
Organism: Castor canadensis; assembly: GCF_047511655.1. Taxonomy (NCBI): domain Eukaryota; kingdom Metazoa; phylum Chordata; class Mammalia; order Rodentia; family Castoridae; genus Castor; species Castor canadensis. The sequence goes on along the minus strand of NC_133388.1, from coordinate 128,710,744 downwards.
CCTTTCTACAGACCATATATCCTTAAATTATTGTGTATATCGCATAAAGGTTCAATAAATTAGTTAGACAACAGCCTGTTCTGATAGACTATGAGCTTCCTCAGTGGCAGTAAACTTGTCTTTACTTTGATATACTTTACTTCATAAGCAAATTTAAATTTTTTAATCTTTTATCATCACCATGATCATCACCAATATCCTCACCACTTATTTTTTTAAATCTCTTGACAAATAACTGCTATCATAATGGAAATACAGGTCTAAGAGTATAGTGCTTGTTATAAATCCAAATTTAGCTCCTAATATGATTTTTTTTATTTATAAACTAAATAGGAAAAAGCAGCTCCTTCATAATAAGGGGCTGAGGACTTTTCTAAAGTCTAATTTTCTATTTCAATTTCTCAAAGACAAAAACTGAGATCTTTCTGAATTCTACTTTATGCACCCCAAATTTCTTCTGATTTTATTGTTGAGAGTAAACTGCAAACCAATGAACAATGATGCCTTTAAAAAACAACATAAATACTGCAAAATGACAATCATCTTGTTCCATTTTAATGTTGCCATGGGTGCTACTTATTTATTTATATCAACTTGAGCTAATGCACAGAGCACAGGTACTGTTCAGCAGGATCTCGCCATCCCTGTGCATAACACAGATGACTGAAAGCACATGATGTGAACAATAAAGCCAGAAATGCACACAAAAGTGATTACCTCCAAAATGGAAAAATAAATGTGTTCATTTTATGTTGTAAAAACATGATGAATTGGAGGACAGAAATCAGACCCATCTCTTCATACACTGGTCATCTTTTCCATCATGAAAAATATACTTTAGCACTTTGTACCTCAGTGACTGATGTACTTGCTTGAATGAATCCTTACCAACAGGTAAAATATCATTTCGATTACTTTGTGCCATTTCAAAATCGGGGTGACTCACTCAGTAATGAGATAGAGTAAAAAGCAGTTGTTTTTAGTGGGTTTTTCCTGGGGCTGGGAATCATTTTAATTTACTTGTCCCAGATGCCACATTTCATCTAGTTGGTATTCCCTCCCTTACTGGGCTTCTCTCCCCTTACTCAATAAATATGGAAATCTATTCCTTGTCCAGTTTGAACATTGTAATTTTTATAGCAGTTTTACTCTTTCTGACAAGCAAAGAGTCAGAAAGTGTCTTTCTGTTTCTTAGGGAACAAGAAGAAATGCACTATTTCCTGAATGCTTTGTATGTTTAACACATATTTCAGAATTCAAATTTTCTATGTGTATTTTTTAATTAGTCTTTATAACAAATCTTCCCAATGTTCTCCTCATACCAGCAGAGATAAGATTGTGGGATGACTGGGCTATATCTGGCTGGGTCCAAATACAATTTCTAAGACAAGTGTTAGGGGTCATTTCTTCCATGGTCTCATTTCAAAGAATATCAAGTCAAGAACATCATTCTTTCAGAATCATCGAAGTGCCAATCCTTTCTGGCAAAACACCAAGTGACTTAAAAATGAATGAAAATAAATTAGGACAATGACCCTTTTTGATAATTTTATCCCACTTCTTTTTGTGTTTTAATTAAGCAGCATTTTTTCCTGCATTTAAAAAAATATATTTGACACATTTTGTAGTAAACTAACCAGTATGTGCTCTACTGGAGAAAAATGAACATGAAAAATACTTCAAGGCAGATAAAATTTTGTAGACAAATTATAGCCACATTTATCACCACTAGAAAACTCTTTTATTTAATCAAAACAACAACCAGGCATGGTGGCACACGTCTGCAATTCTAGCTACTCAAGAGGTGGAAACAGGAGAAATGAGGTTCAAGATTGGGCTAGTGGGGGATCCTCTCTGAAAAGTAAAGTAAAAAAGGGCTAGGGTGTGACTCACATGTTAAAGTGCTTGCTTACCAAGCATGAGCCCTTGAGTTCAAACCTCAGTACCACCAAACAAGGACAATGAAGTCATCACATCAATTTCCTTTGAAAAGACCGTGATCTTTCAGTTTTCGGTAAGGAGGCATTTGGATTTCCTGGAGTTAGCAGAAGCCAGTTCCATAGTGGTTACTGCGTTGGCCCCCAATTCAACCTTCACGGTACCCTAGAGCTTTCCTTCAGACCTGCAGAACTGTGGTGGTGGTTGACTTCCTACCTGTGTTTTCAGAAAGGCACAACTACATTTTCACACTAGTAACCAGAGCCTGCCAGGTTAGTCCCTCTGTCAGCACACTCCGCAAGTGGCCAATCCAGAAATGTACAGGCAGGACTATCTCCATTGGAAACCCATCTCTTCCTCCAAATGGCCCCAGGAGGAAATGGGAGCCGGAGAGGAAAGGTGGGTATTCACAAGCATGTTTGGTAAGAGCTGTGCCAAGTGGTGGGCTGCAGTGACTGTTGAGATGTGAACAGCTCAGACAGCAGAAGCACGCAAGGGGAAAGCCAGACTGGAGATAAGTGAGTGGACTAAGACTTGAACCAAGCATTCAGTTCAACCATCTTGATCTCAATTTATGTGAAATTATGCCTGGGCCTGTGTATTTTGGAGCTACGGCCATTGAGTCATTGACTTCTGAAACCTTTTACTGGCTCAAAATTCCAAGTCATAGATCCTCATTTTTCCTCCTGGGACAACTGTGGGCTACCACAAGCTTATGAATGTCAGGGCCGTCAGTTAGTTATTGGTATCCCACTTACACATTGTGTACCCAGATAGTTATCTGACACACTTTGCTTGGTGCGTAGTATATTAAAAAATAAAGGTTCAGATTCATAGTCAACAGATAAACTAATAATTTAGAGGTGACCTACTATTTTTGATCCTGCATAAATACACATTTAAAAGATATATATTATGATTACAATGTATGATTATAAATTTGGACATTTCTTCTTCCTACATCATTAATAATACATAAATGGTCAAATATTTTGATCCTGTATTTACAGGATTAATGATGGTGAATATGTACATTTAATTGAATATAAAATCATATATGAAAATAATCATATATGAAAAAAATCACAGATGAATATAATCACATATGAAAAAAAAATTAGCCTTGACTAAATAAAAATATATGGAAAGACTTGAAAAACATTTTAATTATTAATCAATAGCAGTCTAAAAGGTACATTTATCTTCAATTAGGAACAGAAGATAAAATTTCACTGCTTACAAAGAATCTGTTAAATGAATAACTGATTCAAATAGTCTTTCTATCCTGAATATGAAAGTCAAAAGGGTGAACTTGATCTCAAACAATAGAATAGCCTGAGTGCAAAAAAGTAGGTGAGTTTCTTAAATCTTCTGAATCCTCCCCACAGAGCACATTCCAAAATTGTCAGTTACTAATTTATTTTATTAATTTAGTTCAATCTGTTGCTTCAGAGATCTACCAAATGTTTTCTTTGGCATTGTGTTTATAATTAAAATGTTTGCTTTAAAATTAAAACATTTGTTTGAGTGACATGAATTTTCAAGAGCAGCTGTAATTCCTAGTAAATGAAAAGAAACAAGATTCAAATTGTTATGAGAGATTTCGTTTTTGCACTTTTCATTGGTAGCAAGATTAGAATTAAGAGAACAAAATATTTTTACTTGTGAGATTATAAACATGATTGGAAAAAAAAATGACTGACTTAAAGAAATGCAAATGGCCAGTTCATTAAAAGTGAACCTAATGAAAGAAATACAAAATCAAATGAAAGTCCAGTTCTTGGGTCCTTGTGCACATGGCACATAGAGAAAGAGATAGGAAATGAAGCACTTTGACGTGCAAGTGGATATTATGTCTCTGCATGGCTTAGCCACAGAGGAAAGAAAGGAAATTAAGAAGTAAAGTAGACAAAGTTTCTGAAAATTAGAACACAAGAGTTAAAAATGATTGCAAAGGAGATGAAATGCTGTGGTGGATGACTACCTATACTGTATTTTGATATGAAATATAAATTAAAAAGAGATTTAGTCACTTGAGATAGATGTAGATGCAGAGGACAAACGTGAAAGAGGACAGATTCATGGGTTTCTACAGCAGGATGGTCTCTGTGTGACAGAGACAGGCAGAGCAAATCACTGGAGGCATCTGTACTCTAGATGTAGGGGCATGGTGGTATCTATTTTTTAGAAAGAAGTATGGGGAGCTATCAAGTTAGATTCGCAATGTGACTCTAGAGGATTTGTAGAGAAAATTAGATTTGTTAACTTGAATGAGTTTCTATCACATCATGAGTAGAAGAAATAGCCAAGCCATTTTGTATGATCCACATGGAATCTTACATAATAGACATAAGAAGGGCTGGAATGATCCTAAAATTCACATTTAAAACTTTAAATGATATAAAATTATTTTTCTTTAGAATTCTGCAAATGCAGAAATCAAGACAGGAAGAAGGTAATGTAGGAACAAGGATATTTACTCAAAATACTAGTATAGATTTTTTTCTTAAAAAATACAATTGGGTATCTTTTGAAAATATCATGTCTTTATAGGGGGAAGAATTTGACCTAAAGTGATCTACTATGCATTGGATAAGAGAAATGGGAAATCCTTTGAAGGAAATGAAAAGAATGGATGTTCTTACAGATAATTGCTGAGTGGGTTATAAAATAAAGCTAAATGAAATTGATTGGCAGCAAGGGAGAAGTGATATTGAGAAGAAAGTGATAAGAAAGGAAAATTGTGTCTATGGTGATACACTCCAGAAATAATAAAGTAATTATAGTGAAGACACTATGGGAATACTCAGCATGTATAAAGGAAGTGCTAGAGGCTACATGAATATTATTTAAAGTTCATTGGAAAAACTGAGCTGGAAGCTGTGGAAAATGCAATTAGATATTGTCTCATCCAATGAACCTATAATCAACCCCAAATTTTCCATATAAACATCTTTTAGATTAATCCAATAGTACCCAAATTTTCTTGTTTAGATTAGTTTGGCTGAAGACTCTTGATTCAGTTATCAATATGTATTATTAACTTGTCTCAGATTATTGGGCACTTTTGTTTCTTGGTGAGTAACTTGTGCCATCAGTTTGGTACTGCCTCAAATCTTTTTCTTTCTGTTTTCTTTTTCTTTTTTTCAGTACTGGGGTTTGAATTCAAGGCTTCATGCTTGCTAGGTAGAGACATACTGCTTGAGTCATGCCTCTAGCCTTTTTTGCTCTGATTATTTAGGAAATAAGGTCTCACTTTTTGCCCAGGCCTGCTTGGACCATGATTCTCCTATTTTATGCTTCCTGCAGTAGCTGGGATGACAGACATATGCTTTTAGCCCATCTATTGGTTGAGATAGAGTCTCACAAACTATTTGCTCAGGCTGGCCTTGAACCAAAATCCTCCTGATGTCAACCTCCTAAGTAGTAAGAATTATGGGCATGAGCCACTGGCATCCAACCTGCCTTGAATCACACACATATATATTCCATATATAGAAATTTTCTGTCATATTTGGAAAAGAGATTAAAGTGCCCACTGTACATAAAATTCTGTTTTGTCTCATATCATAACACTTAGTAGAAATTCAGAGGACTATGGAAAATATTGAAGTAATTCAAGAATTCAAAGCAGGCAATTCAGTTATGAAATTTACAGTTGCTTTCTTATCTGATTTGTGCATTTCTCTTTCTACCTGTCTTACCACTAATCTATTAACACTCTCTAAGCCAGAGAATATGGACTCACAACAGAATTATGACAATAATCCTAGTACAATAGGTGGTTATAGCAGCCCCTGCACAACTGCAATCTCTGTAATGATCTCTAAACATCAGACTAGTACAGAGATTTGTATTCTTAGTCTATCAAATATCTGCAAGAACTAATACTACTCTTCATCAGACTCAATATTTTTTACCTTTATGCCAATGTGGCATAAAGGACCCTTCCCAGCTTAAAAGGTGTTTAGATCAAATATCAAAGTCATGGTCTTTCCAATGTAGATTATAATGCTAATACATCAAAGAAGCAACAAGAGCTACCTAATGGTTGTCTTCCTTCTTCAAATTCTATACTAGCAGTTTTATTGACTTAAGTAGTTAAAAGTTTGTGGTTCAGTCTGCCTCACTTCTATCTGACACACACTTCTCTCTCCTACCCTAAAAAGAACTGCACTCAGAAACAGGCAAACATCTAACAACGGTAAGTGTTGTTAGCATCTCAATGCAATGAGTCAGTCATCAGTTTGAATGGATGTCAATTGGCTAGACTGAGTATAACTGGCTACAATTTCTGCCTTCTGTGATCAAATGGGGATTCAAGTTAAGAAGCAACTCTGAATTTAAAGGACAGTTTTAAGTTTAAAGATAAATATAAGGATAGCTAAAGACAAGGCTTTCTTAATGGAACTAAGCATAAGGGCATAAGGAGATTAAAAAATACTGTTCTTTTGGGTACTTTTGTCTGCTTTTTAAGAAATGTTTATTATATTCAAAAAGTAAGAAGTAACTATAACATCAGACAGATGGCAAAAATATTTACTCTGTTAATTGCAAAAGAAAAGCAAAACCCAAACAAATCAAAAGACATTAGGAGAAATAAGTGATAAAATCCTCACAGGAGTAACAGGTCTTATAAATAAATGGGCTGTGGCAACTTTCTCTCCATTTCTTTCCAGCGATTTTCCATTGTCAAAATATCCTTTGCCCAACTGAGAATACTGAAATACTTTACTTTAAAATGTACATATGTAACAAAATGAAGCACTGGCATTTTAAAATATCTTCTAAACAGTAAATATGTGTTATGATATCACCAGATAAATAAAAAAATAAAATGATTTTGTGTGGGTTTTGTTTGTGTGTTGGCTAGTAGGACTGGTGTTAGAACTCCAGGCTTTGTGCTTGCAAAGCAGTCACTACTGTTTGAACAACACCTCCAGTCCATTTTGCTCTAGTTATTTTGGAGATAGGGCTCTCACAAACTATTTGCTCAGCTGGTCTTGAACCACGATCCTCCCTATCTCAGCCTCCCCAAGTACTTAGAATTATAAGTATGAGCCATTGATGCCTAGTGTTTTATAAGTAAAAACAAACAAAACAGTAAATAGTCAATAAGAAAATACCATGAAATAGCCTTTCTTATCAGGAATAAATTAGTCATCAGCATTAAGCAATTTAATTGAAGAATGAATGCACTACAGTTCAAGTCAATTAAAGTCACTTCTTAAATTGTTGGCAATGGTGCCTATAATTAAAAAGGGACACAAAGATATTATTAAATGCTAGTGAGGAAACTTCCATTCCTTTTCCTTGAAACCTATGTTACACTGACGTTTCAATATGCTTTCCTATTTTTAACTTGAGGCCTCTAGCTAATTGCATATTGACAAAACCCATCTTTGGCGTCATCTTCTTCCAATAATAAATGCCTTTGATCATTTTAAATCAACAACAGTTCTAAACAATTCCTAATGTTTTTTACACACTTACCCCTTTTCATGCAAATAGTGTTACAATGTTAGTGACTGGATAGCAAAAAACATATTCTTTACTTTAGTATATTTAAAAAATAACAACTTGCATGTCACTATTTTCAATGCTATTCCCCATTTGGTGACTTATTTGTTACCAAATAAGAATGGAGCTGTTTTTCTGATCTGATTGAAGAAAATATTGTGTTGTCATGACTCGTCAGCTGTGAAGTTCTTTATTGTATCTTTTATATACTCCATTCTCACCTGAGCCCAGTGTATTCTAAGAGTCATTAGCAACAGGATTCTGATGAGTGATATGGGGAAGAGGGCGCTACAGTCCTATGAAAGGTCAGAATTCTTGACTATTATGAAAAAGCACAACACGAGAGTATTTTCAACAATGGAAGGCAGGAAAGGAAAAAAATAGAATGAATAAAATGTTTGAATTTTGAGATGTTAAATGATTGAAACAGTTTCTATTTAAATGCAAATTTGACTTTTTAAAAGATGAGACTACCAGTAACTGCACCCTAAATGGTAAAATGAAAATCAATTTGAAATATGGGATGCATAAAGTGTTTGTGGACTTTCTGGGAATAATTTTTTATTATGAAAACCCTGATGTATTTTTCTTTGCTCAATCCATCTTAGGCTTTGGACAGCTAGATCTGGGATGAAATGTAAACATTTTTTAATTTGTTTAAGCACAAACATGGTCAGCTCACTGGACGCTTCCTTTTTTATCCAAGTCAGATTTCATGAAGTAATGATCAATAGCATGATATATGTAAAACAGAAGACCAAAAGTAAGAGTTTAAGTGCATCATTATAATGACCAATATTCACTACATGTTTTTTACAACTTTAGGGAAATCACTTTAAAGAAATGGAAATCACTCCATTCTATTGATTCAAGAACAGAATCTTCAGATATAAGTCAGCAGAGTTGACACTTTCAAATACATAAAATGTGACATCTGCTCTTACAAATGCACTATGCAGGCAGTATATCATCAAAGAGAAAAACAGTTCAATGTCATTTCAGCCACTGTAAGCTATGGTTTACAACTGAGAGATAAAAATAGTCATACTGTCTGTATGACATCCAAGCCACTTTTCAATTGCAGTATTCCATGTTCTAATTTATCTTTGTGGTTGAACAACACACAATCAATTGTGAGCAACTTGTGTAGTTTGATTCCAGTCAACTGTAATTTTCTATAGCTTTATCTCTTCCCCCACTGAGGTGACTTTTAGAAATATTCACAACACACTGTCACAATTTTTGTGGTTGTGCCAGTATGTCAAGCTTTTAGTCATCGTTCAAAGGGATGACATATGGTACTGATCCATACATTAAATTTGCATTTCATAAAACAGAGCTTTTAACACTTGCATGCATTGTAAAAATTAAAGATCTACGTTCTGTTAAAATGTTTTATTAGACCTGGAAATAGGACTAGAAAGAGAATAGGCTTTGTGTAAGACTCCTGGCTCTCACATATTAACCATGAAAAATTGAGCAGATTATTTAATCTCTGTGAGAGACAAGTAAGTCATCTGAAAAATAGGATAAATTCTAATGTTTCATGGCCAGTTTTAAAGACAAAGTGAGACAATATAAATATCTAGTAGAGTGGTTGGCATATATTCTAAACAGTAGTAAGAAGTAACTATTATAATTAATGCCTGGTTTTTTTATTATTATCATTACTGGTATAATAACATAGAACACGTTTCAGTGGTCATAGTAGATCACAGTATCTGTTTACTTTTTCCAGCACTGGAAGAAATCCAGCATCCAGCCTGGAATGTGGGATTATGTTTTGCTTTTACTTTACAAATAGTGCTAAGTATTATCAGAAATTTACTTCCTGTAAACTTAACATAAAAATATTGTAAGCAGTTTTTTCTCTAAATTCTCCCATGGAAATGATTATAGTCAGTATCACAATTATCATTTGTTTAAACATACTAAATACTAACTAGATCTAAAAAGAAGGTAATACTTTCTTAATTAAGAAATTGGATACCATACATATACATAACAGAATCCTATAACTATAAATAATGATGTCACTTATCACACTGCTACATTTGCTAAATAGTAACATATTACTTTGGAGGAGAAAGAATTATTACAATAAAATTTAACTACATAGGTTCCAGTAGAACTCACTATCTGTGCATTCATTAATCACCCATTTTTAATATCTTTTTTTTTTGTAATGAGCATGAAACAAAGAGGAAGGACCTGCTAATCAAGTTGGTTTTGGGAATGACAGACTCGTTCAGTGACAACCTTCTGGAATTGAAACACGGTGTCTTTTATTTTTCTCCACCAACCGCAGTGAAGCTCAAAGCCTGGCTCCTAGTGTTCACCAGCTCCTTGGCTGAGGCTGAAAGAGAACTGCTGTCCATTTTTTGAGCAGTTCTGATGCATTTTCTTTCTCAAACCTTTCTAAGAGGAAAACACGACGCTCCAGGGTCCGCACTTGTCAGACCATTATAGGCCCAGCCTCTGGCTGCCCTGTGTGCCTTGGTTTGTCAAATGCACACACAGTGATTGCATAAAGCTCTCCTGATTACATGCTCACACTCACTGCTCCATTCTGTACAGATTCCAGATCACCTAACATTCCGTAGTATGGCAAGGCCCATCACTTTCAGTTGTCAGGAAACAAATGTCCTCCAAACATTCATATTTTAGATTCATTGTGCCTGTGCTTCTCACTTTTAGCAAAAGAAAACATTTTACATAACTCCTAAGCCTCTCATCTTTGCAAATATGTGCAGGAACAAATACTAAGAGGTCCCTGAGAAAAAACAAAAGAAATAGTTTCAAAAATTGCTGTAATTCTATGCCCTGATGGACTTTCTTCCGCTTTTGGAAAGGTAATTGCTGGGCTATTATGATGGATGTTTTCCCTGGAAGAAAGATAAGGAGGAGGAGGAGAAGCTATAATCAGATATATGCTTACATGTTTTTAAATCACTTTAAGTCCTATAATTCTACCACTATTGTCAAAGACTGCTAGATTTCAAGCTTATCAAAGACAAGTATCTCAACTTTTCTATCCTTTATATTTTAAGAATGACTATGTGTTTTATCCTGTAGTAACAGTCATTAAATATTAACTTAATGTTGACAGCAATACCAGCAACTTTAAAGTAACCTATAACTTGCCTGTAGGTACAACACTGGTCTTTAGTTCATGAGGTACTAATTTCAAAGCTAATTGTAAAGCCAGATGTGGTAGTGTAAGCCAATAATTCCAGCTGCTAGGGAGGTGGAGTTAAGAGTTAGCTGGGCAAAAGCACAACACCCTATCTAAAACAAGCTAAAAGCCAAAAGAGCTTAGGTGGTAGAGCACTTGCTTAGCAAGTTAGAGGCCTTGAATTCAAACATCAGTTGGATGGGTGAGGGTGGAACTAATTGTAGCAATATTACCAAAATTTAGAGTAACTGGATTTATTGGGGTCCAGACCTCTGACCAAAAAATAACCTGTGGAGAAAAGGAGAGCACATTTCAAATGCAAGAATTTTATCTGGCTTATCCAATGCTCAAGTTCTAGTTCCTCTCTGAAGCCTCCTTCCTAACTTTAGATGGACAGATTTCTTTCTTTTCTTAATTTCCAAAAGAACATGCTGAGGGCTACAAGCTTAGCTCAGTGGTACAGCACATGCTTGGCATGTGAAAGGCCCTGGGTTCAATCCCCAGCACCAAATAATGATGATGATGAAGACTATAGGCACACACTTTAGTACACAGCTATTGATGGAATGACTCACTTTGGAAATGGGCCACAAAATCCTGGGCTGCAAAGCTAAAAGCAGCTAGAAATTGCTGGTCCATTATAAGATGCCTAACAACAGTACATTCCTGGCCCCTTTGCTTGTCCCGATGTCTGCAAAACAAATCACTCTTTCTCAGAGCAGCTACCATCTTTGCTGCTCCACTGGAAAATAGGGGATCAATCTCATTTTTTCTAATTATGCAAACTTTTTAAAAATTATACTCTGTCATTTAACATAGCTCAGTGGAACTCCTCTTTCTTGAAAAATCTATTTCGCCTGTTGAGAATATGGTTAAAATTGGGAGGTGAAAAAAGAAATGGCACTTCCAAATAGCAGGTGTGAACTTTGAAGCATTCTGTAGAAGGCAGTCTGTATTTAACCAGAACAAGGGACAGTAAACTAGTTACTGAAGTTTAAAAACAGTATATCACACAAGTGTAAACCAAAGATCTGTGTTCAGAAAAAAATACGAAGGGAATCAAAACATTCACTTGAAAACAGATTTTGTAACAATGCCTGAGTGATGTCATTTGTCTACTAGCAAACCACAAGTTCAGTAGGAAGGACACCCATTGTTAAGTGAACAATGCCAACTCCTCCAATTGTCTGAAATAATGTGCTGCGAATATCAGATGAAATAAGATAAATAAAAGTAGTGTCTGGTGCTTTTTAGGTAAACTTTATCCATTATTCCATCCATGAAATTAAATGATATGCTGATGTTATTTAAATATTCTCTAAAGGTATTAAACTGCACAAGAACAATTCTGACATCTTTCATCAATGTGGGATAAACAGTGTGGGGAAAGTTTTTCTAAGAAGCCAGAAGGTTATCAACTGGGTTGAAACATTTTCTTAAGGCCCTACTTGCTTAAAGACTTACCATGAGTGTTCTTCCAACCATGTATCTTTAACCTGTTTCACTTTCTTTGAATTTAAATCATAAATTTGAATTTATGATTGTTTGACATTTAGAATAAAGCATGCTACACATTTCCATTCTTTTTAGTTTCTTTTGGTTTTTGGTTTTATGAGACAGGGTCTCCCTAAAGCTCAAACTGGATTGGAAGTCAAGATCTTCCTTCTTCAGTCTCCCAGGAGTGCGGGGAATACAGATATGCACCATCACACCCCAACATCTTATCATTTTCTTTCATCAAATTCAAAGAGTTTTAATTAGAGTGATTTCCACATCCTCAGGGCAACTGGTAAAAGACTGGTTGAATTATCTGTGCATTGCTTTGGGGAGAGGACTAGGCTAATATCCAGATTTACAAGCTCTCCTCCTCGTCGTAGTTTGAGGCTAACGTAGTTGCAGAATGAAATATCTTGAACAAACTGCACAGGTTTCAGCCACTGCCCATGTGACTGAAGGTCATTAACAGGTAAGAAATAAGTAAAGAATGATGGGAGTTCCTGGATGTAGGTACCTTCCAATGAAGGGGGAGCTTCTGGGCTCATTCCTACATGAGCATGTGGGAGAGGCTGCTGAGTACCTTGCTCATTCCTGTCTACCAAAAACAGATAACCTAAACCTGGAGAGGATGGGTGCACGTGTCAGGTCCTGCCGATACTCCATACAGAAACACACTTAACTTCCTCACACACCTCCTCTAAAAGAATCACTGCTCTAGAAAGCACATCAGATTTAATGAACACGCCCCTAAGTCTTGCAGAATTGACCTAAAGCAGTAACACGTCCTTGGAGAAGCCTTTCAATGTTGGCACCTTGCCAGTGGCAAAATTTCCTTGGTGGCTGTCTTGTGACATTTCCTCACAGAAAACTCATTGGCAAATCAACCTGTGAAGCCATAATGGTGGCCTCAAACATGGCCATCAATAAGTTAACTTCTCAACAGAATTTGGCACTTCACAAATGGGATCTATCCTGGCTTAAAGCTCTAAATAATGTATTTTTCTCAGAGAGCATGAGGGAGCTGTGGAATCAAGAAGACTTCAGTAGATATTACACTCAGCTTCTTCTTCTAGCTTAAATTTTGGTTAACTTACCTCAAGTTCTTTTTCTGTCCTTTTATTCCTTCCCCTCGTCCTCCCTCCCTCTCTTATGAAAAACTTGACTGGCAGTAAGTAATCTGTCATCTAGTTTTAGAATAAACATGAAAGAAGAATAGGATATGTTTCTAAATCTGGAACTTTTTAATTTGAAAGATTGGCGACACATAGAGAACCATATTCTTATCTTTAAAAACCAGAATTAAACTCTACTTTAAAAGTGATTGTCAAAGTTTGTGTCGATGACACAAAATGGTGCAAATTTTATGAATATCGTTCCTTCTTCCTCCATGGACATCATTGTGAAATCCTGGGCCACATACTCAGTTTTCTCATGAATAAAATGAGGGAAAAAAAAAAAAAAGAACATATAATCAAAAGTTTATTGCAAATATTAAGTGACACAGTGAGTAAAATGCTTAGAAATTTGCCTAACACTGAAAAAGCCATTCATTCACAAGTCAGCAATTATGTTGACTTTCATCATTTTTCCAGTGTGTTAGAAAGACCACCACAGAAGAATCTAAAATTTGGAAGAGAATGCTGAAGTATTTTGGGTGGGGTGTCACTGACAAGATAACTTTAAAATACTGCATGTAACTTTAAGAGTGAAGAGACCAACCAAAATCGAAACATAAAATTCACCAAGGTGCTATAATCCTTCAGGCTCCCACCACAGAGCTGCACCACCCAATCACTGTATGAGATCACAAAAGCCATTTAACCTTTTTGAATCTCGGTCCTTAGAGCCCTCTTCAACGAAACTGGGATAATAATACCTAGCACACAGTGTTATCATGAGGGTCAATTCTAATAATGCATTTGACAATGCTGTATAATGAGTCAAGTGCTATTACCCACGTTCTCTGCACTACAAGAACACAAGTATATTTCTCCTATAGTCACAACTCCTATTAAAAACAAATGGGAGTTAATTGAAAAGACCAGCAGGGTTTTTGACAAAGGATCACTGTTCATGTCAACTCCATTAGCCTCTCTGATATGGTTCAGGTCGCCTGTGTGTATGCCCATTTGCATAGTGATATCACCATCCTAAGAGCTGAGATATAAAAGTTGCTTTGGGAAATGAGATAAAACCCAAGCTTCTGGGGAAAGTTTTCCTGGATAAAGGAAGAACTCATGGAAGAACCATGAAGTTAATTTCAGATCTATTGTATTTTTAGATCCCTTTTACTTGGCTCATGGAACATGTCAGGCTTGACAATTACATATAATTTATCTAAAGAACATAAAGACACAGGTAGTAACTGGACATTGTTTAACAAAAGCCAAGGGAACAAAGAGACCTAGGATTAGCCTGCCACCAATGTGATTACAATCCATCAAAAACTCTTTCTCTGGGAGGAAAATCCTATTTATTTCTATTCCATCTCCTAAGCACAATGAGCTGCTTTTCCCTGCAGAAGAATCCTCACCTCCCAAGAAATTGTCTCCCCCCAGGAAAGTGTGCAAGCAGCGCAGTCGTAGCCAGGCTTTCCGTCTGTAACTGAAAAGCTCTGGGAAGGGAAACAAGAAAGAAGAATTTCTATTTGCAGGTTTGTTTTTTAAGACAACCTAAGCTTCCGGGACTTGGCAGTGTGGGTTGGCAAAACTCAGACAATTCTTTTTCCAGTGTCCTGAAGTCTTCTAACTAATGTCTAGATTTGTTCAACACAACTTTCTTTCAAAGAAGGTTGAACATTGGGTTGCAAAGTAATACATCTATCTCTTATTGTCTGGAACTTTGATCACATTTCGCTTTTCCTCTAATTGGTCAGATGGGAACAACAGTAGTAATAATGCTTGGTTTACCTGACAGGTAAGATGAGATGCAAGCACACCCATCCAGTTGCTGAATGTACCATAATAAACAAAGTGTCTTACCTTCTCCCCTGTCCCTTCACTCAAGAGGCCTACACATCCGCTTTCTCTTGCAAACAGTCACAAATCAGCATGCGACCTGATGCCACTCCTTTTTTTTTTTGATTGATACATGACAAATTTATTTAAAAGCCTTTTTCAATAGTTATAATTGTAAGTGACAAAACTGATGTCACTCCTTAAGGAAACCCTTGCTGCACATAATGGGGAAGAAATGCCACAGGCAGGAAGAAGCGGGGCTTCATGAAAATTCAAGAGGGAGAGAGTTCAATTACAGCATGGTTTGATGTGACTTCTTATGTTGAAATCATTCCTGAGTCAGGCAAGGCCACCCCAAATCACAGCATCTTCTTCTTCCTCCTCTCTGTCATTCTTCTATCTTCTCAAAAACCAACAATAAAATGTCTCTTTAATGTGACCACAGTAAGAATGCATAAATGATCTAAAGTCCTATAATAATATCTTAGCTATTTAATGGTGCACTAAGTCAATGACCCATATGGTATTTATGCAAACAGCAACTGGAGATCTTTTGATTATTAATTTAAAGCTGAAGCTAGATGATATGTTTGGGGAAGAAATGGGGGATCAAGAAGTAGATATTTCACCCATGTTTTTAGGGAACACCGGCAATGTGGGGAGTAGTGGGCCAAGGAGGAGCAAGTGGGCCAAGGAGTCCAAGGTAGTAGGGTGTTTGGAGAATTAGATTAGAGACACCACCCCACCCCCACCCATGGCCAACGACAACTTGACCTGCTCCCCTTTGCACTGTCTCCCTGTGACTCTCAGGTCTCAAGCCTCCACCTCAGAACTCAAATGAAATTACAATGATTTTTGAAAAATAAAACAATTCATCCTTAATCTTAAAGCCAGAATGAGGACATTATTTCCTCACCAGAAGAGGTACCAGGGAATGACAATTAATAGAAACCCAACTAGGAAAGTGATTCATATTAATCCTCATCATTTTATCTTTCATTGATAAAACAGCAACCATGGTCATAACACACTGTTAAGAAACTTAACTTTTTGCAAATACCTCACTTTCTCTTTGCTTCAACTATGATAGAATCAAAGTGGGCTAAGAAGGGCTCCCTGTCTCACAACTTCACCAAGAAGGAAACTGAGACAGGAATGAAATGACTAGCCCTAGTTTTCTCAGCTGGCTGCCAGAAACTTCCCGTTCCCAGGCAGTGGACCCTTTCCCCACCCACATCTGTTCCAGAGGTTAAAAAATACCCTAAAATAAACTGAATCAGGAAACACTGGTGACAAATAAATCAAGTGTGAGGTTCATACCATGGTATACAGTTCTTTGTAATATGCCCACAATTTTCCTCCCATTGGTACTCGTACCTTACAACTACTGCTCGTTTTCACAGTCTTTCATGCAGTGTGTAGCAGAGCAACGTTTTCTCAGTTCTAGGATTTCCAGCAGGCCCTTAGGTGAGACTTCCAATTGTTGATCTGTCTCCTACACCCTCTGCCCTTACCCTGATTTGAGACAAAAACGGGGAACAACGTCCTCCTTGGAACTGGCTGCAGGAGGCTGTCATCAGTTGCATAACACAGGCCAGCCATAAAAGACAGACATGTGGAAGAAGGCTTTCCATCACTTAAAACTCTGTAGGCTTTGAGTAGTCATGTGCAAATGGTCTTAACCTACTCTGCAGCCTCCACGTTTTCCCCATCTGAATTTAATTGTAACTCAAAACATCTATTTGCTTAATTTAATTTAGTTAAGGAGACTGAGAAAGAAAAATGAAGTCATGTTATTTTCCTTCCGTTCATTTTGATCAGTAAACTAAGAAGCATTTCACAGCATCATGTCTGTCTTTTGAGGAGCAACTAGAACACCAAAACACCTAGAGAAATCCTGCAGGAATCTGTTTCTAAAACCCACTATCAAGTGACGGGTTCTGTCCACTAAAGGCTTTTACTATCAGAGCAGTGGTGGGAGGAAGAAAAGAGTCATTGTTATACAGAAACATAATGTAAGAAAGAAACCCCGTATCTTCAGCATATTTAGCAAACACTATTTATTAAGAACTAATATATAATTAACATAATATTACCAGTACACTAAAACAAGCCTTTTGTACAGTGGTGGAGTTAACAATATGCTATTAATCTGTGGGGAATGTAAGGAACTAAAATATAGGGACCTGTGGCTTCACCAAGGTCCCTTTAAATCAGAAGCTACCAATGAGTTAAAATTGGACACCTTTGGTAAAACTACCAAATTCACTTTCTTTTTTGTGGCTGATCAAATAACATTGCCCTGTCTTATATTTTCATACTGAGTGTGGGGCTTTAGTATTTTCCCCAAGTCTCTGGAATGGAGGAGGAACCAAGTCTATCCTGATACACAGAATCAACAAAGCAGCTGGAGTTGGAAAGACTTCCTCTCTTTAGACAAAACTAATCAAATTTAGACTCCTGTTAATGTCCAAACTTGTGAAGAGCAGATAGGAAAATCTAGTAAGGGAAATGCAGATGGCACACTCCAAAGCTTAAATATCTTTGTTGCAAGGACAGTGACAAAAAGAGAGCAGGTAAGAGTCATCTGAAATACCCCAATCTCATTTCACTACTGTATTTATTTTTAGCATTTATTATTATTCATTGGGTACTGCTAGAATAATGGTGGTGTGATTATGCAAAGCAGAATGGAATGGGGGAATGGTATTTATAATGCGAAATTTACAAACATGGAGAGAAATTAGTAATACTATAGTTATCAAAGGAAACAGCCCTAATTAAAGAAGTAGCTGCTACAAAACCATATACAACTCAAAGCAGAGAAAGACAATTCAAATTTAATGAATGCCTTTAATATTAATTACAGAATTCTTAACAATACATTGGGACAGCTCTCTTGGAGAATTCAGCTTACTGTTTAACAGTTTCTGACTAATTTTATTAACCTGTACATCTGAGAGGATCAACCCCCTCTGGGTTTAATTAGAAGGAAATTCAATTTAAATCTAAATGTCAACAGTGGTTACTAATTATGGCAGCGCCCTGGACGGGACAGCCAGGCTGTAATCAGGCAGTTCCCTGATAACAATTAACACTTTCTCTCTGAGTTATGAGTGAGTTAGGATATTTTAAAATAAATACGATTCAGCCTGGGACACTGCTAATATCATGAGCCCCTACTGCTAGGTGCAGACATGCAGAAGAAGATGCCAAATTAAATTACAGAGATTTCTCAAACATATAGCTGAATAATAAGCAGCTACAAAACTAGGTCAGGGTCGAAAAGCTAGCGCTGAATGCCCCTCCCCCAACATGCAAAATAAATATACCCACTATCTCTGAATAGAAATCATTCTTTTGTTATGCCCTTTGTCAAGAATACATTATTGCAAAATGATATTTATTTCCACAATCTTCACAGCTGTGAGCACGACTGAATTAATCTTTCTAGAACTGATTTCATTTGCAATTTCATGATTATGATTATAAAATGTAAATTTATTACTTAAAAAAGAAATGATTATAAAAGACATAGATAAAAAAGACAGGGCTTTATCTGTTGGTTTGCTTTGCTCGATACTAATGAAATAAATAGCTGACTAACCTTGAAATAAAAACAAACAGTATAAAGATGATTGCAAAAATGTGTAATGAAAGCTAGGAAGACAATAAAAAATCAACTCTTTTAATGTAACACATGCAGTGATTATGTGGCTCAGGGAAGTACCAGAACATGCAAATTTTTTCTTGGTGAGGCTAAGCTTTCATGGTTAGTCATTTGAGATGTTTCTATTGCTACATTGGCATTAAAGATAATACAGAAAATACTTGGGTACTGCTAATCTTTTTCCCCTCAGCTTTCAGTTTTATGCTCTTAAATGATAATCTCTAGAAGGTCATTTTCAGACTGTTTAATATTGATGACCTAAATAACAAGTTGGTTTAAAGAAGTCCATAGCTATAAGACTTCAATTTTTAGTGTAATTTAGTCACTAATTTGGTCTCTTCTTAAAATATATTGCTTCTTATAATTAATATTTTAAGTGCCTACCATGTGCAGAGAACTGTATCAGATGCTAGGATATACATAAGAATGCAAAAATAAGCATTGCTGGGTTCCATTATTGTTAGTTAAAAATAATAAAGACAGGCTTTTTTTCCCCCCAGCAACCAAGGCAAAAATAATCCATTTATTTTATGAGGTATCTTTAGTAATATGATTCACTTTCTCCCCCAAAATTGAAATGATCCATTTCTTAAATATATCCATTTAGTTTTCCACATTTAAAATTACTACTCATGAATATGGGCAAACACAATTAGTACACTTTGTATTAAATATATTCAAGTGTCAAACGTCTATTTATAGAGAGCCGGCTAATGATAACTATGGCTCAAATAAAAATGAATGTCAGTAAGTGGCTCTATAAGCACTTATGCTCATAACAGATGCAGTAGCATCTCTGAATAAATATTAACATGTAAAACTACGATTTATCATGTCAACGCAATCAATAGAGACCATATTTCTATACTAGGAATGCA
Source organism: Castor canadensis (assembly GCF_047511655.1). Classification (NCBI taxonomy): domain Eukaryota; kingdom Metazoa; phylum Chordata; class Mammalia; order Rodentia; family Castoridae; genus Castor; species Castor canadensis. The sequence continues at coordinate 128,691,109 of NC_133388.1, read as the reverse complement.
TCGGTTAGCTTTCTGCATTTGCTCCAAATCACAAAGCAAAAAATGCAAGCACTGTCACAAGACATTTATTGTATTCAATTGGATCCAAACTAGCTGCAGAGGAAAAGGCAATTTAAGCTTGTGCAACAAAATAAGCTATGTATATATGAATAAATTATTTTTTACTGTATGATTCCTTTCCATTTGCTTTATCTGTCTAAGATGCTGCATTTTCAATAAAATATTTCTACTTATGACTTTCATAGTTTTGTAGAGTATGAGTCTGGTAGAGCTTTTGGGTCTTTCTGCCAATCCAAATATTATCTATCACCTCCTCTAGCACGAAGGTTAGTAACTCCTGGCTAAAGACGTCTATATTGCTTCTGTACTGTTCACAGACACGAACCCTTCCACAGGGATGGACGGCGCTCCTCCTCCTTGAAGAGACCACGTCTCACCTCTGGGAGGCATAATGCCTCCACCAGGCTGCCGACCAGTGTTGCGCTTACACTACACAATTACTAAGGCCTGCAGGTAGATCCTTAGTGGCTGCAGTACACACATGCTGCATATCATATTGTCATGGTGCGTAGGAATTCATATTGTCATACTGTTTAGGAATTCTGTAATAAAATGAAATTTAGAAAGGCAATATGGCCTTGCAAATTGTGCCTTGACTGTTCTCTCTCTCTCTCTCTCCTTCTTTCTAAATGGTACTGTGCATCAGAGAAATTTTTAGTAACTTCTCCTGCTTTCTCCAATATCTTTCATAATTCCCTACTCAAGGTATCATCCCCCAGAGAGAAACAACTTAACAAGTAATTGTGCCTTGCCCATTAATTGTAAAGCTCTGAGGTCAGTTTTAAATTAGTATTTAATGATTTGCTTCTCCTTTGCTGGGAACACCTTTGAGATAATTTTCATAGAGATTTCATTATTAGCCACCTGTTAGGTTCTACACCTCTCAAGAATGATACATGCTTTCTAAAACTTAAGTAAGAGGAATCAATAAGAATAATGACATTAAATGCATGATAGACAATATAATAAGACATGTTTCTTACACCAGTTTTAAACTGTAATTTACCAGGTAATAGTATTCTGAATATTATATTACAAACTCGGAACAGGTGTCTAGAGCAATTTTCCTACACTTTTAAATGTTAACTCTTTCTCCCCACATAACTGAAGCTTTAGTTAAGATCTTTTGATAACAAAAACGGAAGTTGTATAACCACAGCTCGATAATAGGGTGAATGGAAAAACAGTTGGTTTCCGTCTCCCTCAACTGCTTACCTTGATGTGTTCCAGTCAAAAAGAGAAAGAGAAAATGTGTGTTCTCCATTGTACCAACAACCACAATGGTAAACGATAAATATACAAAGCACTGTTTTCTACTCCCTAGCAACCCAAAGCCTTTAGTTTAAAAAACTGAGCAAATAATTCTTTGCTTTCTTTAGGACCCTAAGTTTCAAGAAACTGTTCAACAAAAATGTGTCAAACATTAAAATGGTAAGGCTTTAAAGGAATCAACAAGATTATTTTATATCTGGTATCACAGTATGGCAACTTCGTGGTTGGTTCTCAGAAAGCAGACCTCAACTTTCTGTGGACAAGGACCCAGGTAAGGAAGGAAATGTCTGAAGTTGGTGTGCAGGAAGGAAGGGAGAATCAGGGCAGCTCTGGGGCATGGATCCCCATTCTTCCCCCATCCTTGGCCCTAGAGCAAATGGGCTCAGTAATACACAGGAGTCCTCATGGTTCATTTCAGAGTGAAGAAGATTCTAGAATAGCATGTCTGAAAATGTGTTCCATACCATAGTTATGCTCAAATAGATTTGATAGTTGGGACATGTGAGGTTAAGCAAAGGTCAATGAGTATCTTTACTGCGAGGTTTCCCAAGGGCTCTGAGTCACAGAAAGGACTCAGAATCCATATATGCTCATGCTTTCTCCACCTCTTCACTGTCTAAGGTGTCCCTGAATTGCTTCAGTCCTGTTTAAGGATTCTAGAGCCTACAGAAGACTTGGGGTGTTACTGCAAACACCCCAAGGTGAGTTCCAGAACTGTGGAACTGAAAGTGTTGGCTTTTTTCTTTATTTTGATATGCTTAAAGTTAATGTCTCTGATGCCGAAAAACAAATACTAAATTTCAAGGTGAGATCAATAATCACAATAGAAATAGAAATACCCAGGACTGAGAACAGAATAATTGTAAATCTTTTTAAAGATATAGATTATCATGTTTGACCTGGCTCATGGTAGATTCTTAAGATTTAACTTGCCAAAACAGATCAGAAGACTTCTGAAAGTTCTGTTTACATTGTTAAACCTTGTAGTCCAGGTAATCACGTTTTTGTTTCTTAAAATGAAACTATATTATTTGATAATCCTAATTTAATAAAAAATTTTGCCAGCTAACTCCTGATTTTCCTACCTGGAGAGCATCACTTATTTTCTTTATTAGTCAATGTTCATTTGTTTCTTTTAACATTCAAAATTTAAACATTACATAATATTGCTCCATTAAGAGGTAAATTACATGATACCAAAAATTGATATACTATCAATTAATAGTCACAGTGTTTCTCAGGGTGTAGTGTTTTAAACATGACTCGTTAAATAAGAAATTTGTTAACTTTCAGCACTAAATCTGGATTATTAGCAAATAAGTAAGTAAAATTTTTAAAAAGCCCAAGGCCCTGATCTTATCAAAATAATTACACAACCTTTAATATCCCAATAGGCATGGAAAGAAAGAGAATATAGCACAGAAAGGGAATCATAATGGAAATAGACAGAAATAGGACAGCCATTCTAATTTCTACATGTAGACACAAACCACCATTGAAAACTGAAGACAATACAAAAATGACTGCCCAGCACAAAGTGAAATTTTAATTGTGTCAACTGATGAAATGTTCCTAAGTAAAATAAAGAAAAATGGTAATTTAATAGGGCTTACCCTTTTCTTTTCATAGTTACATAATCGTTTAGATCATGTATACACACTATACATAGTAGTAGTATATATCTGACATTTATACTTGACTACATAAAATGTATTGAGAACATGCCTTATATGTATGTTTTTCTACTTCAGAATCATTGCACAATATGAAGTTAATGAGCGGGAGATTTAATATACTTTACAATTTGGTTATTTAACATTTAGGAAGTTGACTTGCTATGCAAAATGCTTTTCAATTGATAAAACTTGGCTATATCTCTGTAATAACTCATACTTCATCTTGAAAGTTTAAATATTAAATAAAACAAACATAAAATAACTGCATGCTGTTTACAAAATGAATAAGGAAATAAACAAATGAGACTATGTATCTTGTCATACTAGTTTCTACAGTGATAGTTTTCACCCTACTTCAAAGAATAATTCAGGTTCAGCATATCTAACCTGAAAATCTAAAATTAAAACTATTCCAAAATCTACAATTTTGAGCTCCCACATGAAACAGCAAGTGGAAATTCCACACCATGAAACTTTGTCTCATTAACAAAATTATTAAAAATATTGTATAGAATTATGTGGGCATGATGGCTCAAGTTTGTAATGCTAGCTATTCAGGAAGCAGAAATCGGGAGGATTGTGGTTCTAGGCTAGCCCAGAGAAAAAGTTCACAAGACTCCATCTCAGCCAATGGCTATACCTGGTGATGCATTGCCTATCATTCTAGCTTTGTCGGGAAGCACAAATGATCATAGTCCTGGCAGGCCTGGACCCTATCTTCAGAATAATCAACACAGAAAAGGCTGATGGACTGGCTCAAGTAGTAGAACATCTATCTGCCTAGCAAGTTTGAGGTCCTGAGTTCAACCCTCAGTACTACTAAAAAAACCAAAAATTACCTTCACACTATGCATATAAGGTATATACGAAATACAAATGAATTTCGTGTTTAGACTTGGGTTCCATGCCCACCATGTACATGCAAATATTCCAAAGTTTGAAAAAAACTCAGAGTTCTGAAACATTTCCGATTCCAAGCATTTTGGATGAGGGATACTCAACCTGTATCAAGTATTTTAAGCAGGTGGTTCAAAGGCTATCTTTCAGAATTATCTACTCTATAAACTCTATTGAGCTAGGCTTCCACCAAGATTTTATTTAAAGGAAAGGACACATAGGTTTTGTGGAAACTGCTGGCCCAAGGGGTTACATAGGAGCTTCACAATTGGCTACAATCCCATTTTCTGATCATTTCACTTGGGATAAACTAAACTATGTGCCATTTCCATGACTTCCTATCTTGATGTTGGGTAGCTTCCATGCTTTTTTTTTACCCTCTCCAATGTCCAAAACTTCCTCCAGACCCAGCTAGGAGTCAGTGTTTCTCCATGCTCACAGCTACAGTGTATTAAATGAATATGACAGAGGATTTAAGATATAGCTCCCATCAAAGCCCTAAATGCTGAGTACTTATATGAAAAGGCATCAACTAGTCATATAATCAGACATCTGAAATTTCCTTGTAAGTTTCATCTGAAAACAATACAAATGAAATTCCCACTATACACATGCATTTTGATAATTATCAATTTACGTTAAAAATGCACCCATAGGACACAGTTTAGGTGATAGTTATTTACAAAGGAAGCTCTTCTTTTTAATGAAAGAGTAGTTAAAAACAAATCTAACAGTAGAATATGGTTCTAAAACTTTGTAACAAAGGGATAACTCATTGCAACCATTTTTAATCTATTTTATAAAAATTATATGAAGTACAAGTACTCACTAAGCTCTCCTGGGTATACCAGATCCTTTTTAGGGTAGGTGAAGTGTGAAGAGGAAGTGGGAAGAGAAACATAGTAGAAGATTTTTGGTAGCTAATAAATACATGGCTATTGTCCCTGAGAACACTGCCATCTGTTGTCAGGAAAAAAGGTCACTTGTTAAATTTTGCTAGGCAACGGGTTTTCTAAAAGTGAAGAAAAAAATATTTGAGACTGTTTCTTAACTAGCAAGTTATCCTCTAGGAAAGAAAGGTGTCTGGGGGGATACAGTTGGAAAGGGGTCCAAAGTACAAAATGCAGATGGTTACCTCAAGGAGTGAAAGAGCTCTCTAAAACAAGGTGATTCTGTATGTAGGCACTTCTACATAATTACCATATACGGGTAATTCTATTTTCATTTTCCTTTAAATATATGCAGAGAGACAAAATGGTGACTGAAATTCCAACCACCACACCTGGGTTAACACTATCTTTTATTAACTTATCTTAAAACTTTCCATTAAATTTTATGATGTGATAAATGGTACAATATTGCCTTGTGGATCCAAATAGAAGATCAAGGTGAAAAAACACCCCAATCATCATTTAGTCCATCTATATGTAAAAGATTTTAAAATGTGGATGTAACATGTTATCTTCTGTCACAAAATAACTCACATTTCCTATGAAGGCAACATTAAAGAAGCCATTTGAAACTTATCAACCTCTGAAGTTTCACCATTTTTAATTAGGAAATTTTAAGTCGCACACTGGATTAAATGGAGAAGGTGTTTATGAGCCATCATTATATCAATTTAGGTTCACTAAATTAGACTGAATATTTTAACTATGACTTAGCAACTCAAATCATACAGCAGAGTCAAACTTAAGTTTAGTGAGTTTTGCAAATTTCCTTCATATGTTTCCAGCCCACCCACAATTACCTCACTAATGGAGAGGGAGAGTCAGTGTAGAATCTCAGAGGTGTACAGTAGGAGAGCTTTATGCACACTGTCACAATACATATAGCAACTCTATGAGGTCCTCTCTAGCTGTCGTTTTGTAAATGAAGACATGGGGGAGACTCTCCATCTTCTCTAGTTCCACTCAGCCAGAAACACCAGTCAGGATTCAAACCCATGTGCATCTGGCTCACAAGCCTCTTATATTGCATTGCCTCAGTACATGCAGATCTTGGATGATGCTAGACTGACTTTTTCTTACATGACTTCTGTTTCTTGAAACAAATTCATGGTGAGAATAGAGGACACCAAAGACATCTAAGTAGAAGCAGATCATAAACATGGATTTAAAGACTGTGACAGATGACTGACAAAGTAGAAATAGGGAAGCCATAGAGGTTAGGCATGACACTTGGTTTTTGTCTATCATGTCTACACAGCTTAACCTTACTACACTGAATCTGTTAATAAAGTATTGCTTCTAGTACAGTAATATTTAAGCACATTGATTTAAAAAAAGAAGAAAAAGGTTAGGCATGAAAGGCTAGGAGACTTGAATAGTGCCTGTGGTCTTGACCTTTGCCTCAAGGGCCACTGTCTTAAAGGATGATAACAAAGTCCAGCTTGAGAGATTTGGAAATGAGACCTTGTATACCACAGTCAAAGGTAAAAAAGAAAGCATTCTATGAAAAGTACATATACCATACTCAGATGGCTAGAAACCAGCTACCATTCACTGACCGTGATATTTAAGTCATAGAAGTCTCAGTAGTGAATAAGACTTCCACTGAAATTTCTTTCCCTCCCCACCCCAAGGCTGGGAATCCCACTTAGGGACTTCTGCATGGTAGATGAGCACTCCACCACTGAGCCACACCCCCAAACCCTTCATTTTTCAAATTTTGAAACTCATCTTAATATGTTCAGCAAACCTGCTTTGAAATCTATCTTGCTGAGAAACTGAAGGTCTTTGAGAAAACTGTTGAGTTCATAGCTTAGTGTATGTGTGCTCAATGCATTTCATACCACTTTGAGAATAATTTACAAATACAGTTTTGTACACGGTTAATGACCTACCTGTGCCTATCACTAAAACAATCTATAATCCTAATAACAGTGTTACATGGATCCTTCATACTCTCATGAACTATGAAAATATTTGAATAGACTACTTTCATTAAAAGCCATTGTAAAGGTCTCTATGGCTCTGATTTTCAATATTTGAGAATCACATGAGATAAAAATAATTATGCGTTTTGTCTAATAATTTTACAGTTGAAGAAAACTACTAAGGGAGGGCAAAGAGTTTGTTTAACATGCCACCATCCCTTAAGTGATAAAACTCTTCTTAGGAGCCTCAGTCCATGACTCTTTCTACTACATTACAAAGACACTATTATTCTGACTGTTATAATATCATGGAAGTTCACTAAGATTTATTTTCTAGGACTGAGCATGGCGGCCAGACAACTGTACATTCCAGCACTGGGGAGGCTGAAGCAGGAAAATCTCCAGTTTGAAGCCTGCCTGGGCTACATATACAAGATCAAGGCCAGCTGGGGGTGCATACTGAGACCATCTCTCAAACAAATTGAAGATAAAACATGACTCTCGTTTTGTGCCATTTCAGAATAAGCAAAAGGACTTTGTGGTAGAAGTCTGGTCGTAGAATTTTCTTAAACCATAAAGGGATTTCTGTGACTATTATGTTCTGCTGATCGTTGACATTTAAAAGACACTTTTTTCAATCGTCCCATTTATTGAGGACTTTGCCAAATTTGATTGGTTTTGAAATGCATATGCATTTAATATTTTTATTTTAAAAAACAGTAGACCTTTGGATATGATAGTCTAAAGTGTATGGGATAAGAACACTGATATTTTTCTAGATTTCAGATATTATTTTTTCCCTTGAAGGGAGTCAACACACATAAATTAGTTCTTAAAAAGTAGCAGCCAGAAGCGAGATAATTCAGATGATATGAAACGCACCTTCTATATACAGTTTGCTCGGTTGGTGGTCAGGTTTTTTAGAATACTGCATTTAGAAGCAGCAAATTACAGAAAGTTGCTGGCTACTACTATTAGGCTGTTAGTTGACCACAAAAACGTGAGAACCTCACAGGTATATAGGATCCTAAAAACCTATTTAAAGATACTCACTTCTAAGAATTTAAGACACATAAAGGTCTGGAGCCATTTACTACAATACAATACTTAGTAGCTCCTGAGAATATCATCTTATGGGAAATTACAGTAATTAATATTCCAGCCAAAAATGTCTATTTACTAAGGAAAAAGTTATGAGAAAGATTTTTAATAACATGGTGACTGCACAATTTATTGTGGAAATCTTTCCACTCAACATGGTTCAAATGCTTTAGAGTATCTATCCCTTCTGAACTGTGAGTGAAAGCTCTTCAGACCCTCATGCTCTTCATATTAACAAGCACATGCTACATGCTTCCCATATGCCAGGCACTGTATTAACAACTGGGGGATGACACAGATGAGAAGGTGTGTGTGTCTTACCTTCAAGAAGTTTATAGTCCAGCAGCAGAGATCCAAGGGCAAGGTAAACACTGCGACAAGGAGAAAGACCTCCACCCAGCAATGGAACCTAGAAAGTTTTACGTGGTTTGTTTTCTCCAGTGTTTTGTGTATTGTTTTCCTTATTTCTACTGGTCTGAAGGATACTTTTTGTTGTTGTCATGTTGGAGTCAAATCTAGGACTCTGGAAGGCTAGGCAAGCATTTTACAACTGAGCTAGACTCCCAGCTAAAATACGCTCTTGATTACAGTGAAAATTCTTAACTCTTTTCTTCCATATACCCAACTTGGAATTTTCCTTTAACTTAACTGAAGCAAGAAGTTCTGTGAATTTAAACATTTTCTCCCCAATACTAAGCTCTATGACCAACAAAGTTTATAATCATTTTAGGATATGATACTTTTTTTTTTTTTTTGACAAACAGCAGGCTATTTATTTGAGGCAACAGTGCTGTATGTTGGAGTTAATATTATTTCCATTTTGTAGGTGAGAAAAGCAAGACTCAAAGAGCTAAAAATCTACTTATTTGGTTTAACTATGCTAATAAATTAGAAAAAACCTTTTTTTTTGGTGATTCTTGGGATGAAACCCAGTACCTCTAGCACACTAGGCAAGTGCTCTACCACTGAGCTACACGTCTAGCCTCCCCCTTCATATTCTTTGATATAAAAATATATTCCTTGTGGGGAAAAAGTTGACCATCTTGATTTGTAGTAATATTTCAGAACATTTTAATAAGTGATGGTAGAGTGAAAAATACACTTCACTTGGATTCAGAAGGTCCAGGTCCCAGGGCAAATAGTGCCTAGTAATTGAGCTCTGAACAAGTCACTCATTCTGGACAAGATGACCTTAAAGGCCAATCTGAAGATAAAAGAATGTGATTCCATGCAATTGTGTGACACTCATTGTAATATACATATGTGTGAGGGAGAGTTTGCCAAAAAGAAACGGTTAGCTCGGTTAATCAATGAATTGACTAGCTACTTAATTTAATTCAATGGACTTTCATTAAATACCTACTATACATCAAACATGAAAGTGAGGTCTAGTCCTTGCTCCCAGAAGCAAACTAGTATCCAGTAGGGAGATGACACTTAAATACAAGTAAAGCTTCAAAGTCTACACAACTAGCCGGGCACATAAGACCTTCCTAACAGAATCCCAACCTACCACTCTTGCCTCCTCTACAGCCTTTCTAACCCCATAACTGCTACATTTCAAACACACCAACTTGATCACTCTTGCTGGAGAACATCCTATACACTTTCTTATGTCTCTCTGCCTGGTTTACACTGTATCTCTGCCCTCTTCCCTTGGTCCCTTTGTGAGCCTAATGAGCCCTGTCTTTAAAGCCCAGTTCCCCATCATGGCTCCTTCTCCAGGCAGGAAAGCTCACTCACTTGTACTCCCTTTCCTTTCATCCTCATCACCATTTCTACTCGTCACATGGTTGTAGCATCTTGTTTCTAGGACAACCATTTCCACTGGGCAGACCAGGCAAGGACAGGGACCTTATCATGCTCCTGTTTGACTTCTAGGCCTAGTGGAGTTCTAGGCATGAAGTAGATGCTTAAAAATGTTGACTGAACAAAATCAAAGTGAATGTAAGAGATGTACCAAGAGTGACATAGACAATCAGGACAACAGCTCTAACAAGGCATAAGTTTCAAGAGTTAAAAAAATAATAATAATAACATTATCCACATTATCCTGATTCATTCAAGATCATTAATGTGGTATGTTTTACCTCATATTGAAATTGCACAGTATCTATTTATGCTGTGAGGGATAGTTCATGATTCTGGTTTTTTTATTCTTATTTTTTTTCTTGAGACAAGGTCTAGATATGTTTCCAAGGCTGGTCTCCAACTCCTGACTCAATTGACCTTTCTGCCTCAGCCTCCCAAGTAGCTGGGAATTCCAAGCATACACCACCACACCTGGCTAAGATAGTCTGTCCATGGTTCTGTCATTGTCAAGACTTACTTCCTCTCTGAGTGCTGCTGCTGGCTTCTTAAAGAACCAGTTTTAGTGACCAGAAGAGCCAGAGACAAATGAACTCCTGAGAAGAATGCATAAGAAAAGCAATAAAAGAATGAAACTTAGCAAGCAATGAATATGAATACCTCACTTTATTTTTTCTATGTGGCCATTCATCCTCCTGCACCTGCCTCCCAAGTTAGTCCTCAGATCACAGGCATGCAACCACCCTCCCCCAGCTAAAATACCACTTTTTAAAGCAATAACCAAAAAAGGAGGGGCATACAAATTCAGATGGTCACTTTTCTGAACTCCATGTGCAAGCATTTCATAGCACCATGCTATAGAGTCTGCAAGGGCTGCTTTCAATCTGATAAATGAGCTACTTTCCTTTAGCAATCTGGGTTTGGATAAGAAAGCTTACAAGATCTAGAATCCACTATTATTGTCAGCCCCCTAAGCCTGTAACCTTTGGACACGGAGAAACACGATTAACAGCACTTGCCATTTGAGTGACATTCCGGTACCATGTACCAGATAGAATGATTCTATCATTTAACTTCTTGAAGTTTCAAGTTGCCAGAAAGAAATACATTTCACTCAAGTCCCAATAGTTAAGAAATGTTGGTTTTCTGCCTCCACTGCCCCAGGAGCACCAACTATTTGTATGCAGAATTTCCCTGAGGATGAACATAAGACAGTTTACAGAATTCCTGTAAAACAAAACTAACAACAAAAAACGAAAATAATAAATGTCCCTGTGATTAGGACAGAAGGAGAGAGACAACTATTGGGGAGGCAGGGTCTGGAGGTGAGAAGGTAACTGCTGAAGGCGTTTATGATTACAAAATTCTGCCGGCCACTACCTCTTTGCACCTTTGCACCCTTTACTTGTGGTCTCACCATGAAAGCTACAACCTGCTAAGAAACAGACTGGGTACAATCTGCAAAGTAAATGCTTCTGGTTTATGATTCAATGTTACACCCAGGCTGTCTAGTGCTATGCCCGGGACACTGCACTAGTAAAACACTGGGTTACAGACAGGGCTCCAAATATTATGTATACACATAAAATATCCACCAAGCAGAAATATCTACCTATTTAAGAGATGGTGAGATAAGATCATGAAATCATCCTTTGATTGCACTTCAGATCAAAAAATGTCGTCTTTGCAATTTGCAGACATTTTTGGAGCTTATTGTCTTTATTTCTGTGTTAGTCACATGAAATGCATCTTTGTGTAATTTAAACAAGTGTATCTTAATTTTTCAAGGACTTAAAGAAAGTCTTAAAAATGAAAAGGTTTTCATTTAAAACCAGCTTTTCTCTTTGATAGCACCAACTGGTTTGAATCTAAGTACCTTTCTAAAACATTCTTGATTTGTTGCACAGATTTATATCTTTTCATGTTCCCTTTCATCGTTAAGCCAATTATGAAGGAATTATTACCTTTGCTCAACCTGATTTTTTATGGACTTCATTGAAATAGTCTCATCACTCACGATACACTCATGAGATTGGTCCATTGCCCAGAAGTGCGCAAAGGATATTTCTGATGAACTCCCATTAGCCATATGAGGAGTTGCCCATATACATACACCCATCAGAGATGAATATAGACTTTTAGGGGTTTGAACGCGGTATTAGATCCTGTCTTGCATAACCATAACCTACTGCTCTTTGTTCATGTGGTTGTTAGTCAGTTAGATGTAGCAGAGCTTCATATTTCACTGCTATCCCATGTGAATTATTAAGCATCAACTCCCCAATATCAGGTCTTACAACTGTGTTCAAAGCAGAAACATCTTTGAAATCTTTAGAAGCATGACTTCATAAATAGATAATATACTACACATTAGAACTAATCATATGGATTTGTTTATTACTAGATTTTATCTGTATAAAGTAGCAATGAGCTTCTCTTAATAAGAAATTCCATTTAATATTGCTAATCAAAATATTTTTAATGCTGTTATAACAGCAGCACGTTTGACCCAATTATACCTAAATTATCATTACTCCATAAGAAAATAAGGGCTTTTTTCATTTCAAATATGTTTATAAATATGCTAGGCACATATTTCCAACTTTTAATTTAAAACTGATAAGTATAATAAGCTACAAAGATAAAACTGTCTTTGTACAGAGCCATAATCAGCAAAAAGGTTATTTTACAAAGGCTTAGAAGATGTATTTTGTATCTTCTTAGTCACAGAAAACTGTCTGTGAAAACAGTGCATGATGTTATATATAATACATCCATAAATACAATGCATATGCATGTATAACCCACAAAAACTTTTCAAAATAATTCAGAAGTGCAAACCCAGAAATACAGGTCAGGTGGGCTCCTTCATTTGGCTGCAGTTAGTCAAAGCCCAAAACCAGACTTGAAAGAACTCTTCCACACAAGGGTTTCAAACAATAGCAGATTTCATAACATGACTGTAAACAAAGTCTGCTCCATTCTTCAAAGTTACATCAACAGTTCCTGATCTACCAAAGCTTGTAAACAAATAACTTTAGAAACATGCTAACCCTAACATTTAAAAATTTTTTTTATCATTGTCTTGATTTTGGATTACTTAGCCAATATCTCAGCAAACTTCCAGGTTCACAAAGTTGTAAAATGTGAATTGAGACTTTAGAAAATTTATTTGATTTTCATCAGCATACAAACAGATAATTGCTCATTTGGGGACAGGAATGTTTTCTAACTAAAGTACTTTTCCCCTTGATGGAAATCATACTGTCATTTGTTTTTATTTTCAAAATGAAAACAAATGGAACTGTAATTCCTGAGGGCAAGAATGACTTTAATCTATTCCTTTCTCTCCACACTCTCATGTATTCATTTTTGGTTAGATGAAATATAGATATAATCCCCGCCCTACTCCTCCCCCACCTCCATGACTTCCACTGCTGCAAAATGTATTCACTTGCTGTACAGTAATTAACAGCTCTTGACTGGAAAACTGCCAGCATGTACAACGTGACACTCTTCCTTTGAACACTAACAAAGTGCATAAGTAATTTATGTTGGATTAAATATCCCTAACAGGGACCCTTAAGTAACCCAATCACTTTAAACAGGCTCCACATGCATGCTCCTGAGCAGTGAAAATGTCAGACAGTGATAACCCACTAATAGCACAATTCTAACTATATTCTAGCCATTAGCATTTTATGACATCAATCCTCATTAAACCTGGCAAGGAAAAAGATACTAATGTTTCCCAATTTTACAGCCAAGGTGGAAGAGAAATGGAGAAAATGTAGACAGGTGCTGTCTCCCAAAAAGGATTAACATTTTTTAAAATGTGGTAGCAATTTTCTGTTAGTACCTTTGTTTGCATTGAAAGAGAGACAACAAAGAGGTAATGGCTACAAGGACCTCGATGGAATCCAGCCAAGAGGGAAAGAAAAGACTGGTATTTCAGCCATTGTGCTCACTGCTAAAGCACTGTGCCAACTCATCTTCCAACCCATTATATGAAATTTAATTTAACCTGCTATGCAATTAATTCAGATGTTCAGCCTATTTTTCTCATGGCAGAATCCCTCACACAATGCCTTATTTAAATATTAATCAGTCCTCTTTCAATTAGGACTAATTTGCTTCACAGGGTTTCTCTCATCTTCTGATTGCAGGAAAATGGAGGTAACTTGCAACGTTTGAGGATAATTAACATGGTATTTTTATAATACTGATACATCAAATGGGACCTTAATGAACCCCGCTGATTCCATTTAGTAAAGCATGCCTCAAAGTTATAATCAAGAGGAAAGCCATTGCCATCTGTTTAAAATACTAAGGAGCACAATTTAAACACAAAATGCTTATTTCTCTAAACTGTCTATTGTAGAGGTCTGCAAAAGTCATTTTTCTATGCAAACTAATTGTACAGTATTTTAATTTGAAGCTTTTATTGCACATATACAAAACAGTGACATCTTAAGATGTAGGGGCCCTGTTTAATTAAATGTTGACAACCACAGAAATAAGTAATGTTTATTTGGTACTTTTTAAAAGCATGCTGCACAGTTGTCACTAAAGCAATGATAATAAGTTGTACATTTCTAATGATTCCAATATTTCACAACTTTTTGTTTCATATTGGTAGAACTTTTCTTAACAAAAGCCACTGAAGCTCTATGAAATGGAAAATACATAAGCATACCCGTTCGTTTGCTGCTTCTAACGTCACAAAGTAAACAGGTTAACATTTACACACGGCCAGTTGTTCACAAAGTGTTCCATCTGCTTCCAGGCAGGTTGAAGGTCAATGTTTTAGGCTTTGAGCTGTTGTTCTACAGTTCCTAGGTAACATCTAGGCTACAGAGGCTATTGGCTCCCAAGGTCATTACCAAGGCGCTCAACATGCTCCAATGGCAATAAAACATGAGTGATAACAGATTGCTTATTTACAATGTTTACACTATGACCACAAGGATTTCCTCTGTTAACTTTTGAAAAGGTAGGCATTACCTGTGTATGTATAAAGTGAGAATCAGGATCTTCCCTTCTTTTGCCTTATAAAACCAACCCGCAGGACTGGTTCATTACATCAGAAGCAAATTAAAACAGAATTTCACTGCAATACAGTAACAATTAATGTGTCTTAGCATCTAAGATGTATTTACCACAAGGGTGGGAAATACATTCCAGTTAGGACTAATAAGCAAGAAAGACAATGGGTATGGGGAAAAAAATGATTAACTAGATTGCGGAAGGAAGATTCAGTTGAGGCATTATGGAAAATAAAAACCCATAGCTGAAGTTATATTTCATTAGTCTTAGTAGCAATTTGAGGTTGTACGTGTTGTTATTTGAGTTTGAAAACTTCTAGGACAAGATCTGTAAGTTTCTCATCCCAGCATCCACTGTGGTGACCATGTTTCACACAGACTGAACACCAGTCACTCTTGCCTAGATTTTAATAAGATTCACATGGTCGTCCAGCAAATACTCAACTGAACACACACTGCAATCCAAGAACCATCTGTGTAGACACTGAGCACAAATTAGTGAACCAAAAGATGAGGCACATGCCTGGTCTCAAGGACCTTAAATTCTAGTGGGGAGAAACTGGCAATTCAAAACACAAGCAAAAAATGGGGTACCTTCCAATAGCTACAGTTCAGGAAAGAATGAAAGCTGGGTGAAAGGATCTGGTTGAATGGAGAATGTTTTGGAGAGAAGTAAAGCAGGCTTCTCAGAGGAGGAGACCTGGGCTGAGAATTGACTGACAACGAACCACTTTCAGGGAAGATAATGCCAGCCTCAGGGAGCAGATCAGCTGCAACTCTGTGGCTGGATGAAACAAGCTTGACCAATGTGAGAAACACTAAAAATAAACAACACAACAAAAAAATAGAGAAAAGTACAAAATGAGATTGGAGACATGACCAAGGGCTGCAGAATGTGAAAGCTTGAGTTGATTTATCATATCAAGGGGACATCCCCCCACTAACCCCCATGCCCTCATACCCCAAGTGCCATGGGAAGAAATCAAGGGTAGGGTGTGAATGAGTGACCTCATCTGCTTTGTTATATGGAGAAGGGACAGTAGAGGAGTAAGAGGAAAACTGAGGTGTCTGCAACAAGCCAATTGAGCTGTGCTCTTGGTTTGGGTACACTTGGAATTTCAGAGCCAGAGAGAAAGAGATGTATCAAATATGGGAGTGAAGGGAAGAAAGAGAGGATTCAAAGGTGACTTTGAAGATGTTCCCTGAAATAACCAAGCACCTCTTTCTGAGATGGAAACACTCTAGGGAAGGAACAGATGACAGGAAAAATCTAGAATTGTCCTATAATCCCTTTAAGTTTGAAGTGGAGCTGAGCCAATAAAATTAAATATCTTAAAAATAATACTCAGTGTTATTTAATATTTTAACATTTGCTATTATATTTATTTTTTATTAAATAATTTATTGCCTATTAGTGACTCCACAAACATTCTTTTCAGCTTGGGTGATTGCTTACTGGGGGCCAGTCACTGTGCTAACTGGCTCAGTGACATTATTTCATTTAAAGTTCATAGAAACCCTATGAGATAGCTATTATCCCAATTTTACATAATAAGAAAATAAAGCTGAGAGCAGTCAAGCTTGGCTAGATCCCTCTAAGTTCTCTGAACATCTCTCTGTCATTGAGAAGAGAACTTAACACATGATTACAAATTCCTCCACACTCCTCCTAGGAGACCCTTGAAGACAGGGATCACATGTGATTCATCTTTCTATCACCAAGGTGGTGTCCTTAGCACATATAAGGCATTTAGTAAAAAATATCTGATGGAAAGTGGCTACAGAGTTTTGATTTGGGATGATGAAACTATGTAAAGGTGGGTGGTTGGTGATAGCTGCTCAACAATGTGAAAGTACTTAATCCCACTGAACTGTATACTTAAAAACAGTTCAAGTGGTAAATTTTATGTTATATGCATTTTACCACAATAATGACTTTTTTTTAAAAGATCAATGCTGTCACCGCTACTCCAAGAAAGGAGAAACCAGTGAGAATTTATTGCAGACATGAATATATGTCTGCTAAGATGTGAGGTAAAAGAATCTATCATAGAGAAAAGTAGTCTTACTGAATGGGTCTTGTCATAATAATAATCCAATATCTCCACTGCATCAGTGGAAGAAAACTACAACAGAGCCAACACTGGAATGTATATAAAGACTGTGTTCAAAGTAGGTTATCTAGCCTCTTGAATGGTTTAGTGTGTGGAATGTACTTTCTAATAGCAAGGAGAGCAGGATGGTCTAGGCTACCTTAGCATGGATTTCTCTAGTAATTTGTGAGTTACCCTGCTCTTTCAGACAAAAGTACTTAGATTCCTCAGGAGTGCCCACTGAAAGAAAATACACCCTAGTAAAAAAAAAGTGAAAGCACCAAGATGCTGACTTGCACATACTGTATGTAAAGGCACCATAAGTGTCTGCCATGACTGCAGTCCTAGACGGAGTGACAGAGGCCCAGTTCGTGACAATGCTTCTTGTAATGTCCACCAGTTCTTCATGCTGGCCCATCCAATTACTTATCCCTCACAGACTGAGAGATTGCATCTGCTCACAGTTTAAAGACAGAATGGCTGCCAACAGGCCAAAACGATCATTAATAAGTTAACTGTTAGCAGATAAGATTGAAATCTATGCCAGTCCTATTTTAAAGTAATCTCTACTATAATTTCTCTACCAGCTGCTGCCAAAACAAGAACTCTGACGCAGGAGCAAAGAGGTGAGGTTTGGGGTGTACTTCCAGTCATCTGGAGTGTGTACCTTTCCCTGTCCCCACCCTATCCCCACACCCTTATCCCCCAGAAAGACCAATACAAAGCTTAAATTGTATCACAGTGAAGCCACACTTCGTACATTCTCCCTGAAAGAAAACTGGGTAACTTAGTACCATGTGTCTAAGAAGACAGGCCTACTGCTAGGCACAGGAAGTGAAGAAAAAATGCAAAGTTTCCTGTACCTTCAATTTGGGGAAAATCTAAAATTGAATTTCTAACCAGCATCCACCTTCATCCTACCACCTCGCCATCATCCCATTCTCCATTTGGATTGCCCAGCAAGAGAAGAAAAGTAAGGTAGAAGAAGAAAAGGAAATAAAAATTTAATAATACTTACACAGCTCTCATAGGTGTCAGATCCTGTTCAGAGGGCATTCATATACGCACTCGTTTATCCCCCAACAACTCTTTGAGGGGAACTAATATAATCTCCACCCCCCCCCCTTTTAAAGCAAATTTGCACACAAAGAAGTTAAGAACCTGCTCAAAGTCTCACAAAGGGAAGAAGGTAAAGAGGGAGGATCCTGGCAAGGATCAGAGGAGGAGGACCCTGAGGTGGGGCTTTGATCCTCCCAAGTCCTGGGGAAAATTCAGCTGTCAGAAGAAATGGTGTGAAACACTCTCCCAGTGGACTCTCCAACCACCCCAGCTTATCACCAGTACATTTTCATACAATGCCTACTCGACTACTGAATAATTAAATACTTGCTCAAAGAGATCATAGATGAAAAAATAATCAATGAATATGCTTAAAATGTTTGAGGACTGAGACTCTCTGGTAGTCCCCCTATCCAGTTCACTCTCTATGGCTTCAGGCACCTGTGTCAACCATGGTCTGAAAATATTAAATGGAAAATGCCAGAAAAAATAATTTATAAGTTTTAAATAACTTTTATCACAGTATATTATTATAACTGTTTTATTTTAATATTGTGCTATTAATTTCACTGTGTCTATAAATTAAACTTTACCATAGGTATATATTTATAGGAAAAAAATGTACATATAGGGTTCAGTACTATCCATGGTTTCAGGTACTCACTGGTAGAATGCAGTCACTGTGTACAAATAGGAATGTTTGTTCAGAAAAAAAAAAAAAAAACCATATTCCTGCAACCCATACCCTCTGGAGCAGCAATCATTATGGACTTTGTCTCCTGTGTCCTTTATCCCATATTTCTGAATGTTTATTAAACCCACAGCTCTGCTGAATGAAAGAATGTTATGGAATGCTCTCTACCTGTTGCTCTCTTGGCCCATTTCCTCTTGCTCTGTCTACTGTAGAAGCTAACAGCTTAGCACTGTCCATAAAAATATGCACCTGTATATTCAAATGAATAAAACAATATATTTCCATTGATAAGCAACATAAATGTGTATAGATGGAAAATTAGAACTGATAACAATGTAAATTATGGTAGCTACAGTAAAGTAGCAATTCTAAGACTATGTCTAATTTCCATTTCTATTTTTTATTTGTTTAAGCCACTAAACAAAAGCCATTCTTCCCATGGCTGACAAATAATGTCTCAGAGTCTACAAATAGCCACTCACTTTCCTATTACTTATTCATTTATGCAACAAAACATTTAGTAAAAAGTATAGTGTGCACACAGTGTGCCCCTAGATCCTGGGGCTGGAAAACCTAAAGTGGCATGACAGGAAATCTTTGTTTCTGAGATCAGGAATGATAGAAATTTGAGTGACAAGTAATCATAACAAAACTGGTGAGGAAGGAAATGGTGGTGATGCAAACATGGAGGCTGATGATAGCTAGCACTTATTGGGTTACCACCTGCAGCAGGTACTGTTCTAACTGCTTTTCATCTATGAGCTCATTCAGACACCGTAACCATGCTCTGAGGGCATGTTCTTGAGTGTCCAACAAAGGACCATGCGTTAAAGGCTTGATCCCAGCTTGGTGCTATTGGTAGATGAAAATTTTAAGAAGTGAGGCTTAGTAGGAGGTCTTTACGTCATTGGAGACATGCCCCTAAAAGGTATTGCTAGATATCCAGCCTCTTACTCTTTTGCTTCCTACCTAGGAAGTAAATTTTGCTCCACCATACACTCCTGCCATAACGTTGTGCCTTGACACAGGGACAGGGCTAATTGATGATGGAATATAGTTTCCAAAACTGTAAGAGCCCAAATAAACCTTTTCTCTTCATAAGTTGATTATATCAGGTATTTGTTATGAAAGCTGACTACCACAGGTCGTTATTACTATCCTTACGTCACAGAGGAACAAATGGCCCAGAAAGGTTAAAAACTCATGCAGGCAACTCCCCTTAGCCACTGCAGAAGAGTCCAAACTGTACTTCAATCCCCCGTACTGGCTCTACTCTTGCCCCAAACCAGAACATGATATTGTACTGATAGGAGTTATATTCAGAATGTTCTAGAAGTTCAGGAAAAGAAACACAGGGCAGACAGGATTGGGGCGAAAGCTTTACTGGGAAAGCTTTGAGTAGATTTTCTAAGTATAAATGAGAGCAATCAGGTAAAAGGGATGTGGTGCAGGAGGTTCCAGAAAAGCAATGAAATAACTAAGGCACTGAGTCCAGAAACAAGGACCCTGCTAGCAAATTAAAGTTTGCTAACATGAACTGATGGTTACCTTCCAAGGAACAGAGAAAAGCCCAGGTTGCTGTCCTCTCACCTGGGCACAGACCCCTAATCTGCTCAACGAGGGGCTACTTCGTTATCTACTGCCTAACATTCAAAATTTTATGGAAAATTCTCACTTGAATTAGTACTCATTTCAGGACCATTTGGAGTCTCACTGAAATACAACTTTTGGAAATTACAAAAATATCTAGTCTCCAAACCCTCCACCAGCAGTTCGTCTATGTATAATAGTAAAGTTTTTTCCTAAATTATTAATGAAAACATTTCAGTCAACCAATCAATAAAATGAAGCTACATTAGGTAATTCATCCTCCTTTTTCTATGGTAGATATCAAGCTTTATAGGTGAAATTGCTTTACTAATTATTGATCTTAATATTGGTATAATTTATAATTTATTCAAGTCTGGTGAGTGAAGGTATTTGATGCTATTGGTTCTGGTAAGGTCCATGTTGAATTAATTAAACATAGAAAGACAGTTGCCACATATTCTGTCTGATATGTGGAAGTTTAAAAAAAAGAAAGAAAGAAAAGTTGGGCAGCATGGATAGCATGGATAGGAGGATTGCTGTTCCAGTGTAGTTCCAGGGTGAAGTGGCAAAAAGCACAAGCCTCTATCTGAAAAAAATCACCTAAAAGCAAAAAGGGCTGGAGGTGTAGCTCAAGTGGTAGAGCACTTGACCAGCAAGCACAAGGCCCTGAGTTCAAAGCTCAGTACTGTCCTCCTGCCAAAAAAGTTCACTTTAGAATAGCAATTGGCAGCTCCTTATACAAGTTGGATGCATGGTAAGAGGTGCTCATAGTTGGCCTGTCCTGGCACTCTGAGATACCATCCACTCATTTTCTCCCCTACAAGAAATACCTACCTTGTGGCTTTGTGATCACAGATGACCTTGGTACTGAAAAGTTAAAACACCACCATCATATCCATATACTTTACTTGTGTTTCCTTTCATATTTGGACCTATTTAATTACATGGTTGTATGTTGTTTCACATTACCAAATGTCATATTCATTTTCATGAATTTACAATATTCTTTTATCTATTTTTAAATTTTGTCTGCAGCCATGACTGTGTGTTCACATCTGTAATCCCAGCCACTTAGGAGGTAGAGATTGGAGGACTGTGGTCCAAGGCCTACCTGGACCTACCTTGAGACCCTGTCTAAAAAACAAACTAAAAGAAACAAGGCAAAAGGACTCGGGGCTTGGCTCAAGCAGTACAGCACCTGCCTAGCAAGCATCAGGCCCTGAGTTCAATCCCCAGTAGTGAAAAAAAAAAAGAAAAAGTCTATAAAAAGTTGCCCTCTTCTCTAATTTAACCCTTTCTTAAGGTCTTGGTAAAGTTTAAAGTACAGTTAAATTTTCAATCTTTTTACACTCATTTTCTTCCTGTGAATTGTTACAGCTGTATTGTACTCAAAATTCTGACTTAAAGAAATGAAATAAAACAGTGTTTTCCTGGCTTTAGCTTTAAAAATCTCTGTTAAGGAATTCTCATTAAGTGTGCTTCATCTTCGACTGTTGTGCTACTATTCCACTTTTCCTTTCTTAAGACATTCAAGTTGTAAGTTCATCTTTGCAGCCTCAATGTTAAAAAAGTACCATGATAGCAGCATAGCCAGGAGCATCTAACATTTGAGGGCTCCAAGACAATTTGAAACACATTGGGTGTCCCTAGGACATCTGAAATGTCAAACTTCTCTAAAGAATAATTTCTAGGCAATGACACCAGTTAAATCCTGAAGTAAGTATGCAATCTGAATTGCTTGGTATTTTTCGCGTATTTGTGTAATGGTAATCTCAGGCAGTTTAACTGAGAAACTCAAAATATTAATTGAGCAATTTGAAAATAATGAATTTCAGGGGCTGGGAGTTGGGGCATATGTAGCTCCCTGGAGGAGCACTTGCCTAGTATTTGTAAGACCCAGGGTTTGATCCCCATCACAGCAAAACAAACAAAGCTGTAAACCAAAGGAAAAGAATTGTTTAAGTAGCATTCCCAGTCTATGGCTTTCTGCACCCAAAGCTGAGGTGAGAGTTTCTAAACTTTCATGGGCATCAAATAAATGTCTGTCTAAGACCAGTGAAGCAGATGGCCAGGTGAGGTTTTGTTTTCTTTCTCACAGTTAAAATTCTGTTCTTTGCATGTGCTTCCTCCTCCCCTTTGTAGAGCTAAGTTATCAGCATTTTTCTCACATTCCAACTGAGATTTGGGGACAATAGTGTCAAACAACAGTAGCTATTTCAGAGAGATTACATGACTTATTTTTCCTCGTTTTGATAAGGCATGAGCCACAATGTCCTTAAAAGCTGAAGTTATCATTGGCAGCAGTGCTATAATATTAGAATGAAAAAGCTGGGAGAAATCTTCGATTTCATCAGCCTCAACCTCGGTGTATTAAAAACTGAAGAAAGTATTCCTCCAAAAGAGAAAGTTCCTTGTAATCTCCCAAATTCCCTATTTAACAGGGCCCTTGGTAACAATGCTTGGTGCTTGGGCCTCTCACTTCATGGGCAATTTTGGCTTGTTCTTTTTAAAGTTTTTATTTATTCCATTTGCAAGCCAATAACAAGTTGACTGGTAAAATGGCAGAAAAATGCAAAGCATCCTGGCTCCCCAGTTGCCCTGAGATCCTGGACCAGCCCTGGTGTGATGAAACCTCACTGGGCCAGAGGAATGTGAGTAAATCCTTAGGTTGTTCCTAACTGGCTTTAGGCCTCAGGCAAAGGCTCTTGGATTCTTTAGGAATTTGTTTTCTTGGTCTATCAATGTCAGTTGGGCTAAATGACCTTTCACCTCTCTAACCTACCCCCACTTTAGAATTAAAACAATATTCCCCAAATACACTGCACTGTGATAATCCTATATTCTGTTAATTTCCAGCCACTATTCCTTTGTGGGACTTATCAAAAAAGTATGAACAAGCTGCACAGAATGTCAAACTCATCTCTAATATTTCCCCAATTGTCTTCTAAATGATCTAATTCATTGTTTATGTTCTGAGAAAATCTATTGTCCACAACTCCTTTTTTCTTCCTTTTTCCTCATCACAGTGACATTGGGTCTCTTATGATTCAATAGTACTCAATATTCTCTGTATGGTGAAGAATAAGCAAACAGATGAAGGACTAGGACTTCAGGATTTTTGTTTATATCTACATTCTTTCTCTATAGATAATATATTTCCTTGCATTAAAGTTTCTCTCTCTTTTTTTTTTAATCTCATCTCCTCTCATTATCCTTACAACAGGGTAGTGTCAGCTCCTTGTCTGTTTTTTTCCCTCATTATTCTAGCTACTTCATTCTGGCATCCCACTAATTTTCCTTTAGGCTAACCATGAACAATCTAAAACATTTATGTAAATGGATAAAAAGGGTTTTGTTGGCAATTTTTTTTTCCTTCAGAAAAATATTCAGTAAAAATTTGTAAAGCCTTTATTTATTTACATCCGGTTTTAGACAAGAAAAACTAATTTAAATACATTTTTTAAATAGTAAAAGAGACAACCCATTATTTATTGAATTAACATGTTTTTCCTGATTTTACTCATGTAGCTTCATACCCATTAAGGGGAAAAATGAAAGAAAAAAAAAACTCATGAAAGTATAATAATTCCAATGATCCTTGCTTAATAAAATCTAATAGAGAATTTCAAATATGAAAATAGTTTATTGAACATATCTATTTCCTTCCTTCTCAAAAACTTTGGAGGTGCTTTTCCTCCCAGACTGTCTGCTGCAACTGAGGCTCAGGCCTCTGAAAGGTACGGCAGTGATCTGCCACCCTGCTAAGCCCCTGCATTTTGTCAAGCTCAACAAACACTAATTTGAGTGCTAATATTCCATGATAAAAGCACTAATCACTGGTTAAATAAACAAATTATTTGAGTGTACAACTGTCAACATGAACATAATCTGCTCATACAGGGATCAGCTCCATGCCTTGGCCAACTACTGAAGTACAACAGATACAATTATGAATGCTGCTAGACCTCAAAGGCCATGTTAAGGTGGTGTAGGCAAAGCTGACCTTGACTGGAAAATCCAGAGGTAGCTTGGAAAGAATGGAAAATCAGAACTTCCTTTGGAGCCCACATGGCATGCCTCAGGAATGGGATGGGCTGCCTCCAGTTCTGAGTGAGGGGCCTCTTTGACTCCTCTTGGGCTCCTCACTGGTCCACCCCCTTCCCTCCTCCCAGATTGCCCCAAACCAGAGAAATGTGAGCTGGACACATCCCGGCTTCAAACACCTGCACAGCTCCCTGCAACCAAGTGAGGTCAAAACAAACTTTGACATCAGGTGGAGTGTGCCACAATCCTGTGCTCCTGTCACTCATAGGCAGTGACAGTTTTACCTATCAGCATATAGCATATAGCCCTCCTAAGAGGGACAGTGTGTGTGTGTGTGTGTGCGTGAAGCTTTAAAGCATGTGGTATTAGATGCTTTATTTTCATTTCCCAAGTATTTTCATTTAATTCTAAGTATTGAATATACACTGTTTTCCTCCCTTTTTCTATTTGATTGCTGGGTTAATTTCAAATTCCTTAACCTGGCATGCCCAGCTCTCACCATGTGAACTGTGATGGTCTATTACTTTCTTTCATTCCCGCCTAAGCAGCCCTTCAAGGATATCAATGTACCCAGATTCACCAGGTATGGGCAGGAGTGAGTATGTACCTAGGATGCCTATTACTGTTTCTTTTGTGTGTGTGTGTGTGTGTGTGTGTGTGTGTTTTCTTTTTTAGTGCTGGGATCGAACCCAAGGCCTCACGCATGCTAGGCAAGCACTGTACCACCGAGCTACATCCCAGCCCCTATTTCTGTTTCTTACTTTGAAAATGTGTACTCATTATTTAAGACCAACTTCTTCTGAAGACCAACCTCTTCAAACTCCAGCAAGTCAAAGGTCTTTTCGGCATACTTATTCATTCTCTTACTCACTTATTTTCATTCATTCACTTACTCACTCTGGAATCAGTTAGCTTGAATCAAATCCTAGCTTGGCCACTCACTTGCTGTATAAATTTGAGCAAGTTACTTAACCCCTGTGGTCCAGTATCTTTAGCTGTAAAAAATAGTTAAACCTCCCATTTTTGCAATATTTAACATATTGAAGGAAAACAAATGTAAGTTAAGAGTTTTAGATTTTCTTGTCTTGGTTTTTTGCATTATGATGTAAGTGCATTTAGTTTAGTGGATGAAATCAACAGTAACAGCCCATCTTACTAAGTAAGCTACCACTTTGTTCTATGCAAAGTGAGGAGGCATGAACAAGTAGCTGCTCTGAGGTCTCCCCTCCATTGAAAATTCTAAAATTTTCTCTTCACCCATGTGCTACTTATGTAAGTTTTTCTTACATTAACGTACACACAGAAATCCTTAACACATTGACAGATCAAATGGTACTGAAAAGAAAATTCTCCCCAGTTTTCCTTTCTATATGGTATACTTCCTCCAGTTGGGACTACTTGTACTGCTGCCAAAGTGCAAGTGCTTTCCAATAAAACCCAAATTGTGTTCAACTATCACAGAATTCAGATTACTAATGGTGAAGGGCCAGGAGCCCAACAAATTCATGATAACAGGAATTTCCTATTTAGAAGTGTCTGTATTACATGTCAAGGAGCCCAAAGTATTACCTGCCAAGGATAAAACATTAAGTCAACCAAACATCACTTGCTATCACTCACATCTACTTTAACATTCCTCAAACACTCGATGCTCAAGTGACAAAACCACTTTAGGCCTTCCTGAAACAAAGAATTGTAAAGCCAAAGGAAACATTCTATGTTTACTTCCCATGCCACTTTTACATATTAATCCATAATATGAACAACTGGAAATAATTTACTTCTTTGTAGGAACTACTTGTATTTTTAAAAACATGGGGGACCAAAAGCACCACACAACAGGTACTCAGTGAACTCACCCCTACTGCTGGTCAACTCCTTGTATCTAGTACTTGTCTATGCTGTCCAAAATTATTTCCATGTGCTTAGAGATACATTAATCTAATCTTGTTAGTAAAACTGTCATATGGCTAAAGCCATGAAGGAGTAATGACTCTACAACAATCTGCCTGTTTTTTAAGCAAGCATACTGGAACTTAACCATAACTATTGGCAAGTCCTTTTTAAAATAAAGTTTTGTCAAGAGAATCCTAACGGATCCTTCTATCACAGACATCCTGTTTTGGAATTACCAACCTTTGTGTGTGTGTGTGTGTGTGTGCATGCATGTAAGTGTGAAAACTTTACTTTTTAGGGTGCATTAAATTGGGAGAAACAACCAAAAGTCAATCAGATGTGTTAGAGCCGGTGTGGTGATGTGCACCTGCAATCCCAGCTATGCAAGAGTCCTGTATAGGAGGGTCACTGTCCCAAGCCGGCCTGGGCAAAATGAGAGAGACCCTCTACTAAAATTACTAAAACAAAAAAGGGCTGGAAGCATGGCTCAAGTGGTAGAGTACGTGCCTAGCAAACATGAGGCCCTAAGTTCAAACCACCAAAAAATAAATATAGATAAACAAAAAGTTACGTGTTAGAACAAGTATAGGAAAATGATATGGTAGAAGCTATCTTCACTTTAAAATCTTCCAATTTGACTGTATGTTCATAATACTGAACTGTGCAAAAAATTTGAGAGCTAAACTTAATAAAATAGGCAGTTTGTTAGGCAGCAGACTGACCATATAAAATAATATGAACTAAATAACAACTGATTTTCATATACATCATAACTCATAAATTCTTTCTCCAAAGACAGTTATAGAAGAGATGTTCAATATGCTTCAAACAATAACATTACTGTGTGGTGCTAAAGGGGATATCATTTATTTGGATCTATAAATTCACAATTCTATTGATTATAGAGCGTGGTGGTAACTTTATGACTTCCTTTCATACACAGAAGTGCTGGACAGGAGTGATCCCCAAGTAATTCTATTACCCCTTTGCTGTAGTAGGCTTTTGTTTTTTTTCTTTTGTGGTGCTGGGGTTTTGAAAGGACTATGAAGGCAAGTCTGGAGATTTGATCAAACATGTGTAACTGATTGATGCTGGCATTCAGCCCTGAATTCATTTAAATTATGATACCAAATACAGTAGAGAGGGACCAAGACTTATGAATGGATACTTCCTGTCTTTGAGTGGCACTGAACCCCAAGAGGTACCCTAAACCATAAGTCTTACAACCACAAAATCTACCCTTCCTTTTTTCTGTTCCCTTTTCTCTTTTGGAACACATCAAATCCTCTGTGCAGAGCTAGTTCCCTGAGCCAGTTTTGGTATAACACTTAGAAACCACAGAATTATGCTGAGAGGTTAGCACTCATCCATAATAAAACTGTGAGACTGTTTCATATGCAGAAAAGTTATGATGGTATCATCAGAAGTTTCAGGAAGTAAAAAAAAAAAGCCAATTTTCTCTTTCATGGTGTTCATCAAAAAAAAAAAAAAAAAGGTGGACAACAGCCACCAACACTGTGTGAAGCAACAGTACTGCCAAAACTGTGAATAATTAACAGACTTGAAAACATAAGTGGCTAAGCCAATCACACATTTGGCAGAGGTGAAAGTTGACCATGGTAACTTGATACCACAAGCGCACTCTCCTTCAAAAACAGGATTTCCCACCTGTCCCTGGCTGACTATAGAGGGTCGATTCCTGTCCAAATTTCCATAGGCTGAGATAGTGCCTCTGAAATCCTGGAGAAGATAAATATTTAAAGCACTTTATAGTCAAAGCATTTCAGATAGTTTTCTGAAAAAGAATTTTTATTATTTAAAACAAATTAACTTATTTCCCCACATATGCATATACATATGTATGTGTGTATATATTATATACTCTTCCTTCATCTAGTATAGAAGATAAAAAAATCTAAATTTATTTTTTATTGTGTTATAACAGAACACTTAAAAATTCTACACCAAGACTTTCAAAATGTTATCTGTCACCTCTTAATATATACATAAAGACTAGACAAAAGTTGGAGGGTATATTTTAAGAATGACTGATATCACTTGAATGTCTTCTTCAGGAAAAAAATAATATAACCGATTCCTTATCAAGCACAAGAAAAATGGAGAAACAGCAAATTAATACCATGAATTTGTAACTGCCTACCCACTGGTTTTGGTTTTAAAAACTCATCTTAGACTTAATTGTTAGATGTAGAATAGCTTAAGAAATATAGGCTTTCAGGCCATTTAGCCCTAAGTCTCTAAGCAAAAATGGCATATACACACTTTTGAACAGAATTTTTTTAAGATAATAAAATTATTAGTGTTTTATTATATTCTAGCCCCTTTTGTTGAGAGAAAATTAGGCTCACTTTTTTCTTGCATAATTTCATTCTTTTTTTTGGCTACTTTCCTTTTCTACTTTCACATGATTCTCCTCTCTTAATTTTTACTTCCTTAATTACCTGCACATATATCATATTTTTCTTAGTTATTATTTCACCAAGCTATATTTAGAAGCAAATGCACTGTTTCTTTTATAACATGAAAGAGAGTTTCACCTTTGATAGAACACATCTGTTCCTTTCTATGTTTATGTGATGGTGGTAATAAAAGATTTTTCAAAAATGCCTCAGAGATCAAGATTTTATTTTTTAAATAATTCATAGGCAAGCCTTGTAACTGGTATGAAAATAATTCTACTTCGAAGATGCAAGGAATCATGTTTGATGTTTAATATCCAGAATTCCATTTCCTACTCATACTTGCTATTTGAATAATAGCACAGTCTAGATGCATAGACGTTAAGTCTGCAGAACATCACAAGGTCACTAGGAATTTTAAAGTGCTTTTGGTGTCTCCTATAACAGTCCCTCAAGTTGAGTCCCAATCAGTTGAGAAGTAAAAACACAACAGGTACTGAAGAAAAACATCCCAATCAAGTCAGCAAAATTCTGGAGTCTTTGCTCCATTATCTCTCTCTCTCTCTCTGTGTCTCTCTCTCCTGCCTAGAAAAACACTAGTGATCTTTTCTAACAAGGATTAAGTAGTGATTTAGTAGAAGTAGACATTTATAGAACTCAAATGAATATTTGCTCTCAGAGTATCCATGATTATCATGGAATAAAGCCAAAATATTTGAAGGACTTCTTTGGCCCTTGAATTCAGAGAATTTATCAGAAACTTAGAATGAAGCAGGGCTCCAGCTATAGTACCCACGGTCACTCACTATGTCTGGGCTGAGTTGGTGCGCCTTGTCCTTTTGTGGCAACTGTATTCTTGCCTGTGTGTGTGTGTCCAGTGGTAACTGTGGTCATCAGGACTTAAGGGCCTCCATGTACACTGATTTTTTGGAAACTAACAACCACAGAAACCTACTTCTGGTTGATGATTTTTGCCCTCCATGTTGCATGATTCCATCCAGTTGCTCTTTGGACATTGGCAACACAATACTATAACACAAATCCCACACTTAGCAAGACCCTCCCACATGCCAGGCCTTTTTCTATTCCATTAACATGCCACCAAAAAATGCTAAATATTAAACTAAGAAGAATGGCTTTGAAGAAGCTTTTTGAAAATTAAATATTTAATTTTTTTATCCTGCTATTGATTATTTACTTCAAGATAACTAAATTCTCCTAGTGTACAAGCTGTATCAACACTTTCATTCCTGAGGGTCTGATTGGGCAGGATGCAATTTCAGAGAACTAAATAGTAACCTACCTATTAATGAAACTCAGCATTGCTGAGGGTTTGTAATTTACAAATAGGGAGCCATTGAGACACTGAAGAAACAAACAACATCTTCCTGTTGGAAAATAATACTCCAAGCCTGAGGTCTCAATAAACTGGATCATTATTTATAATTCAGTTATAATTTTCAAACTGTGTATGGCACAGAACATATTCTGTGCTTCCCAGGTAAGAGTGTCCTGCAGCATGGCACAAGCCAGGCTGGAGGAGAATGTATACATTTCTATTAGACAAAATTGTCTAATAGAAAGTTCTTACAATGAAAATTCTTACACAGTTTCCCATGGCTTCTAAAACTCCAGCCCTGATTTCCACTAGTACTCAGAATGGAAGTGAATGCAATAGTGAATAATTGTTAGTAGCTGTTAATTGTTATAGCAAGGTAATTTCAGAATATGTCTGAAGTAAGTATTTACAGAAAATAATCTCTATTTCCCTAAGAGTAAACAAGCTTCATTCTTTCCTAGCCATAAGATGAGGATGAACATGGTCTCAAAGACTCTTAGTAAGTAGCTAGGCGATACCTCAGAATAAGAAAAATTCTCAAAATCATACTGCGTTCTGAAGCTTTCTCTTCTAGCCTTATGAAAATACTGTCAGTGGCCAAGCAAGATGGCAGCTGAGTCAGTACCACAGCTATGATCTCCCCACAGACCCACCAATTTGAGCAGCAAAAGTCTTCATGGGAGGTAAGGAAGCCAGGCGAAAGACCTTAGTGCCTGGTTTTAGAAAATATCCTTAAGTGCTAGCCGGTTTTGGTTCTAAAGGTAACTAGCAAGTTTTGTTCCCTGTTTTTTTTCTCAGGTATCTCCCTGAGTTCATCCATGAAGTTCCCACATCCATGAAGACAATGACACACCAAGAAATTTAGAGAACTCTCCCAGAAAACATACAACTTATAAATAGCAGAGCAAAATTTCTGGTCTTCTGACTTTAGGTTCATATGCTTCCCCGTAGAGAGCAGACAAAATAAGGAGTTTTCTTGGAAGCATTCACTATCATGTATAGAGCCACAGAAGAAAAAAGGGAGCCTACTGCTGATTTTTCCCATAGGCAATATTTAAACATTTAAGTAACATCCTCTACTAAAAATAATTTGTATTTATATCATGAAACATACTACTATTCGTGTTTATATAAGTATGTGCAAGAATAATAGAGACATTAATATATGGGATATAGTTAATGAAAAGAAATACATTTTTTTCATGTTTCCTAATTTACTAAAGGGCATCATAAGCAATTTTAAGATAGTTTGGAATATATCCCACGGACTCATTTTCAGTGGTAGTATAAACAAATCAATTGTTTATAAATCAGCCAATTATTATTTGATCAAGGCATAAGAATGAAAAAGGAAACAACTGATAATATAAGAATATACATATCAAAATATAGCAACTATATTTAAACCCATAACAAAAATTGGTTTGTTCTTTCAATTTAGATACCCTAAAAACAGTTAATCACTCAACTGCTAACAAATGCGACTCAGATGTCACATGGCAATTATGTTGTCATCCAGAGAATCAATGGCAAGTAAGTAGCTAATCAATAAACTCTCCTCTTCAAAGATAACAAAGACCCCAAAGTTTTATACCCGTTCTTATAAATAAACTAGGGGAAAATATACACTTTTATCATATATTACACTAAAAAGACTTGAAAATCCAACATCTCATTCTGCATTGTAAAATATAGATTAAATCAGATGTGTTAATGATCATTTCTACAATGTCTCAAAGTTTTAGGTATTAGAAACTAGATTTACCAAAAAAACATCCCTTGACTGAGAAAGATAACCAAAGCAGGCCAATAGCTAAGCAATTATTCAGCCTGCTGCAAACAGCAGTGTGAGAGGCCTGTCCAGCTCTCCATTTTTCTAATCTATAAATTATTTTAAATCCCTTGTGAAAAAAAAAAAAAAGAATTTCAATAGGATTTCAAACAATGGATTTCAAACACTCAGGTAGAAGAGCATTTCTGCTGGCTACTGATACCTTTATGAACTCCTGAGTTAAACCACTTCTATGGATCACACAGTGCTTTATAGTTTCCCAAAAGAGAGTGAATCTGTTTGAAATATGAGTGTTTAGAAAGTTTGCCTCTCTTTTGGAATGTAGTCAAAGAAGAGAACAGTGGTGGAGGTTTCTATACTACATACGCTTTGAAAATTAAAAGCACAGAAGTATATGCTCTTGTGTTATATAGTCACACTAATAAAAGCAATAAAACATGTCCAGAGGACGCCTGACACGAATAATTTCATAAGCCTGGTATCGATCCCCAGATTCTTTTCAAGTGGGGTTATTGTACAGTAACCTGTTCCCTGGCGAATTCTCTAACACTGCAGTCTACTAAGCCTGTGCTAAATATAGGAGAGCTTGTGATTTTGTGTTTTGTGACAATGTATTGTCACTTTTGTCCCATTGTAAAGTTCATTATACAGTCAGAATTAATACCTGAGCATGAGGAAAGTTGATATAATGTAACAACAGCTAGGAGCTGACAGGGGACTAGACTTGGAGTTGGAACCCCAGGCAGTTTCATTCTCTCTTCAGGGACATTGTTAGGATGGTGTTCGTAAAAGTGCTGCATGAACTACACAAGACTACTTACAGATTAGAAATGATAAACTACTGAGTGAGACATCTACACACACCATCATTTCAATACTCTCTACACTTTGAACTGAGGATGTAACTCAGTGGTAGAGCACTTGCCTAAAGACATGAGGCTCCCAACTTCAATTCCCAGCACAGTAAAAAAAAAAAGAGCCAAATATCTTTATTTATTTCTTTGATCCAAATCTTTAAAAGTCATCAAATTAATGAATGAAGTAGAATCAAAATTATTATGTAATCTGTAATTGAAATTTTTCTACAATATTAAAACTATTTTAATTGATCCCTATTATAAATTCTAAGCATTATATAAAGAGCAAACTCTCACACTTTCATTTAATCTTAATTCTTTGCATAATTTTAAAACCTGTGTATGTCCTAAACATCAAAAAGCACAAACTGACCTTCAGGGTGTTACATTTACACTGCCTAACACTTGGTCTACAATGTTTTTTCAGCCTTTCTAACCTCATTTTGACAAAAATTTATATGTTTTTGTTTTGATGTGATATATCTATAAAAATAAAACTGAAAAGGTTTAGGTTGCCTTCTGCAGTATTTCAGTTCAGCAACACAAAAATCTTTACATTAATCCTAATAAAGGCACTAAATAATTCTTTGCTTTAAAGATCAATTATTCATCATCAAATGTTTATGGGAGTCTATTATATGAGAGGCACTATATTGTAAAATGGTCCTACAAAGATTAAGATGAAAACAAAAATATATACGTATATGCTCACGTGGTTCATGACATAAAATTATCAGTTGAAGTGGGATGATTTTAGATGACTTGTCAAACACAAGAGGACGGGTTGTTGATAGTGCATTCAGAACATTTGACATCAGCATACAGACGGCAATTATAATCTAGAAAATAATCCTCATACTACCAACTGGGCTATTAACTGAGGTCAGTGAGACAGATTTGGTTCCTTTTAGAAAAGAACAAATTTCCCACTACCCGCTAAGGATGTAGTTTCTTTAAACTAATATGTAAAGAAGATGGTTTTAAGAAAATATTGGAAATAATGAGTAAGTATAAAACAATCCATAGAAACTTGGAGGGTGTATCAGATATCTTAAATAGTTACAAAGACTGCAGTTATCTTCAGGATACAAATAGAACAGACAACTGTAAAAACAATTTGCATTCTAGTTTGAAATTGCACCCTGATGCTTTGTCAACATTGTGTTCCTACTCAACCTAAATCTTAGCAAACAAAGAAAATCTATTTTAATTTTTGAAAATTTAAGAACAGTCTGGACATCTAGTAGATGCTTTAAATATATCTGGTGGATGAAACAAATGTTTAGATGTCTCATGGAAGTAATAAAATGATGAGGATGATGGAAGAAGTTGAATTAAGATGCAGCCCCAAGATTACAATGATTTTAGGTTTGTCTTTATTGTAAAATTAAACAGAGGGGTTTAGGGGTAGAACTCAAGTGGTAGAGCCCCTGCTTAGCAAGCGTTAGACCCTGAGTTCTAACCCCCTTACCACCACCAAAAATCAAACAAAAAAATAAAAGAAAGAAGTTGATCAGTTCTAGTTACTAAGTCAATCTTAGAACCCCAAATCCATCTTCCTTATCAGCAGGTGTGTCTGCCAAAAGTTTTGATTCTCTTTGTTCTACTTTTAGAATCTTAACCCTGGTAAAAAAATTTGTATATAAGGGGAAAAAATAAAGCTAACGGGTATTATCCTGCATGATTTGAAACCTACAAAGAAAACTTCTTTTTAGATGAAATCCGAGTGTATGATTAATCCTCTCTTAACACTTTTCTATATCCTTTTACAGAGATGAGAGGACGCTAAATTTTAAATAAGTAAAGGCAACAAATTAAGGGAACATTGTAACATTTATATATATATTTTTCCCCTACAATCGAAATTTCAATGAAAAAGAATTTCAATCATGCCAAGAGTATGTTCCTACATACTGACTTGTAATTGAAGTCACTGCTCAATGCATTTACATTTGGAAAGCATGCACTGAAATTCTACACTATGGAAGAGATGCAGCTTAATTAAATCAAATGTTGCACATGATGCAGTGATAAAGCACATTACTTATGAATCACACCTTCTCTTCTGAGTTTTATGATAACCTGCCCTCATATCGGTAATTTGGAGATTTAATTTTCAGAATTAATCCAAATGTGGATTTTAGTTGACCATTCTTGAAACAAAAATTCCAAGTTCTCCATTTACCTGAAGGCTACAAGGTGATCCCCCAGCAATGGGGGAACTTAATTTCTATATAAGCTGTTGTGTTATTGTAAGCAGCAACATAGTCCACCTACAATGAACTCTCTTCTGCCATTTACTAGTTGGGTGGTGCTGAGCAAGCTGGTTACCATATCTGTTCCTCAGTTTCTTCTGATAATAGTAGTTTGGGCATTACAGGGCTGACCTGATATCCCTTTACAGTGCTAATAAAACACCTCACAAAGATTGTGTGGGGATAAAATGTATTAATATTTGCAATGTTCTTAGAAACTGGCTTGATATGTAGAAGCTTTAAAATGAAAATGTTTAGTTTATTGGTAGAACACATACTTGAGCAGGCACAAGGCCCTAGGTTCAATCCCTGGCACCAAAATCAGAATAAAAAATATTAAATATGCTCTACTTTCATTATCATTTATATGGGAGCAAAATCTGAGCCTGAAAAATGACAAATGCAGTTCTAAATGGTTCAAGACTCAGATAAGCCTAAATATTGCTTTGGAATCCATGTGGCAATAAAATTAATGATGATTATTACTTTCAGAGGATGCCCTTGACATTTCCTGGATGAAGAAAAATCATATATATTATCAAACCAACCACTGTTTAGGTCAGTAATAAAAAAAATGTGTTCAAAAGCATTTTGCTTAATGTACAAATGTATACGTATTCATTGCCTAAGCCATTCAGTATTAAAATAAAAATGACATAACATTTTGACTTCCAAAATTACAGAAATTTCCTCTCGTTTTCAATCTTTTAATATGAAAAAATGTAATTGCCCTTAAAACAGTAAGGACTTCCAACCCTTAGTGAAAAAGTCAGCAGAACACATGGTTTGTGTTTGCTCAGTCTCTCTCTCTCTCTCTCTCTCTCTCTCTCTCAATCTCTCTCTGCCTCTAGAATTGCAGCAAGTTTGTCTGAAAAATATATTGGTCTGCCTCAACTAGAAAAAACATAAAACATAATCTTGACTGTTGTTTCATTCCTTTTATAAGACCAATAATTCAGTTGTCTTATATCCAGCAACCTCGTCTTTATAACACCTTCTGTTCCGTACTGACATTTTTATGCCATTTTTCTGTAAGTGTCATGTATTTCAAACAGAGTTATAGGAAGAGTTATTGCTCAGGACTCCCTGCATCCTGATGGAATCTGGGGAATTTGGACCAATGTGAAAGTAGTATTGAGAACACATGTTCCCTGCTTAAGGGTTTGGCCCTGATCATGGGCTTTGAGATATTCAAACACCTCATCTATTTCCACTGAAAAGGAAAATAAAAGGATTCCTTAATGATATTTTAATGTCACTTTTCTTAAAATTGTAGTAGTTCAAGACCAAGCAGTACTCTTAACCTACTTTATGTAAAGTGAAAACATTATTCTCAAGTCGAAAACAGTGTGTATAATTCATGGTTTCAAAAAGAAAATCGTGTACTTTTATTAAACACTGCTTTCCAACTTTGCATCTGGAGTCTAAGATTAATTTTAACCATGTTAGAAGAAGCTGTCAGAGATTGATGAAACAGTAGTCAGTCCAACCACTTGAACCAACTTGAAAGTTAATCTACTATTCAGTGTTCATGGCTCAATGTATGAAAATGAATGTCCAAAATGATCTAATAAAATCTTAGAGCATTTTAAAGCTACATATGCATACTAGCAATTTATTTTAATTATTAATCAAATGGTTACATTATAATACCAATAAATAATTCACGCTATAATTAACTCTATTATAAACAGTTCATGAATAGGCATGATACAGGGATCATTTGCATAAGGAATCATTCTGATCTTGTGTACTCTCCTTCCTCTGGCAGAAAGAAAACAAGAAAACATTTTTACCTACATGACAATTTCAAAGCTTCACCCAGTATTCACAAATCTCAGAGATCAGACACTGTTCTCTTTTATCCTTACATTGTGAGCTCACCGCAAATGGCTTGTATGATTTGCATCATGTAATTTAAAATTGTTGAAATTCAATAATTAAAAGGGAGAAAGATTTGGAATTTGGTACTAAAACTGTGATTGACACAAATATATTGTTTCAGAAATGTTTAGCAACATTTCCAAGAACAACAATTAAAAAAAATAGTTCTGAGAATTATTTTAAAGATTGGCCCATTATAACTTTGAAAAAGGAAGTTTCCTCACCACAAACCAAATACATTCCTCTAAATGTACACTGTCTCATAAATTATAGAAATGTTCTCTGCCATATACCACTAGCCACACACCTCATAGACTACAGTAAGAGAGACAGAGAAAGAAGAGAGGAGAGGATGGGAAGAAAGAGGAAGAGAGGAAGACAAGACTAAAGAGAAAAGAAAGAGAGAAGGAAGGAAGGAAAGATTGATTTAACTGGCTTCTTTTTAATAGCTTACAGTTTTCCAGTGACTTTTCTCAGACTGTGCAACATGCCACAGAGCTAATATGACCACCAGCTTGCTGTCTTACTTTGAACTATACTCCTAGAGTTGATGCAAACACTAAGCTTGCTGTGATATCAAAGAGGAACTGTGCTCAGATCAGCTGCAAACAGGCCCCAGGGGACAAGCACTGTTGTAAGCCATTGGGAACCTACTCTTGGATCACCACCAGCTTGCAGGGACCTGAGGACTGCTTTTCACTGCTTGCTCCCCTCCAAGGCAACATTTACTCATGCTTGAGCTTGTGAATAAAGAACAAGGGATCTAAATGCATGCTGTCCCTTCTGTTTAGCCTGTAGCATTTTGCAACCAGAGTTCAGCTAACAAGACAGGCTGCAGCTAGGAAGCCTGACTAGGAAAGGAGGATTCTAGTGCAGCCACCACTGGTGAGTACACATTTGAAACTAAGTGGACCGAACCAAAGAAAATAAGCTTGAAGCAGAGCCTACTACAATATGGAAATTTTAATATATGATAAAGGGCAACAATGGGGGACAAAGGGTGTTAGATCCCTGCCTCACACCTTAGTCAAATGAAATTAATAGAAGGGTTGAATATTTTAAGTAAAAAATGAAGCCATCAAAGTGGAAAGTACTTCAATTTCAAATTGGGAAAGATCTTCTTAGGTATAACACAAAACTCTTAAGACCTGATTTTTTTCTTTCTCAAGCTAGCAAACTGGATCTGCATTCCAAGTAGTACTTGCTGACTTTATCAAGAATATCTAATTACCAAGTCCTGTCTGATCCATCCATCCTGCAGCTTTAACCAAATTGTATGAAACAAAGTCCCAGGATATAAGGACAGTGCCTTCTTGAGTTTCAGGACAGCAAAAACACAAAAATGTAAATTGCCCCTTACCAGTCCTAAAAGAACGTTGCTTGAAGGAAATTCAAAATGATGCCAAAATATAAGATCATTCATAAACATCTCTCTTGCCAAAGAGATCAAAAATATTTTGAGGAGATGTGGCTCAAGTGGTAGAACACCTGTTTTGCAAGCATGAAGCCCCCTTAAGCACTGTCTTTACACCATAAGAAATCTCATAAGGCAGTCATTTAGGTGAATGTCTGAGACTAAAACTGCTGGGTGCTTTCTTTCTAATGTCCCTAGGACTTTACTGGTTACAGTTACGGTGACTCTCAACCTCATGAATCTGTGGCTATGGGCATTCTTTCTTGCTTAGAAGATTCATGGGGACCCAAGAAAAAATGTTTGTGAGCATATGTCATTCATTATATGAAAGACATGCATATGAGTACAGAAATGCCCATTCTATGTTATGCTAACTGGAAAGCCACATTCCATGTGTTCAGAAAGTATCTGATCGAGAAACCAATTGTGCATGCTACTCTAGAATCACACATGAGGAGCAATGAGAAAAAGGCAAGAGCAAGCATCTACACTGACAACAAGTTTAACTAACCACTCCACTGGAGAAGAATTAATAAGACCAGGACATGTCTAGAGACACTGTAAGCTGATTTAAAAGGATAATATACCCAAAACAAACCCTAGTCTTTACTAATGAAAGGATCTGAATTTTATCCCTGAAAGAGATACCCTTTGATATATATAGAAAGACATTAACTAACAAATTTATATTTAAACAAAAGTAGTAAAAGGAAGTATTTAAGTACAAAATGAAAAGTGTGCCATAAACCTTCCTATTACTAAGTAGCCAATTACTAACTAATGTGGTTAAAAAAAATTTTCATACAAATAGCTAGCATTTACTACACCTCTGACTCTACACGAATTCTTTATAGGCAATATTTATACATGAGAACAAGCAAAGCCTCATAGGACACAACCCATAGGTTGACTGTGAGAAGTAAAAAGATAGTATGTGGAAAAAACATTGAGAACAATGGTACACCAGAAACACTCAATAAATATACATTCTTTGTATCTCATTTAACCTCCAAGTGTGTTAGAACTATTAAACAACTTGTCAAGGGACACTGTATAATTCCAGAGCCTATTCTTTAATATTACAAATAGTGCATATTCTTTTTATCTCTCTCTCCTCTCTCTCTCTCTCTTACTGTCTCTCTCCATACAGTATACATAAATAGAATAGTATACACAGGACAGTGTATATTTATATGGAAATGGTGGAACACAATGTATATTGAGTGGTAGGGTTACTTATTTTTATAGCCTCTTTTGTCATAATTCCTACAAGCAATATGTATTCCTTTAATAATCAGCTATTTTATAAAGATTTTCAAAAAACTTAAATCATGAAAACTTAAAAGTCTGAAGTAACTCCTGTTACTTACTATCAAATATAAGCAGTTTGTTTCATTAATTCTTACAGGAAGTCATTCCTTGCAGTTTTTAAAGCACCCTATTGGATACAAAGTGTCTGGTTGGCAGCCTCCAAATGCTCTTAATTCTCTAAAAATAGGAGCCACTGAGCAGGGGAATATGGTGAACTGGACCCACATGCTTGGCCACTGGCAGGAGGCACCTTCCACAGTTCTCCCTTTCTGTTTTTGGAAAATTGAAACTTAGAAAGCAAACAAACCACATTCTCAGAATCATGTGGACCAGCTACAGGAGCTCCTGAATGTGAAACCACAGCTAATAATCCTTCAGTCTCAGGAGAGCAACCACCTTTTTGTCCTTTATGGGCTGTGTGCTCCAAGTCAGAAAGTCAGGCTTTCCAGGCTCCAGGAAGCAGCTAGCTCATGGTGCCATTCCCACCTGCAACTCTTTCCCTAGGGGCTACTATCTAGCACAAGTTTCTTTTGCTAATTGCAAACAAAAATCTGGCTGTTTTTTAAACTATACATGAAAAGAATCAGAGTTTCCCTTCATAAAGAAGTTTCACAGAGTTTAGAGTATCCAGGGAGATAGCCAGCTCTGGTCTTTGGTCTTGCTAGTCAAGCACACCCTAGTGGTCAACTTCTGAGCAAGGGGTGGAAGCGCCTTTCTAGATTGCAGAAAGGATAAAAGGTAAAGCCCTCTCTAAGAGTTGTAAGAAGAATCTGGCCAGAGAAGATTTGAATTCATCTTGGTAAGCTCAGTACAACAGCTGTTCTCCTATTTGTAGAGAGGAAGAGGCAGCAGTATGTGAAATAGATAATGAGCATGGATAATTAGGGAAGTTAAGAGACAATTTGCTATAAGTAACTGTTTTCCAGAGTATAAAGGAAGAAAACCTCAAAAGTACCAAATCTTCTCATTCCCCTTTCTCCACCTTGCCATAATTAAAGTAAAATTTAATTCCTTTCTCCAAACCTGAGAAAGTTAAGCTATCTTTGATGCTCATCTAAAGATCAGATGAGTTCCTACTGGCTCCCCATTCCAGGGATGGGAAGAAAACAATCTAATTAAAGGTAAAAAGAAGAAACCTTTTTGTTTTAAAAGTTACTTTACTGAGAATTATCACCTACTTAGTAAAGACATAGAATGGAAAAGTAAGAAAAAAGAACAAGTAATAAACATGTCTCCTCTGAACAGCAATACTAATATTGTTTCTTAAATGTCCATACAGTGGTCTATTGTCAAATTAGATAACATGGATTTATATCATTATTCATGAAAGAATTTCATATCAGGAGGCCCATATTTCAATGCAGAAAGGATTACAATATTTGTCAAGGAAAACACATTACTCTTTGAAAAACAGAAAAGTTGACCTTGGCAAACAGTTGGTGAAATTGTACCCTCCTTGATTTCCCTTACATGCAGCCTGTGGGAGAGCACACATTCAGTGCTGCTCCATGGCATTGTTTCAAAAGAACTCTGTTATTTTGGCCAAAAACAAGTAGAGAACTTCAGAAAATAATTCACATTAGAGTTGGGAAGTGACTGGATTCTTGTTTCCACCCTTTATGTTATGTAGTAAAATAACTTTAAAAGGAAAATCATCTTGATTTTTGTAGAAAATATGTACTTGCTTAATGCATACTTATCTTTTATCCTTTTCCCTTGATCAAACATAGTTCTTATTTTTTTCCATAATTAGAGTCTAATAAATAAAATTTTATTCTGGACAAAATTCTAAAATTGTGTAATTATTTTCCATTTAATTAGGATTCTATTACCTTATCCTTTCACTTTGTCTCAGGTGGCATGGCCATTATTTTTATAATAATTACACACTGTTTCATTTTGCCAAGGTAAAATTTGTATCTCTGAGTCTTTGTTTTATGGATTACTCAAATCGATCTAAATAGATTTTCTCACTCGCTCCCTTAGTCCTGTCCTTCCAGCTCCCAATCCTACCAAAGTTCTTACTATTATCCCTTTTTATGATAAAAACATAATAGCACAAGTTTGTTGAGTAGCAATAACTTTTTTAAAGAAATCTTAGCATGTTATGCTAATCAATTCTCTTAGCAACATGAGATCTTAGATAGCTTCACTGTGCCACGTTACATGTAAGGAAACTAGGGCTCATTTCCCTGGTTTGACAGTCAGTTGACAACGGTATCTTGTTTAGCATCCTTCAAATTTTATATTAATGATGAGAAATCTAGCTACTCAAAATCAACCAAGGCTAGTTACAGAACATTTCTCCTGTTGGGAGGAATACCTAATTGAAAAATGCAGAGGATTTTTCATTCTGATTATTATTCTCTGTAGTCAGTCTCTACTCAAAATTTTCCAAAAAGTTGCATCTTTTTGGACTTACTGAGAAATGAGTCAGCAAAGATTACAAGAAATTACCAAGAGTTTGTACAATACAAATGATAAATTGTCAACATTGCAAATTGAAGAGGAAAACAAAAGGTTTTTTTTTTTCAAAATTGCAGACCATGTCTGTTTTTGAGTGTGTCTGTGTATATATATATATATATATATGCATAAAACCAAGTCATTTAATGACTAGACAAGGTACTATGAAGGCAATGCTTCAGCTTCTAAATAGTTGGTGTGGGCCCTCCCCAACAAATGCAACCAAAGTAACTGGTACTGCCTAGTATAGTAAAAGGAATTTGATAAAAAGATCTGATGAACAGCAGTGCAAGAACCAGTTTAGTGAGACACTGTGAATGGAGACTTAGCCACTATCTCTAAAAGATAACAGTTTGGTAATGGTTTAGTAATTACCTGGCATTTCCTGTCTTTGATGGCCTTCCCTTCTGTAATTTCCTCTACCCCAAAATTTAAATAAAATTTTTTAAATGTTTATCTGGTAAAAATCCCCTCTCTTTCCCTACCCCATAGTCCCTCACTACTATCAAAAAGCCCCACCTGGCCTTTGAAAATCTTAACCAATTTCATGGTAAGTGGCCAAATGATGTCTTAAGGGGACAGGAACTCCTTGAATAAAGTCCATTCCTTTATTTTTGGTCACTCCACCACTTACATTTTCCTACACAAATCTAGGTAACAAGAAATTTAGAAGGTCCAGAATTAGGCCTTTTAGACATCCAGGGAAGAGGAAGGCAGAGCTAGAGAAGAGCTGACTCTACATCTGATGTCCTCTGCCGAGCAGGGAGGGGGAAGGGGGAGAGAGTTGGGGGGGGCAGTCAGGAAGCCCCTGCAGAGCCATCAGATTTTATTTACTTTTCCTATAGCAAATACTTTGAGGGAAGGCCTCCCAGAACAGTATTTCAGGATCCCCAGGGTGTCTCCAAGCCCAGAAGAATATGCCCTAGCCTCCTCAAGATCATCCTTGAATAGAACCAAAGGTTTTTGTCTAAACTCAAATCCAAGAAGACAGGTGCTAAGAAACATGTCTAGGTTAAAGCCATTGCCCTTGTCACAATATGACTCTTCCTTTTCCTGGTACTTTCATGCATTCTCACTCTCTCTCCCTAGCCCTTTCGCTCTCTCCCTATGCTTCCCCCATTTCTACTCACCAAGCCCTGCACCTTGCTGAGAAAACTAGGGAATTTAAGATGAGTAAGATAAAGATGTTCTGCCTTAAGAACTAAAGACAAGATGAAAATTTACAAATTGATTAAAGAAAAAAACTATAAAGCAGTGGGATAACTGTTGTAAGGGATGTTGTGGGGGAAGGCAAGGAAGAAGGAGAGGATAAGAGTTGTTGAAAAGCAGAGCCTCTTAACTCCCCTGAGGTCAGGGTGGACTTCTTGGGAGGTCATCTCCCAGAGAAGACTGAGTATGAGCCCACCAGGGAGACAGCAGAGGAACTTGTATGTCCAAATAAATCAGCTTTTAGAGCAAATATCATCAAGAGGTGGTACAGGTTGCTGGTTGCTCAGGGAAGAGTACTCAAGAAAGCATAATAGTTCCATAAATATGGAAATTTTAACTAGATAATTAAATATGAATTGAGTTTGGAGACTGCATGTAAGGGAGGGGACAGTTTCTACTTTTAGCTTTTATATAAATGTGTTTTATCAGAATGACTTCCTTGGATGAAGAATTTTAGCTGCTCTAAACAGACAACTTAAAGGGCTATTGTGAATAGGTCATCTTCCCCATTTACAATAAAAAAAAATTTCAAGAACAGGCATTGTTTTATAGTTGCTCCTAGTGACAGAGGTTGAAACAACCATAAAATTCCTCAATTCATTACTCCTTACTAGGGAAGTCAAGGCCACCTATAGGCTTGACTATGTTTCCTCAGCAATTAGATCCATGAGTATTATTTGCAGGAGAGAAGGGTGTGTGTGTGTGAAAGAGAAAGACCGAGTTAAAATTTCAAGGAAAGCAATCAGATTTATAAAGCTTTAAGCCAGCTTTTTTCCCCTGAT
Source organism: Castor canadensis (assembly GCF_047511655.1). Lineage (NCBI taxonomy): Eukaryota > Metazoa > Chordata > Mammalia > Rodentia > Castoridae > Castor > Castor canadensis. The sequence goes on along the minus strand of NC_133388.1, from coordinate 128,647,266 downwards.
ATTATAGAATAATTTATTTAAATGATTTAATTGAATTCTGTTTACAAGGAATTAAAACCATTTGAATCTTCCACAGGAAAGAAAAAAAAGCTTAGGAATACATTCCATTTTTATTTTTATCTATTTTAAGTACAAATAAGCTTTCAAAAATTCTTTAGAAAAAGCTTTTTTTTTTTTTTTTGGTCTTAAAATACATATAGCTGATGTTAACTTCAGATCTCTAGCTGTCAAAACCTGATACATTACTTAGTAAACTACCTAAAAACTAAGCATTCATAATTTGTAAGAACATTGGGACTACCTGTGTTGTGTATTCTGTGTAAGCAGTGATAAAGAGGATTCTTTGTTAATTGATCCCATGCAGGTAAACACCTTATTTCAAACACAATAAATTAAGTGCTAATAACTGCTTATGTTGATGTTTCTCATCTAGCAATAGAATTTGAAAATTTATTTTGTTCCAAGAGACTGATGGTTGGCCAGTAAGGATAGATTACTTGACTAAGAATTCAGACTTTTATGGACATCTTGGCTTTAGACTTAATCTCAACTATAAAAGATTATTCCTGTTTTGTGTTTCTAACAATCATCACGATAAATCACATAAATGGAAATGTCTACAGACTTATTTAGGTAAACAAAAACATCCTTAATTCTTTTTGCTGTGATGATACATACAGAAGCTAGTCTACAACACTCCTTGAGGACCAATGTTGTGCTAAATGTACTACAGAGAGAATAAAAGACTTTAGAAATGGCATAGGTTTAAAATCCTTTGACTAATTCCATGGGGATTATTCAAGAGCTGGGGAGGAGGATAGGGGAAGCATAGAAAGGAACCAGATATTAGTGCTTTTGTAATTACTATGTTCCCTGTGGTCTGAAATGCTAAAAATGAATGTTTCCTCTATTACAAGAATATAGACCTTTCTCACTGCAAAGCTATTAGCATATATAATGCACATGTCTGAAAATCATGGCTTCTCTGTCATTCTTGGGAGACCTTTAGGGACCTAGGTTATTGTATAGTCCTGAATTATAGCCAAAGCATAATTTGTAGTCCTCTCATTTTCCAGCATATTTTAAGAAATCAGTTTAAGCAAATTTGCAAATTTACTCATATTTGATGGTTCAGTCTTTGAACGAATTAAAATGTTTGCATTGTCTTTAACTCTGAACTAAATTGCTCTATAACTGGCAAATGAGATAGTGTATTAACATACTTCATCTAGTGCCAGAGCCCTGAACAAGATGACATAACACATAATTCTAGAAATCTACTAATGTATGTTTCATTAAAAATAAATAAACAAGCTTCTCAGAAGTCAGAGCATATACAAACTCACTGAGATGTTAACACAGTGCTAGAGCATATAAAGTCACAAGAAAATGAAGGACATTAATTTGTACCTTTTGTGCAATATATTTCTTTCTGTATTTTGGAGGCAGAAATTGTACCTTAGCAGACTCCTCATTTTTTTCTTCTGATTTTAGTTCTTTCACCACAAAAGTAGAATAAAACAAGAAATGTTACTTCCCTTATTTGGTTTTATTTCAATCTAAGTCAGTTCAGCATATTTTAAAGTCTGTATAATTTTTAAAAATGAAAGGGCCATTCTAATGTTAATTTGAATCAATCTTCCAAACATATGATTCTAGTTTTCTAAAAGGGGCCCACTTGAGGGGGCTTTTTGAAAGTGAACAACAACAACAAAAAAGCACCCTGAGGTTGCCCAATTCACATTTAACCTACTTACATGAAAAAGGAACTGCTTTGGTTAAGAATAAACTTCCACAAGCTCAGGTTCAAGCTAAACAGGCCAGCATATTAGTGAGGAAATGAGACAGCAAATAGTAACTCCTTTCATACTAGTAAAAGAATACTGTATTTATTTAAAATAGTTGGAAGAAATTCTCATTTTAATTAAATTATATTTACTGAAATAACATTTTCATAATTACACACATGCAAAAAAAATTGCATTTTTCCCAAAGAGCTAGCAAAAAATAATCACAGTAACTTAAAATGGGTAAAGGAGTAAAATAATTGTTAGAATAAATGAGTAATTTGGATTACAATTGCTCATTAGTTCAGTGGTTTTCAGTGATTTAGAAGTCATTATTATCTTCTTGCCAAGTAAAATTAATACAAAGTATATCACTTTTTCAGAGGAAGTAACATAGTTTCATATCTTGTATTTGTATTAGTTGCATATTGGAATCCTAGAATATTATTTTTAGATTAAAAATAATCTGATCTGACTGCTTCCTTTTACAAATCAGGAAACTGAGACCCAGAAAAATTAAATGACTTATTCTTAATCATTTAGCTAGTTAGAAGGATTAGTTCTGGAACTCAGCAGTTTTCCACTGCATAGCTCTGTCAGAGTGGAAAACAGCTACACTTCACAGACAACAGAAGACGAAATAGTACACCATCTATGTGAATTATAGTAGAAATGAAATTCCACTCCAAGCTCAGGTTCAGTTTCTTTCACTCCTAACTTTTTCCTAAAAGCTCACATGAGAGCCAAAGTTCATGTTCCAAAGGGAACAAAAATTACCCAATAATCAGGTTAAGTCTCACATATGAACAAAGCCATTAAGTGTATAACATGTTGCCATGATTTACCAATGACAGCTCAGTGAGAGAAAAAATTTCCATGAATAAAACAAACCCAATACCTCCAGGTAGACAAAAGATTATGAAATCTGTCCAATGTTCAAACTCCGTTATGGAAGGTACACAGGAAAAGAGGAACATTGAAATGAGGAGGGAAAGTATACCAAACCACAGGGAAAACACACCCACCCTTCCTTCTTGGATACTACTGAATGCCAGTCTTGTGGAGAGTGAAAAGCATTATAGAGCCTAGTTGTGCCAAATAGTTTCCACCACTGAGAAAAGGACTTACAATAGTTTCATACATGTGCTGCTGGATAACTTAATGAACAAATATGTCACGGTGAAAGCCTAGGCCAGAAGGAAGTTTGCTACACTTGTACAAAAGGAACACTAGTGAGCTTTCATTAGCTTCCTTTTCCATTATTAGGTCATATTAACGTACAAATGAGTGAAACAACCACACAACAGTTGCTTGTTCAGAAGAGATTAACAGCATATTAAATGTTCTTGCAATCTTAACTAGTTGCACCACAAAAAAATCAAATTATAAAGACAACTTAAATCTCATAATACTGAAGATCTGTGACAATGACTAACACAAACAGCCTCTATTCTTTATTAATTATGGAGCGCCTGCCTCCCCCTCCACTCAGATTATATGTCTTGAAAAACCATTAAATACATCCCACAAATTCTTTTTGCATTGGAAAGCTTCCCCAAGACTCTTTTAATAACAATCTATTACTTTTTCTGCTCTGTGTAATGTTAAATTGAACTATAGTGTGAAGGCCATTTAAACTCAGAGGGCCTCAGCTACTGTTAAGAAAAAAGCAAACAAAAATTCTCCCCAAGAGTCTAATTTGCAAATTAATTTCCTTGTTCACTGTCAGTTACTCTCAGTTTACAAGCTTGAGGGTCAAACTCATTATGAACAAAAGCTTATTATAACTAAAATTCAACAAAACCTAACATTAATAAGAACTAATGCTCAACATTTTTTAGGATTGAACCCAAACTGGTAAACATCAATATTATGCCAACTGCATTCCACAAAACACTAATGTGCCTGGAGACATTAATAGATACTGGGGTGAAGGAGAAGGTGTTTTGGGAAATACTAAATTGTACACCAAGGTAGATGACTGCCTTTTCTGCAGACCTTCTTGGTGGCTTTTAATCCCACTGCAAATCTAGAATAGAGGTGGGGTGGGATGGGGTGGATGGGGTGGCACCACTGTTTAACTTGGAAATAAATTGAAAATAGAAAAATTTTCTAGAATCCCTCTCCATTTGTACAAAATAATTAAAAAAAAAAAAAACTAGCTTAAAGATAGAGGTTAACTAAGGTTTCAACTTAAGACTCCAACAGCCGAGCTAGAGGCACAGCTCAATACTGGAGTGTTTGCCTAGCATGGGCACATGCAAGGCCCTGGGCTGGATCCCCAACCCCACAAAACATTGTTTTTAAAAACCTGCAGTAATAACAAAGATAAACCCAATCCTTTCTCCCCATGTACTGTGGAAGACTGACACAGTTTTTGGTAGGCTTGGCAGGCCCAAAACTGCTTTATGCAATTGGCTAAGATAGAAGATGGCTTCAAGGATCTGACTCTTTCAATTACCAAAAATGGAGAAGCTTATCTCCTGTTAAAACCTTCATTCCAGATTAGGATGTGGTACAGGTTAAAGAAAAATAAACATGGTGCTTTACCTATTAATTTGCATATCTGACATGTTCAAGATTTTTCATGCCTCTTTCTCTGACCAAAATGATAAAGATAAATAATCTTACCTGCCCTTTCATTTCTGATATGAAACTTTTATATTAATTATTAAATACAAAAATAAGTAATCTAATCATGTGATTTGATCAACTACTTTGTGAATATTAGACCTTATAAGTGGAGGCAATAATGGAGTTCATATATATAAATTCTTTCAACTGGTAGATAAAAGACAACTATGTGAAATTATTAATATGCTTATCATGCTTTACCAAAATATCCTTCTTACACATTCAGCATTCGCATAGGTCTCCTGAAGAGCTTCTTTTTCCTTTTTTTTAAAATTTCTTCTTTTTTTTTCTCAACAGTGCTAGAGATCAAACCCAGGGCTTTGCACACATTAGGCAAGTTCTCTAACACTGAGTTATGTCCCTAGTCCTTTTTAAATCTCTGTATTTTATTTACTAGATGAAACATGCTCACTAACTGTAATGAAAATAATTTTTTAAAACAGAAAAAAAAACAGTTTCCCCAATGTCCAATGAGAAACAACCTTCTATGACAGAGAATGGATGTAGTATAGTCTCAGTGGCTATAGATTCTCACAGACATCTAGTGCTAGAGATGGATATAAAAGAGAAGATGTAAAATAAATTGAAGAGAAGAAAGAAGGGGAGAAAAAAGGAAGAAAGAGAAAGATGAAGAAGGAAAGAATGAAAAAAAGGAAAAGGAAAAGAAAACTAACTTACTGAAACTCTGCATTAGACATTCTAAGTCTTATAGTTTTTGTTAATTTAATCTTAACAACAACCCTATTTGCTTGGTAAATATCTCTCTTTTAAAGATGAAGAGACTGAGGCACAGACAGGTGAAGTTACTTGCTACCATCAGGACATGATGGAGTTACCATCAGGAATGTTGGAGTGAGCCACCCTCCCAAGTAGGCTGACTGTGGAATAACCACTTTACTACATTACCTATGTCTGGAAGTTTCACTAGGCATGTGGAGGCAAGTATGAATCCACAGAAAGTGCATGGAGCTGTAGTGGGGTCTGTGAGGCAAGAAAGCTTTTTGGAAGGAGAGATGTGGGAGGAGTTTGCAAGAGTCAGCCAGATGAAGCAGGACCATTTGAGTCTGAGTAGGTAATCTTTGTGAATACATGGTAGTCTTACACAAGAAAGTGCATGCAGGTTCATAACCAGGGAAGCTCTTAAGAAGCCAGGAGTCAGACCATGTTCGCCTGTGTACTTGGAAAAGGACTGAGAAGGAGAGTGATGGATAGTCACAGGATCCAGTGAGAAGTGATGTGGGTTGACCTAAGGTACAGAAGGAAGAATGGAAAGGGGGATGTCAAGACAAATTTAGTTTATGCAAAGAGAGGAATTAGCAATGCATTAGCTTTAGAAGGTATGAAAGAGGGGATGATGAACCTGGAAAACAGAAATGGAAATCCAACGACAAGCCCTGGGTGATGCCAGCACCTTATGACAATGGCATTTAACCACTGATTCACAACTCAGATAGCTTCCAAATAACCTTGATTTTCAGTGAACTAGAAGGCATTAGCCCACTGAGCTAAGAGTCCATGGAAGAAAAGGGACTTGAGGAGAAAATAGGCAAAAAAAAAAAAAAAAAAAAAAGAAGAAGAAGAAGAAGAGAAAAACCCTGGAACATACTACAGTGAGTCAAATTCTGAGGGGGGTTGGATTTCAAAGAGGAAAGTGTCCAGTCCATGTGGCAACTTGTAGATCATTGTTGACCTTTAAGAGTGATCAGGGCCTAAGAAACATGGAGGGCCATGAGATGTGGAAACAGGTAAAGACAATGTCACCTGAGTAGGCTGATCTTTCAAAGGCTTGGTTGGAAATGGAGAAGACAGGACAGAAAGTTCAAGAACAACTTGAGTTCATGCATTTGTATTTTCGAGGTAGAAGAGACATGCATATGTGCCTATGTTGAGAGAAAAGAATACAGGGAGACCCAAGACTGAAGACAGAAAGGAAAGAACATGGCAGATGGATCAAAGTTCCCAAATGATGAGGAAAACAGAGAGGAGCAGTCACTGAGGTCACAGTCTTGTCTGGAAGCAGGGAGGAATGCCTCCTTTATTAAGATGGAAGAGCATCTAGAAAGGGTGAATAGTGGGTGAGGAATTAAATGTTGTGACTAGAAGGAAGGACTGGTTGACTTTGTGACCTCTATTTCTTCTTAAGTGTGTTTCAACTGTAAGCCCATCTACTTGGGAGGTTAAAGTAGACTGATCTCGAGTTCAAGGCTACCCATGGCAAAGGTAGCAAGGAAACCCTGTCAGAAAAGAAAACTAAAAGCAAAAAGACTGGGGACAAAACACAAGTGGTATCGTGCTTGCCTAGCATGTGTTAAGACCTAGGATCAGTCCCCAAACATCAAATAAATAAAAATATAATTTTAAATAAACAAATAAAAGGTTAAAATTGCATCAAAGAGATCATCTTTGAAGATCTTTAAAGACTTAGGCTCCCTCTGATTTTCTCAAATTCTTCTTCCTTTTCCAGCAGCCTCCTGTCAACCAGCCAATCACACACACATATAGGTGTTCAAGTAAATGTTTGAATTGGAATACACTGTAGTTCAAGTATCTGTGTGATTTTCTTACTTTGTGACTACATGAATAAACAGACCAACATACAAACCAAAAAAAATAAGATTTCTAAATTTCTGATTAATGCAAGAATGCCAGTATGGATTATATCTTTCCTTTATTTGCAAGGCATTCTGACAAGGACATTGAACAAATGCAGAAACACACTTTTTGCAACAATGTGCCATAATATATTTCCCTGCTGAATTTCTTTTCTTAGCATGTAGTGATGTTTTGTAGATCATTGATATCACCAAAATCACAGGAAGGGTTCCTGCTAAAGAAAAGAGCTGAGGAAACTGCCTTACGTAGGAGACATTAAAAATGAACATTTTAAAGAAAATGCACAAATGTATGCATTTTCAATAGCAAATTACAAGATAAAAACTGAAGGAATTGGTTGTTTAATATCTTGTTTGGAACCATAGGTGCATACCTCAGAATTTGAAACTACAAAGAGTTTTGTAGACCATAATACTATTTTTCCCACCTACCATGTGTCTTATATTTGGAAACATGACAAACCGTACCTATCATTTTATCTCTTATATTGTTCTTAATTCTTCCAGTATCATATCACAACTACTTCCAGTTCCATAAGTTTAATAATATTTTAAATAGAGCAAAGGAGATGGCAGTAATTTCATTTTCTGTTCATATTTTCATTAAAATTTCCAAATTTTTAAAAAAATTTTGCTTAGCACATTTAAGATTGTTGAACTCAAATACTTGTACTAATAATACTGGCTAAAAGTAATTAAGCTAATTTACATTAAATATATGATAGGAAAACTATTTCAAAATAATTTCATAAATAAATAACTCTTCCACATTATGACTCTCTTGTGAATGGCTAAAAAGCTTACATTTAATGTAAAGTTCAATGCAAATTTCTGCCCATGTCAACACATGCACACATTTTCTTCCTTTTTGGGGGGAGCGGAGAGGATCGGGGAAAACATTGAGAATGGAACTTAGGGGCTAACGAATGCAAAGCTTATGCTAGACTGATGAATTACACCCCAGTCTCAAGCACTCTCTTTAATGGAACTATTATGTCTACTACACAATGATACCTTGGAGTTGAATTTCTAAACTTAGACTTCAAGTACTCATGAACAACCCCTATACTGATACCTTGGAACATGTAAACCTCTATACATGTTCTGTTAGATCATCAGAAGGAGTTGGAAAAATCTCAGGTATCAGCATTATATGAACCTCATTAAGATCTCATAACCATTATGACCTCTGCTCTTGTTAAATATCCCTTTGCTATGGTACAGAAACCATCAAGAAAATCTTTTTAAAAAAGTGAAAGAAAAACAAAGTGGGGGAAGAAAAGAAAGGGAGAGAGAAAAAAGTCAGTAGCAGCAGCAAATATCCAAAGTGTTTTTTGGCAAAAACCACACAAATACATTGCTCAAAACCAAGTAACTACTGGAGTTCATAGAGGTGTTGGAGTTCATAGTCACAGTCACTATATTTGGAGTCCAATTCATTTTTGAGACCAGCATGCATAGTAGAAGATTTTTTTTAATCTTAGTTTTTCTATCATAGAATTCTACTGCTTAAGACATTATTATTGGATAGAATCCCAGAAAATTAAACACAAACTCCTAGTCTGGAGAAGAATGTCCATGGTCTCCATAAATCTATTTAATGGAAGTCAAGAGTCTTCACTTGGACAGATCTGGAAGACCTAACTTAGACAATATGAAGCGTCCCACATAGAAATGACATCACACAATATGCTCAATATTCCGCTCTGTCCTCCAGAGGACCCCAAAATACATTCCTTATATGGTATTTCCCATAAGGCACTTCATCCCCCTAATGTAAGTCAGGACAACTTATAGGTATTACTAGCCACTGATTTTCAAACTTCATAAAACAGTCTCACACTGTCATGATATTTATATATTTTGATCCCTTTTTAAAAATCTTGTCCAGATAATTTCAATCCTTCACTCTAATCCATGGCAATAAACACTGCCACAAAATTAATATCCTTGGGCAGCCACTTAATTTTTTAATTGTTAATTTCCCCATCAACAAACCTGTTTGCAAACATTCTCTGAATAAAAGTCTTTTAAATTTCAATAGAAGTGAGACAAAGAATTTGTTTCCCTGCTAATATTGCTGTCAAGTACTTACATGATGGATGCTTAAGAAATATATGGGTACCTAAGTAGTAAATGTACTTCCTGCATAACATAAGAGAAATAAATTTACATTTCTCAACAAAAAGTTGGATATTTATAGAATAGGGGAAAAGAAGCAGGTAAAGAGTAAGACCTTATCCTAGTCAAAAAGTGATGATTGGTCAGGCTGTAAGTATTGAGTGAATCTGTTATGTCCCTTGTAAGACATCCAAATGTATCTAGATGAAAAATGTCTGGCTCCAGAGAGATGAACTTAATTGTTGAGATGTTATTTATTCACAAGAAAATGATGAGAAGTAACAATGAAATATAATATAAAATAGTATAAGATTATGTACTAAAATAGAGTGTACTACTTCCAAATGCAGAAATTAGAGGAAAATAAATCAAGGTGAATTAGAATTTTAGGAAAAATTTAAAGGAAAAATATGGCCCTTAATTCCATGCCTTAAAAGAAGCAAATTAAGCTGGGTGCCAGTAATTCACGTCTGTAATCCTAGCTACTTGGGAGGCTGAGATTGGGAGGATTGTGGTTTGAGGCCAGCCTGGGCAAATAATTCATAAGACCCCATCTCCAAAAAAAAAAAAAGAAACCAAAACCAAAATGGACTGGAGGTGTGGCTCAAGTGGTAGAGCACCTGCTTAGCAAGACAAAGCCCAGAGTTCAAACCCAGTCCCATTTTAAAAAAGGAAAAAAAAAAAAAAACTTTCATAAAAACAAATTACAATCAAACATTAAACTTTGAAAGAGAAATGGAAGCAAATTAATCAAGTCTTTTTCTTGGTAGGAATAGGGTGGAAGATTTCATGCAAGAGAAAATAAGCAGCTACTAGAGGAATGAGAAAATTAAATTGTGACTTAGGAAAAACAGCCTATCTGCTAATCTATCACCTGTGAGCAGAGGTGAAGACAAGGACTGCAGAGAAAGGTTCACTTGGTGACACAGCCATAATAAGATGGTACCCATGAAAACAGGAACCATAGTCCAGTAAAACAAGTTGACATTTAGTTATAAGATGAATAGGGTGCTGTCAAAGAAAACCCGGATTTTTACCCTGAAAGTCCAGAGAAACAAAGATGCTAATGACAAAAATGGGAAAGGGAAAGAGTTGATAAATTTTGTTTGGAAAAAGTCAGCCAGAAAACACCTGTAATGGGGTCCAGAACATAATACCACCAAAATATGGTGCCTTGGCACACTGAAGATTTTAAGAATAAGAGATTTGTGAGACAGCAGGTACAACAGGGACCTGACGAATGTCATCAAACCCTCATGGGAGAGGGGATCTACCCTTACCCAGAAGAAAAGAGCATCCTTATCTCTGAAGGCAGAGAGACACTGTGAGGGATCTGAACAACAGGCTGTGCTGAGTGTCCCCCAGTTCAATGCACATAGCTCATATCCATGACTCTCCATTCACTCTTCAACAAACCTAGGATGAAAACCCTCAGGTTGAATAGGACTTCTGAGTCTTCATATCTTTATGAAGGTGTCCCTGTTATGAAAAACTCATACTAAATACACCTGCATACTTTTAATTAATTTGTTTTTTGGTACACAGGCTCCGGGAAAGGGTAGAAGAAAAAAGGTTTTCCTCTCCTACATCTGGAGATGTGAAACTGAAGATGTCTGTTTGTACTCAGCAGCTCTAAGTCAGAGCTAAAGCCTTGACAAGAGGTATGCCTACAAGAGCAGTGGGGCAGAGAAGTAGGTAGTAGTGGGAGGGTTGAATTGAAAGGCTAACCCATAAGGATGGAGTCGGGGGGGGGGGTTCATGTGAAGAGGAGAAAGAGGAGAGCTGAGAGACTAAGGCACTGTAAATCCATGGGCAGGATCCTCCAAGGAGAGCGACCTCCCCAATGCAGTATGCAGCCAAGAAAGTCCATTAAGGACGAAAGGATTTAGTTCAATAGATGTGTCTAAGATAGCATACTGGTAAGAGGGTTAATGTGAAAGTCAGGCTGTAGGCTGATTAGAAAAGTTTAGTAAAAGAGAGAAAAGCCTGGCACCGGGTGGCTCATGCAGAAATTAGGAGGATTGCGGTTCAAAGCCAGCCCAGGCAAATAGTTTGCAAGCCACTATCTCGAAAAAAATTCATCACAGAAAAGGGCCGGTGGAATTGCTCAAGGTATAGGCCAGAATTTAAGACTCAGTGCTAACAACAACAACAACAAATAGTACAAAAATACAAACTAAGGTAAACTATCCCATAATGATACAAGAAGGTTCTCCCTGTAAGGAAACACCAAATAGGGAGTGAGATTGGGAGTCCCTTGGTCTAAATGATGCTTCTTAGTTTTTGCTTTTGTCTAGAATGCTGAACATGAATTAATTTTTGCACTGGTAAAACTGATCAAATCAAATGTAACTACTTAGTTTTGTCTTTTTTTTTTTTTCATTGTTATCTTACATATTGCTTTTGGTTCCTTCTTACTTGTACATCTCTATTTTAAGAAGAATAAAAAGATACAATGTGTTGCCTGTCACAAGTGGCACACTACTAATCCTTGCTACTCAGGAAGCAGAGATCAGGAGGATCCCTGTTCAAAGCCAGCACAGGCAAACAGTTCCCATGACCCTATCTCAAAAATACCCAATACAAAAAAGGGCTGGCAGAGTGACTTATGTGGTGGAGCACCTAGTGAGTATGAAGCTCTGAGTTCAAACCTCAGTACCACCAAAAAAGGGAAAAAATACAAAGTGATTAATGGTTATTTTTCATGCTCATAATCTTTACATTGGATAATTAAACATTGTTATAAATAAATTGTCTTGGGCATGTTTTCAGTTAAAAAATACTTCTATTCATAATGATACCCTACTGGGTACCTTGATCAAACATCTCTAGCATCCAAAATGCCAGCCCCACATTTTATTGTATTCTGTCTGGTACTGTTCTCTAGTTGTTTCATATGTGTTCTCTCTAAGTACTTAAATTCATAGAAAATCTAGTTTAATATCAACTATTACACAGTAAGTCAGTAGCAATAACATTTGTATAGCACCTTACAAGGCAATTTCACATTATTTCATGTTACAATTTAACTCTTACAACAAAGCAAGTACAAAAAGCCAGTACAAATTGAGAATCCCTGAAAATATCTGAATTCAGGAATGTCCCAACATCCAGAACTTTTGAGCACCCATGTTGCCATGGGTCTGATGGTTCAGTACACACAAACATGTCATGCACTAAATTATTAAAAATATTATATAAAATTATCCTCAAGCTATGTATATAAGGCATATGTTTAAGAAGTAAATTTCATGTTTAGACTTAGTTCCTTTCCCAAGATATCTCATTATGTGTACAAAAATATTCTAAACTGTGAAAAAAATCTAAAATCTGAAATACTCTGGTCCCAAGCATTTCAGGAAGTAACACCAAGTCTGTAGCAGAATTTTCCTATTTGAACAAGAATACTGAGACAGAAAGAGGATGGGCTGGATCTCACAGCTCTTACACTCTGGGTTGCTGGTAGAGATCCTGCGCACAGTATCAGAATCTCACTGACTGGACAAGGCAGCTTATGTCTGAGAAAGTCTACTGCAGTCACAATGATCCCTTTCCCCTAAGTTATTTTCCCCTGTAATTTAAAGCCCATGACCATAGGATTCTTTGTTCTGCCTATGAATCCTCTATTTCCCAACACTGCTTTAGATACTCCGTGTCTCTGTTATGACTCCAGCTTCCTCCTTCCTAAGTATGTGACAAAATATTTCTCTTGCTCTTGAGTGTACATATAAGTTCAGAGTGACATGTTCAGGTATTTTTCATCACAAAGCCTGCAAGAGTGAGGTCATTTACTTCTAACAAGGGACATGACCAGGACAGGCATAGTGTATGCTTGGTAGTCAGGACATATGTCTCATTTCTCTGACCTCTGGATCTCTGAGGTCCCTCTTACAGAGTTTCCTAAATAATATAGAATGTGTACATGTACACACTTGCTATTCTTTTAGCACAGAGATCTGATCCTCTACCAGTTCCCTCCTGATGGGGGTTTCAAGGTTCTAGATAGCCTTGATAAAAGACTAAGACTTTTCCAGACTCAGGGCCTGAGCAATTGACATTTTATTTACATGGTTAATATAGAATGAAGTTCAATTCTTATTGATTCATGCTTGTTTGCTAAGGGCTACAATGTTGAAAAGGTGCTATTAAAAAAGGAAAATTTATTTATTGGACTACAAAGAATAGAGGCAATTGGAAGATTGGCAACACTATATATATAGAATAATCATTTTCACCCTTTAATCATAGTAAGACAAATGTAACCACAGTAAGCAGCAATTCATTGCTTCCAATGCAGGCCTTGGTTCCACATGACCAGTGCAGGGAGAAGGTGAATCAACTTTGGAGGAAAAAGAAAATAAAGGAAAAAAAAAAAAAAAAAGGAAGCAAAAAGTACTATCTATACCAAGAGCTAAATTATGAAAAGTATTAATACTGACACCAAAAGCCATTAAGCTTAATTCAACTTATACTATATCCTAAGCTTGGGACAAGTAGATTCTCATAGGTCAATTTGATCATTCTGACACAACAGAGATGGCAAGCAAGTGGCTTAACACTTACTGTCCCCACAGGTCTGTGGAAACATATGCCAGTCTTCACTCTTCAGAGGAACATGGAACAGGCTCTACCTGCTAATCAGAGTTCACCTGTGGCTTGGTGAAAATTATAACCCTCACACGCTGTATCTGATAGTGCATATGGAAGATGTTGTAGTGTGAGGAATGTAATCCTGTGTAGAAAGGGAGTTTGCAAGTGAGGGGGTGGGGGGGAGAGGGAAAGGGTGGGGGGAAAAGGAAAGGGTGGGGGGAAGAGGGGAATAATGACCCAATCATTGCATGCACATAAGAATAAAGGAAATTAAAAAAAAAAGGGAGTTTTGCAAGTTAATTCAGGATTACAGCACAAATGAGGTGCTACAACTCTAGCTACAGTTCCTATACAAGACTTCTGCAGTCCCTAAGCAGTATGCTCTCATTTGTCGAAGATATTTTATACTTCTGTCACAGTGCAACAGAAGAGGGGCTCCATGCCTAAATGGCAGCTTCAAGTTTCATGTTTTGATTGTACGCTCACAGCATCATTCAGTATCCCTGAAAAGCAGTGCTTGAAAAATTGTCTTTACCTGACGTTTAAAAAAAGGAAAATAAAAGGCCTCTGAAGGTATTGATCAAGTTACTTGGGAAAGCTCAAATCATTGTGACTTGTCAGAATGAATTACTAGCTTCCTGTGGCATCACATTCAAAGCAATGGTGAGGTAGTGGATAAAATTGAGGCAAAGGAGTAACAGGTAACTCCATCTTGTTTTAAAATGCCAAGAGAACTGACAATGGGAGTTATTTAAAAAAAAAAAGAAATACTGCATGGCAGAATTCCATGGCTATTGTAATACTATGCCTTAGCCAAAACATGTGTGCATAGATTTTTCCATTTTCCCACAACTTAAATTGGATCATCAAATATTTATAAAGGGGAGAAAAAATAACATTGTTTTACCTTCAGTCATAATAATCAAGAGATCAATTTGAATTTGACTCTCTCATATGAATATTCACAGACAACTAAAGCAGTGAATGAATTCATTGTGCCTATCCATGATCTTTCTGACACTTCAACATCACTTTCAATCTTGCCCATTCTTAATGCCCACTCCATAGGCTAGTGATTTTTGAATATTACCTCAATTTTATTTCATGACACTTTTTTATTTGTTTTCCTTGATTTCAACTTGGAAAAAGCTTATATTCTTTCTTTTCCAAATTGGAGGAGAACCAAGACTGCTTTTAACGAAAATCTTCCAGAGAGAATGGAGGGATTGAAAGTATGACTCTTCAATGTGTTTGGCCCACTGAGGGCCAAACTCTCCTTGAAGTTTTAGCTTTGAGAAGATGAGGTAGATGGTTTCCTTGTGTCAAAATGCACCATGAAATCTACTTTGTAGCACCTAATCTGGTGGAGTGTTGCAAACAGTATGACTGTACAGCTATAATTATCTTAACGTGTTTATTGACATAAATTTTATTCAATTAATGCCCATCTGTTTCTTATATCTCTACCCTTTGTAAATACATTGAGGAGATATTTATCAATTGCCTTGCAGATGTGTGCACAGTGCTCATTGCTGAGGATAATGAGCAAGACATGGATTTTGCTCCGGATGGAAGCAGCAGCTAATATTCTTTCATGTGCCATACCTTCAAATATATCTTTATTATAACCACAATCATTCTCAAATATAATGTAGAGAAGTCATATGATTTTTGTCAGAGAGTGAATGATAAGATGGCTTTTAAGTTTTCTTTTAATATATCTTCACTTACATATTTCTACACTTGTGAATTTTTATGATTTCTCTGCAAGTTAGTGAGGGAAGAAAAATGTGTCTCATTCAGTTTTCTTCTTTATTTTGAAATCAGATAGGAAAAGAGCCTCTCATTTACCCAATTTTATTTTTACCTCCCCTTCATCAACTTTGTGTGTGTGTGTGTGTTTTCTTGAGAACTCATTCAGGTATTTCTACAGAAGAGGTTATTTCTGGACCTCTGTTGCTATGGATGGGGGTGGGGGCGTGAGCGTAGGCACAGAAAACTGACTCCATGGAAGGACAGGCTTTCCTTTGTACCTCCATGGACAATTGACAGACTAACCCGGGAAAGGAATTCCAAGTCTAGTTGTCTTAATAGGCTAAAATTAGAAATGGGGGAAGGGCAGAGGAAAGAAGGAAAGGAAAGAGAGGGAGAGCTTCCAGGAGAGGCTGCATTAAATTCACTGTGTAATTCTTCATCTTGGAACCTGCACCTCATTGCAATATTTATTTAAGCAAAATTTCACAACTCTGTTTAAATGCTACCTGTCTCAATATTAAATACTCTTTAATTCTGTACTTAATGAGGGGAAGGAGACCTTAACAATCAAATAGTCCTTCTACCAACAAATCCAATGACATTTTAAGAGTTATTCAAATATATTTGGTTATTAGACAGTTTTACTGGAAAAATAAAAATGACTGCCTGGACATTTCAGTTTTTAAATCAACACTAAAGGAACATTTATGGAGATGAAATATATTTGCAGTAAGTGTGCTTTGAAATAAATGCCATTAAGAAAGCTTAGAGAATGATTATATTTTATTTCAGTAGGAAAAAAAAAAACAATTGAACTCTGCTCTTGTCTTGTGTTTCAACATCATGTCTCTGTCCTGCCTCCTCCTGTAATAAATATTCTCTTGCCAGTCCTGCTGCTGACAATAATGTACGTGAACTCTGCACCATGTACATCTGTCATTATTAATGACCATGTGAGAGAGAAACGGTAACGCCTTTAGGAACCAAGAGGCTAAAATTCTGTAGAATATCTGCATTTATCCTTTCTAAGTTCGTGACTAAACCTGAGAAGCAGAATAGGAAAACCCTCATACTTTAAACTTTAATGTAGAAATACTGTTTGTACAAAAGACACTTGTTGCTATATGAATGTTAATTTTTTATCACAATATTGTACTAGAATGTTTTAGATATCATAATACATATAATCCTCTTAATGTTCAGGTTATAACATTTTTTATGGTAGGAAACATTGGCATGTCCTTACTACTGGCTTAAGTAACTTTCCATATGACTATGCCACAAAATGTTCCTACCAAAATACTCCATTCACTAGGTTTATAGAAAAAATTACTTACTTTAAAATAGAATTTGATTATGGAAGAAGCCTTAAAATACTATCTTTTTATTACCAAACTATAAGTCAAATGCCATAGAGATAAAAATGCAGAGATAGATGTTTCTTCAAGAACAAAGATCCCTTATTAACTTCTTAGAAAAATGAAGAAAAGACTGTTCACATTTCTCTGGAAAACAGCCACAAATGTCTGTCCGAGTCTTAACTTCTTAACTGAGGGACAGGTACCATTCTGGTAAAATAAAAATATAGCAATTCACGCAAACGTTATTTTAGACTGATTCTTGGGTAACGACTTTCTGTCCATTCTCAACTTTAAGCTACCTATTTATTTATATTTTTACTTCTATTTAGCATTAATGTTGATGAAATATTGTCATGTGTGTTATTTTAATTTACTAGAAATAGATTTTTCCAGAACATAAAGTTTAAGACTTCAATAGACTGGGAGGGCTTGTTTAAAGCCGCTAAAATGCTCTGCTAAGTCTCTTTTGTCTTCCCATTGGCTCCTTGCATTGTTTTAAGTTTTATTAACATATGAAATTCTAGAAATATCAATGTTGGGCAATGGTACAATTTATACTGCTATTAGTAGCTCTCTTAAGGAAATGTAAAGGAATGTTAGAAAAAATAATTTTGTCTTTCAACAGACTTGTAGAGTACAGTAAAATATTTACAAGTTTTAAACATTCTTTACCTAAATCCCAAACTAAAATACTATTTTTGAAATGTAATGCAGAATACAATGGGATTTGTTAATGAATATTGTGCAGTAGCAACTCCAGATCCCAAGTCAACTTAAGTCATAAATCATGTCAAATAAGAAAGGAATAAAGAAAAAAAGAGTAGGAGACCCTACATATCTGCCTGAAAAAATTCAGCATCCTTCAGATTGCCACACTAGAGTAATGACGAAAACAGCCTTTGACTCGAGAGGTATTCTACTACCAAACTTTAAGGAAAGCAATTCCCCAACTTTTATATACCATTCAATGAATGAATGAACAATAATACATTTTTACATTAGCAGCAACAAATGTGCCCTCAACATGTAAACTATTCTGTCTGCATTCACTTTTAAGAAAAGTTGACTGCATCCAAACATGTTTCATTGGTTTTGGCTAATTACATGATGCTAAATCACCAATTTTAAATTGACTTTTAAAATTATTTACAAATCTACTTTTATTTCTTTACTTTTATTAATTTAAATCCTCTAGGGGCTACAGAATCACATGGATTCTGTGTTCAGTGGCCTTAGCAGAAAGGCTGTGTTGGAATCTGACAGGACCCATGCCACATTTCCATAGACAGGAGTTCTTTTCCCCAGATTACTCTGGGGAATCCCAGAGTAATTTTGTTCCATTTGCCACCAGGAGTCACTGTGTTGTTTTTTACTTTGTACACAGAGGCACATCTCTTGCCCAAGTAGAATTCAGCTTCATCTCTGGCATAAACACCTCCAATTTTAAGAAGAGCAGTGTGCTCTATTTGGTTCCAGAGACCCTGATTCCAGCAAAAATGCTAGCAAAAGTGGCTTTCCAGACAGATCTGCCTTATAGAAATACTGTTCCCAGCAGGCCTCCACAGATCCTCTGATGTGAAATTGTCATTTTTAATTTCATTTTGGTTCAATTGTAAATATACTGAAGTGAGGCAGCACTTTGTGTTGATAGGTTAACAGAAGTTGTCTATTACTTAATTAAATGGTCCTAGAATTTTTCTTATTATTGCAGGAAGGAAAGGTGTAAAGCTTAGAAGAAACAGAATGAGGATTTTCTTTACAAATCTTTCTTCCTCTAAGTCTTCTGTTACAGAATTTTTTTTTTATTTGGAAATACTGTGTTTGAACTCATGGCTTTGTGCATGCTAGGCAGGCAAACCTACCACTTAAGCCATACTCCCAGCCCTCCCGTTATGGATTTTAAGTGTGAATCAAACCATTCAACCACAATCCATAGAGTATAAAATCTTGTTTGATTTTGGGTGTGTAGGGAACTGCGGAGGCACATTCTTCCCTTCCCCAACTCCATTCCAGTCAGTTCTTGTCCTCTCCCCAAAGACACACACCCACAGGGCAGAATCAGGCCAAATAGCTGTGTTTCTCTTTCTGTCACTGTGTTTTACTAAATAGGCTCCTGTCATCAGTATTATAAAGGCCTATATTATAAATCCTATTCCTTAACCTCACTTACAGTTTAAGCCACTAAGACTAAAAATGAACTTATCAATAAAGATTTCAGGGACATAAAATCATTCAATTCAACAAACTGCTCTGAATCAAATTAGCCTGAAACACTTTATCCTTAAAACTGCAAAAACATTGTGATACTAAATATTCAATATTATCAGTCAGGCAAATTGGCCCAGGTCAAATGAGCAAGTCTAAAAAATGAGATTGCTAAATTTCTCGGCTTGATAGCTTAGTAATAAATAATGTGCTTCTATTCAATCTGTACATTAAGCCTTTTATGTGGCCTTAAGGCACTCTCTGATGGCTATGCCCATTACAATGTAGCCATAGAAACTGACACATTTATTTCTTGGATTAGTGCGCCATTGAAAATATTAATATGATGCAGTAAATGGGGATTTAATCTAATCTACTGATGGCAGGATGAAGTTAGTAAAAGGTTGAGTGCCCTTACTGAGAAAGAAAGATTATTTCTGCAGTGAGATGCTTGTCATTGGTTACAAAGGTCCACTAAACAGCCTATGACATATTACGCACTTTCTACATTTAAGCAGACTTTGTCATACTCAGCATGCAAGGCTTTCTGCAGACCGAGGAATGCTTTGAACATGAAACACATACTTTAAAAGATGTCAATACCTAAGCTGAAACACCTTTTATCTATGAGCATAAACAGAAGAGCACGCCTCTCACCACATATCTGTGAAGACTGGTACCCAGGGCGATGCTGGCAACCCAAGACCATTTTCATGAATTTTATTTTATTTTGATTTAGAGGCATTTTGCCTAACCCTTACAGCATTGCTAAGGGTTAAAATAAAGTCAGAAGAACTTCATCAAAGAAAACCAATTTTGTTTCACATGTCCAGAGAAAACCAAACTGTTACTGTTGTTAATTTCTAACCTGAAAGGATATCAACAAATATTCCTTTCTTTGTGGGACAGAACGCATCTAACTCTGATGTCTCCTAGCAATTCATAGGACTCCAGCTCTGTCCCCTTTTGCTCTGCCACAAACTACATAAATTTCCAAGATATATTCTGACAGACGAAGCATTGTTGAAGAGCAAAGTACAGCACTTTGTCCTTGAAATGTTAACATGTAATGCCATAAAGTATTCAAATAATAATTTACTCAATCTTTCAGGGTAATTAATTAAAATGCTCAAGATGTTGGAGAAAATCACCTTGAGCTTATAAAACTGGAGAGCCCCCCTTCCCTCTCTATATGCAAGCTGCCCCACCAGACCTACCACATGCTTTCCCAGTTATGGGGTTTGATTTCAGAAGATAATAAATAGCCAGGATCTAATTTCGCCATGTCACAACCGATTATGTTTCACAAGAAAAGGTGGAGTGCTCACCTACCAGATGAAGGTGAAACATAAAACCACTTTTATTTATGTCATGTGTCCAAATTCAACTCAACCTGGCCGGGGTATTGGGAGCGTGTGGACTCTCACTGTCATGTGAATTTATGTACCTCGAGAAAGTGTCAAATATAAACATAAATTTAATCAAAGGGATGGAAACCTTTGTTATATAAAAAAACACATTTTTGACATATAATATAAATTATTTTAATGTGTGTTTTACTACTCTTCAGAAGGTCACAAAGAAAGAATAAGACATTAAACAGATACAGCCTGAGGCTATATCTTAATTCAGGCAATGATTAGCAGCCTAATTTAGACACAGACTTATTTTTAAAGTTTTTTTTCTTTTATAAGTTCATTTCCGCTATCTTAATCAATTGCACTATTGTGCACTGCCGCAAGAAGTAACAAACAATGTGAAGGAAAATTTATCATAGGCATTTATATTTCCAAGGGGAGTGTAATTAAGTCTAAGCTTTTGAACCTCCTAGTGAAATGGAAGACTAGACATTTTCTGAATGAGTCAGATCAAAAATCCATTTCTAGATCATCAATAAAATTGCTCCAGCATTCCATTTTGGGTACAGGATCCAAGGCAAAGTTTGGACATCATAGTTCCTGTTTCGGTTCCTGTCAGGAGAATAAAACAGAAGGCTGATAACAATAGATTAACAAGCCCCGGGTATTACACACCCGTTCCCCTTAGTTGGGTAGGCTTTGGACAGAATTTTAATGACTAAAAAAATTGCATATGATGAATAAGGATGTCATTTTCAATTAACATGAACAAAGGATCACTCCCATATTTGGCAAATGAGGTAGCTGTGGTGTAAGAAAAGCTGGAGCAGTCACAGACAATGCATCACTGCTTGTGAACCAAAACAAACTGATGACATTGGGTAGACTTGCGCAGTGACATGGCTACACATTTTCTAAGCAGGCTCGTATTAGCCACAAGTTATAGACCACACTAATGGCTTTTTCGTAACTAAAACTAATACAAATTTTAGTAGTATTAACAGTTGGTGAAATGTAATACTTAAAACCTAAGTGGACTGTAAAACAGTTTCAGCATCCACATTTACTTAAGATAAAATAAATATACGCCTAAAAAGAATTTACAATAGCACTGCATGACAAATTGGAAATCAAGGTCTTAATAAAACTGAACCTCTTTGAACTCACTCTGTAAAAAGCCTGCTGAGAGTGTCAGGCTGATGTTAGACTTAGAATATATAATTAGGGCATACTGTACACATCTTATGATATGACTATGTAGAGGTCAAAGCATAAAGATGTAACGCAAATGCTTAGGACCTAGTTTATGTTTTAGAGCTCTATGAAACAGCTGTTATCCCTGGGTCCCTTCTTGTGTATTTTCTCACATTAGGGTCATATCAGCTCAGTTGACTGCAGGGTCATTATTCTGACCTCTTTGGGCTCTATAAACACCTAGAGGCTACACTTAGAGCACCTGCAAGTCCCTCACGCAGCGCCAATTTTATTTAACAGTGATGTTGAATGGAAGGTGCTTCCCAGATTCCAGGACCACCCTGAGATTTCGTTCACTCCTTGATGGTCTGAAAGAGTCTTGAGGAAGCAAGACCAAGCTGACAATCAAACAAATAAGCCAGAAGTTCTGTGGGCTAAAACGGCCCTCCACTCTGGGAACCTAAGGCTTTGTAACCAGTACTCTCTAGTAATGACCCATCAGATGAAGTTCCTGCTCCCCTCCTCCAGACTCAGTATGCTTGACCATGGATGTGGTCAAGTTCTGTCAGTGGCACTATGGCCAAATATGAAGTTATTTTTCCCCAAATGTGTTCTAATGGATTACATATAGTTAAAGAAGTAACAATATTGAAGGGCTTCTCAGATCCTATTTTTTTGGTGGTTTTGGAATTTAAACTCGGGGCTTTGCACTTGCTAGACAGGCACTCTACCATTTTAGCCCCACTCCCAGCCCTCAGAAACATTTTAAAAGCTTCTATGTAATGAGACTTTTTAGGAGAAGAACACAGGGATGTCTTAATTTATTTGACCTAGGATAACTTCTCTCAAAGAGCACATATGAAACATTTCACCAGACAAACATATTTAAGCACAGTCCAGAAAACCCTGAAGATGGTAACTCAATTATGGTTATTTTCTGCATGCTAATGGTGCTGTGATTTTTCTTTTTTGAGGGAGAGTCTCACTATGTAGCCCGGCTTGACCTCAAACTCATGATCCACCTGGCTCAGCCTCCCAAGTACTGGGATTATAGGCAGTCCTGAGATTCGTAAAATTTTGCTTAAATCTAAGAGGCCTTTCAGGGATGTGTTTGCAATACAGGACATGACCAGACATTATCGAATATCAGAAGATAGGCTCCAAGTATAATGCATCATTTGTGCATTTCTAATTTAATTTTAGGCAAAGTATATGATCTGAAGAGAAACCAGACTTCTCATAAAATTTTGAAGGAAAAAAGCAAATCAGAGAAGGCTACCTGTTTCTTAATACCTGACATTAACTCATATGTCTCCAAATGAAAGGGGAGAGGTGAGAGCAGTTGTCCAGGATGCTGTCAAAAGTTTATACAACTTTCCTAAGGTCAAGAGCACCTGGAGAAGATATACAGGTATCCATAGTCCCTGCCCTCAGCTGGATTTTCACTGCTGTTCACAAATTCTTGTTCCTCCTCTTGGTTAGCAATTTTCCCTTACCTCACAACATGTATTCCAAATCTTATCTCTTCCGAGCTGTTAACCACCCTCATCTCCTAACTCTTAGCCTGTGGTTCCATCCCCTATTTCACTGAGTAACCAGGCACATAGACTTCCTCAAAGCTCATAATGCAACCTTCTGCATTTGAACTCACTGACTTCCCGACAGATGCAAAGTGCCAGTGTCCTTTCCTCTACTGAAAGTAGCCTCACCCCAGCCCCACTGCATCCTGAGCTTGTCTCCACCACCTTTAGCTCCAACAAGTTTCTCCACTTTTCTTTAGTGATGGGGACCCCCCACACCTAATTCTCAAGCCTCTCCTATCCAAAAGTAACTACTCAGGCTTTATCTCCTCCAACTACCGCTTATTTTTCCTCTATCTTCTCAAATAAGTACACTGAAAGAATCATCCATAGCACTGGTCTCAATAGCCTCCTTTCCCTTTCATTCTTCAGTCTACCAAGGTTTGACTTCAAGACACAGCATCTATTAAAACTGCTTCCATCAAGTTGCCAGTGATATCCATATTGGCAAATTCTAAGCCTGTTTCCCCATTTTATCATATGATAAAATCATTGCTAATGACATTTTCTGGAACTCTCTATTGTCTTGGCTTCCATGATAGCACAATATCTAGGGTCTTCCTTATAATTCTTTGTTCTTTTAGGGTTCTTTTCTTCTGCTCACCTTAAAACTTAAGACTACCCCATTATTCTTTCTCCTGGCCTATTATCCTTCATTCCCAATAAACTTTTATTGGATAATACAAGCATAACAGTTATTTCTCAGAAGGTTACCATAAGAATTAGTGAGGTAATTCATATAGTACTCAATACAGGGCTTCAAACATCTCTAGAACATGGTTTCAGTAAAATTGTTATGCTGGAAAAGAATAGCATGAATAGTATCCAACTAAACACATCTGATTTTTCTCTCTGCATATGTTGCACCTCATCCCACTGATCTCAATCAGGAGAGTTCAATTCCACAATTCCATTCTCTTTTCATTTTCATGCTGATCAATGATATACAAAATTTGTTCTAAGATGCTCCTCTATTATTATTTTTCTACCTTCTGCATTTATCAAATTTCAGTATAAAATTCGCTAATTTTAAAAAATAAACTTTTGCTGCTATACTAAATTTAGGAAACAGTCAGTCTGACAGATTTCTATCTGGTATTCCTCCTTTCCCATCCTATTCTCATAATTCTATTCACTACACAGAAGCCAGAGTAATTGCTCCAAAATCTGCATGTGATACCTCACTTCCTCAATAACACCTTTAAATGATTTCTTTTAAACATCAACACAAACTGTTTAATATTACCCATGAGGAAAAATTCTAGCCCTACCCACTCCTATCTTTCTTGTTGTAGAAAAACTAATCTGCAAGGAACTCCCAAAGGCTCAAGATGACTTCCAGCCCACACCTCACTCATTCAGGTCCTTTGTCCTAGAAAACACTTCCACTTTTCTCCTCATTAACTCTTACCGATTTTTCAATTTCTACCCTGCCCCTCAAGCCCCTGGAAGTCTTCTGTGAAAACAGGACTGGGTTAGGGCCTCCTTTTGGACCCCTAGGATGCTGTTCTAACCATAGCACCTTCCATGATACATTTAATGACCTATTTGTAAGCCTCCCTGCCGTATGAGCCTTTCCAGATAGTGACTATATCCCACTTACCATTAACCCCTCTTATAAGAACAGAATGAGTGCATGAGAAATATCTGTTGTTGAGATATAAATTACTTTGTTCTTTAGAAGCAGCAAGGTGTAATGGAAAGAGCATTACACAGGATTGGCAGACAGGTGGTGAGGTGGACACCAAAACCAATAGGCAAGCACTGTCTAGAAGTGGAATCTGAGGTTTTATCTGTATTCAGCATGTCTCAAGATCTATTAGTTCTTTCTCCATGGACACATGATGGGGTGATGGCAGAACATCTATAGCTGAGACTTTTCTGTCCTTCCTGAATATGTAGGCCCTGATGTGAAGGCTTCCCTCCAACTTAATGGTGGTGAATTGTTCGCTAAGCCTGAGTTTCATCTCCTCATAACAATGTCCACTCTCTTAAGAGCAGCTCTAGAACAAACTGTGATTTATCCTTATTTTCACAGCCAACAGAACCAAGCACAGGTGGAATTTGCTCAGTTAACATCCACCTAGTGATTATTATGTATTTTGTTATATCTAGACATAGCCCAAGTGCTAAGTGCATTACTTTTATTTGAAATATTTCAGTTGCTAGAAAAGCATTTGAAACAAGGCTTCTGAATATTCAATAAATGTTTCCTTAAGCCAGAAAATAATTAAATATTTACAGCTATCTCTACACTTTTATCATGGGGCAATCCCATCTAGAAACTGTACCTGAAGCCTTTTCATTTTCCAGTACAATATAAACTTTTCTGCTCTGATTTATTTGCAACTAGAACCTGTTTACTTGAGCATGTTTTTTTGCATATATGGTCAAAATTAAATAATACAGTTACTCCAGTAACTTGAGTGTATAGCTGTGAATCATAATTTTTTCCTTAATAACTTAATCTTTCAAAAACAACCCAGAAGAGCCCAGACGTGGCGATACACATCTATAATACCAACTAATAAGGAGGCGAAGACAGGAGGCTCACAGTTTGAAGCCAGCTTTGGCAAAGTTAGTGTGACTTCCCATCTGAAAAAACAAACTAAAAGCAAGAGGACTAGGGGCACAACTCAAATGGTAAGTGCTTAGAGGCCCTAAATTCAGTCCCCAGTATGGAGACAGGGAGGGAAGAAACAAGGAATTAATTATAGACTATTATAGACTTGATCAACTTTTATTGGTGTGTTGGTAAGTGCCAATAACAAGGTTTCCTGCACAGAGCGTCACATCATTTGCACGTAACTATTGGCCTGTCATACTAAAGACAAATTCTCACTTACAACATCAAAATACCAAAGCAGTGATGGCAGTATTAATGTAAGCCAGAAGGAAAGGATTTTCAATTATTACTTACTAAAAATTGTAAGAAAAATAAAAATAATATGGCCTAGAACAGGATTCCAATTTGGCTAAAATCGCATGTTTTATAGATTTTGTAATATTCAGTTTGTATTAAGCATATCTCTATAACAAGTATTTATGCTCAAATAAAAATAGTAAAAGGGGAAAGATACATGGTAAACTATTAGCAGATGTTAGCAGATAGAATGAGAAAGAAAAGTTGGAATGTTTTGAGGCTTTTTTTGCAGTGCTGGGGTTTGAACTCAGGCCCTTCACCTTAAGCCACTCCACCAGCCCTTTTTTGGAGATAGGGTCTCATAAGCTATTTGTCCAACCTAGCTTCAAACTGTGATTCTCCTGATCTCTACCTCCTGAGTAACTAGGATTACAGGCATTAGCCACTGGCATTGGGCTTGACTTTTTACTTTTGTTATTTCTGTAAATTGAAAGGATTACTAAAATGTAATATTTAAAACATTTAACTGCATTAAGTTAGTGTATAAATAATGTAAGTATAAACTTATGATGTACATATTATACATAGTAACATTATTATTTATAGTATAATACTATAATAGCATACAATTTTAATAATAGTACATTATAATTATTCCACTGTTATTGAGGGGTTCATTAGTATATTTAATTAATTCATAGTATTTAATATTATGAATATTAATATTCATATTTAATTTTTTAATAATTGGGTTTTTTTTAACTTTTAGGTTTTTTTTTTTTTTTTCCTGCAGTGCTTGAGCTCAAACCCAGGGTTTGAGGCAAGTGCTGTACCTCTGGGCTACATCACTAGCCTTAAAATATTTAAGAAATGTGAACCAATAATTGGCCTGAGTCAGTGTAGAAGAACTTCAGAAGTGGTGCAGAGTGTACTTTTACCAGGTTTGACATTTCTGAAGAATGAGCCACATTCCTTAAAGTCCTCTAAGCCTCTAAGGAGGTTTACATTTCCACAGACAACTCTATAAGAGAAACGCATATTTTAGTCACTTTGCATTCTGGATCCTAAAGAACAGGCATTCAACCAATCTTTTTGTCATACTCCTGTCACTATATTTGCTAGTGGCACACAAAGACCACAGCTGCATTGTATCCCCAAATAATGAAGCTGGTGAAGACTAGTACTGGAAACCATTACTGAAATTTACTAACATTTGCATTTGTTTTACAGTACTGCCACTATCTTATGCCATTGTTATATGAATGTCTTATAAACAAGCACGTGAAAGCAGGACCTATGACCATATTTATATCGTCCATGGTTTTGTTAATTTTTATCGAATGAAGTGATCAAGGTCAATTATTTTAAGATATAATTACCCACAGACATACACACAGACCTACATACACACAGAAAAGACTTGCTTAAAAAATCTTATTTTTTTTTTTTTTGGCTTTCCATAGAAATTTTAGAGATGCATTCTAACACACTAAAAAAAATTACATTTAGGTTTTAACATTTACTTCAAGAAATTTCCTTACATTGTCAATGTTGACTTTATATGCAGTTAGTTCTCCCAAGAATATCCTGCAAGAATATCACATCAAAATAACAGAAATGAAAACCATTCTTTAAAAACAAGAGTTCTGTAAGGTGAAATAAATAAGCATTTCCTGGATATTCTCACTGACCAGTGACTTGAATGTTTTGGCAGTTGGCTGGTAGTTTCATGGCCATAGGAATTCAGCAGAACTAATGGACTATAGAATAGATGTGTGGAGATGTTCTCGTCTCAACTCACTCAGTACAGCCGCAATCCTCATTTACTGGCCACATGATCTAAAATAACTCATTTAACCAATCTGAACCTCAGTTTCCTTTTTTGTAAAATGGAGATCCATATATCCCACTCTCCTGCTCCCACCCCATGTTACTATACATTTCAAATGTGTGTACAAATGCACTGAAAATTATAAGGGGTAATATCAATTAAAGGATAATTGCTCATTATTAAATTACTAATAAAAGTACAAATGGAATGGAAATGTCTCTTTCACACTCTTTTTTATCAAGTGGTAAAAAAGACTAACATGGCTTTAAAAATGACTCTAATTAGTTTAATTTTTAAATACTCATTAACACTCCTAATAATATTAGTGACCATTTGAACAGCTTTTTCTCCATCCCTAATATGCAGGGAATTACTAATCTATCTTAGCTTCTTCATACTGTGGAAATTTACCTTCTGCTAACCACAAACCAAAGCTAAAAGTAATAAACACAAAGAATGCCTATCTTCAATGTGAAAGTCACTCCCTCTCCCTCTTGATAAAATTCATAGTAATGAAACCATGCTCAATGAAATTCAGATTGTCCTGTAATATTTTAATTCTTACAGCTTTATGACACACACAAATTATGAGTCTATAATTTAGTTAAGCGATTACAATTTAATCCAGAAATCCACAACAAAGCTAATTTAGCTCTCACCTTATAGACACTGGTTATAGGATCATTTCCAGTTTTGGAGATGAAGGGTCACTAGGGGCACAGAGCTGCCCAGAAGAGCTGTGCTGTAGACTCTAGCAGATTTGTGAGCACTTGGGCAGCCAAAGAGGAAGCACAGTCAAGACCCAGGTATACTCCTGGCCAGCTCCAGTGAAAGCTCCCTGTTCTTTCCAACCCTTCTGTGTCCTAAGCACAGAAGTCCAGAGGCATGTTGGGTTGAAGCTTCTTTATCTGTCATCTCTTGGGGCCTAGGATGTCAGTTTATTAATGTGACATAAGTACATTAAAGGAACAAGGCTGGTGGTTAAGTTGCAGGTGAGATGTACATTTCCATGGTCAAGTGTACACAATGTTTTGGCTGTTATTGGGGACTCATCAGTGACTGAAGCATTCCATGGCTACCTGTGGGAAGCACTGGGGCAGGAAGGCTGCTGGCATCTTCAAGTCAGATAGTCTTGAATTTATACCATCTTTGTGTGGGTTCTGTCCACTGGTCTGGGATGATAACCTTGCCAGACTTGTCACTGCACAGGTATGAGCTTACCAACCATGCCAGAAGTTTCTTGAAGTCTGACAGACTCCAAGACAATCTGAGTTTCTGAGGAGTTGGAATTTTTGGACAGCACCAGTTCCTCCAGCAGGGTTTATGTAGCCAGGGTGTGTGTTTAGTATGAGCTGCAGCAAGTAATGTTTACTAAACAGTTCAGTGCCATGCAGCCTGAGAAGTCCTTTACATAATTATCACTTCTCTCCATAAATCCTTTAAATGAAATGTTATCATTATTTTCATTTTGCCACAGAAAACAGAAGCACAGAGAAGTAGAGAAACTAGCCTAACCTTTCTTCCGATGCCTCACCTTCCTTTAGGATCCTTTCTCATTTGTGGCATGTTCTGTACTAGAGTTGCTAGAAAAATCCACCTGTCCACCTCAAATAATTCAAAAGTTGGCAAGTAAGTGATTTCCAATATGGCCCTGACTGAATAGTTTGTACAGGATGGTAAGAAATCTCCAGTGATTTCTTGGAGAATTGAAAATAAGCTAATTTAAAAGTTTTTAAATATACAAACATTATGATTTATGAACATCTGCTGTTAACATTGTGTTTCCTTGTGTCACAAACATAAAGGTTTTCCTTACTAGTTCAATGAGTGCTATTGAACTTGTTTGCTAAAAGCATATTGTTGTTTTCCAATTCTTCATGGTGGATCTCTAAATCTTTGTTGAAGTGTATCATTTATCATTGCCTTAACAGAGGTGAATTACTTATGGCACTATCTGGTCAGGGGGACACTGAGGGGAATAAGTCATGTGAAAGAGCCAGCACAAATACAGTCTGGCTGCAGCTAAGGTAAAGGTGTAAGGGTTACAATGAGCCAAAGTCGAAGAAAAATGACAGCTACTGGAATATCCAAAAACGTGGCCTCATGTGTACCCAAAGGAATGGGGCTCCAGATTAAGCAGCACAGGGAAAGAGCTATGGAACAGTAAGACAGAAATGGACAAATCTTTTTTTTACTTTGTGAAACTTTGTTTCTAAGTCCTCAAACTATTAATTCTTTCAAGTACAGTGTTAGAAAGTATAAAATATTCACTTGTACCTGTGAACCAAAAAGTTAAGAACTGACTGAAAATCAAGAGCTAAGAATATATTCTCTTGTTTCTGCTATTCTCTCAGCATTTAAAAAAATTTCTAATATGACTTTTGCATTTTCATATCAAAAACTTCTTAAAGTCAGGAACTCTGCTTCCTTGAATCCTTTTGGCATTGTTTGTCCGAGATAGAGCTTGCTGATAGAAGTCAGGTCCATTTTGAGAGTCTGCACACTCTCCACTTTAAACAAAGCCTTCCAAGTTGTCTGAATCAGAAATGTTAGGATTTGTTGCTGCTACATAAGAATATAATAATGATGATAATAAATCTGCAAGTGGGACAGAATCCTGTTTTAATCAAGACGTCTGGGTCTGATTGCTTGGCTTGCTAAATCCCTGAATCCTTCCCAGCCCTCGGGAGCTCTGGCCACCTGTCCTTTGCCAGCATCATCCCCGACTTCTGATTCCCAAACTCTTTTGTCAACTTATGGCCCATGACTTACTCTGAGTACACTGAAACTGTTAGAGAAATGTTTTATCCTTTGCCACTTTAGCACAAATGGTTAAGATATACCTCAACGCAAAAAGAGTCAAGTTTTCTGTTACCATGTTAAGAAGGAAGTACGGAAAATCAGTTTCAGTGTCTGCTAAGCTTGGAAAACAACTTTGCTGTGCTTGTTTGTTATGATGCTGACTGACTTACAATGGGTGTGATCATGTCCAACCTATTAGGTTTTTAGGTTTTTAAATTTGCTGACCCTCATAGAGTTGACACTCTTGGTTACTTTTAGTCATAGGCCCTTTTGATAGTATGGAGTTTATTATTTAACAAAACAATGGATATCCCCACTTCTTGGTCTTGAAAGAATCTTAGAGATGATCAAGTCCTTCATTTTAGAGAAAAGAAAGATGAGAATTGAGTAACTTGCCACAGGTCTGGTTTAGTTCTACCATTAACATCTAGGTCCTGGGATTCCATCACCATCTTTCTACCCTGAAAACCACAAATAGAACCACTAAATGAACTGACTTCACTGTCATTATTAGTTAGAAGCTTGGAAGTTACCTGAAAAACAGACATCAAGTGACCGGGTACCAAATAAATTAATAATTAGGTTATTTCAAAAAGTATATTCAAAAAGTATATTCTGTATTCTGAGAAAATTGAGGTTCATAATTAATTACCTGTGTACTTCTGGACATTTGATATTACAGACTTACAGGAAGACATACCTCAGGGTATTAGCATTTGGCCCAAGTCTTTCTAATTTTTCGAAGGGAAGCAAGAACTCTGTCGGCATTTGACAGCAGGAAACACATAAGGTGATTCTATCTTAACTTTCTCCTATTATTTGTATTTAAATGTCATAACTTTATATGGGATTCCCTAATATGCAGTTGTTTGAATATAAGTACAGTTTGGGAGGGGAATAAAATGAAGAAAAAATTCATTAGCAAGGGTAACAGACTGTGCCATATGGCTCTCAAAGTCAACCAAATCTCTTTTTGGAAGAGTCTCAAAGACCCGAAGAACTGGCTTTTTAAAAAAGAGAATATTTTTCTTTGTAATGTAAAAGAAAGGTTCTTGATTTTGTTAATAAATGTAAATGTATTCCATATTTGAATATATGGCATTCCAGTTCTCATTTAGACATGGAGTGGATTTGTATCTTTTTCCTATAAAATGCAATTATGGAGAATAGAAGAGCTTTTGAGCAAATTATTTGAAGTAGAAAATCTTAAACAACCTCCTTCAGGGAAAAGGAGCTCTAACGTTCAGTGATGTCATAATTCTTGTGTTGCTACAGACACAAATACACTCTACTAATATTGTGTTGTTTTCATTTTTTTCCTGTTTGACAAAGATCACAAATAAAGATCCAACCTCTAAAAACACATGGGTCTAATTCTGCATGTGTTATAATTAAGTCCTTTGAATTATTATAAATGGTTGTACATTAAAAATTCATCAGCAAGGAGAGAGAGGTGCTTTCTATTTGTGGTGTTCTGAATTTAAACACAACCTGCTAAGAATGGCTGATTGTCCCAAGGAAGCACTGCTGACAGCCATCAGCAGGTCTGTGCAAATGGTGTATGGAAAAGGTAATAAGAGCTTCAGGAGTGTATTTCAGCCCATATAATGAAGTAATTGTGAAAGTGTAATTGCGGTCTGCTTCCATACCATATTAGGGTAAGGAATGAGATGGTAAGAAAATATGAGATCCACAGAATTATTTTATAAGCAATTTCTGCGATGACTGTCTCCGAGAATACACAGAATTTGTCAGAAAAATAATTTAAAAATGGGCAGTGGTGTTTACCTTTTGAAATCCATTATGATGAACCTGAACAAAATGAACACTGATTATGTTACCATTCTGCAGACATCCTGAACTCGTGAATGGCTTCAAATATAAAAATGTTATTGAATAATGTTAAGCAACAAATTTCAGCACATGAAAGTTAAAGGAAAGGCTGAGTACAAACCCCATTGTTTACTTTTTAATGATACTTTGTTCAAATTTCCAAAGATTTAAATATTTGTGCAATTAGAATTTCAATTTTTAAAAATTAATTCCTTTGGCTACTTTATAACAATCACTATTGGCTCAAGTTACGAAGTTACTGCATCCCACAGGCTATCAGTTGCTCTCCCAACAAGACTTGAGCAAGGTCAAGGATTGCTGGTTATACTCTCAGCCCTATCATCTAGATGACAGGAATGGAACAGGAGACAGAAGGCAAATGTATGAAGGGACACAGGGACATTCCAAGCCAAATGGTGACATTATTTGGGTGGAATATTAAAGTTGAACATTCCATTCCAAGTTCACTTTTCTCTTAATAGGGTTATTTAGAACACATCTAATTATTACTCTATAAATGTACAAATTTTTATCCTCACAATTTTAGCACAATTCCTGGCACAAAGTAACCATTTGGAAAATATTTAGTAAATAAATAACCAATACAGATGTATACTGCATTACAACATGTAAAAGACTCCAAGTATGAAGATTATATCAACTATGCTGTAGTTGTCTTAGTATGTGTAAAAACACTCTATGATGTGCTCAGATGAAATCCCCTAAATACACGTTTTTCAGAGCATGTGCGTCATTAGGTGACGCATGAGTGTATTTACAAATGTCATAACACACACAGGAAGCTCAGTCCATTACAGCCTGTTTGTGGGTTTTGGAGAATCATAAACAGACCCTGGAATAAATCAGATATAAGGAATCTGCTTCTCATTGTCTTTAATTTTTGTTCCATTTTTATGAGACCTTGAGAATAAATTTCATAAACTGTAGATATATACAGTCTGTCTTATCACAGCCTGCAACTTCAGATAACTTCAAAAATATTTTAAGTATGAGAAAATTACCTTGATTTGGGTATAGGCAATACCAAAAATGTTCACTTGCCTAAAGTGAGTTTCTAGCAGAAAAAATATTCTCATCATTAGGAGGAAATATCTTTATTTACATATCCCTGACTTTTCTGGAAGAACTCATTTCCAAAACAGATTAAGTCATAATGAGTTAAAGTGGGAAAAACTCAGATGAAAAATAACCCACTTGATTTAATGGTGTATTCTGGACACAAAGTACATTGGTATTTGCTGAGAAATCCTTCATGCACATATGTGAAATCTCTTCGTGCCAATCAGCCTCACCAGAGCTACTGTTTTCCCAAGATATTTGGGTCCACTGAAGTGTGCTCTAGTGATAGAGAAGATGGCAGAGAAAGTATGCTGCACAGAAGGAGAAGCTCTGTCTAGGCAAGCAAAGATGGTAGGTCGGGAAGAGAGCTCTGGGGAAAGGGAACCTACAAAAGTAGTTCTAAGGAATCTTGAAAATACTACAATCACTTTATAAGTTACATCTGCCAGTGTTAAAAAGCAGGAAAGGTGGGAGGGGAAAAATCTATGCCTCAGTCATTTGTTATATTAAAGGTCCCACTCTGTCCTACATCTGCCTTTAGCCCACCTCCAATCCATCTCCATAATTATTAGATTTCACCATGATCCATTCTTTTTCTTGGACTTTCCAAATTCTTGGGTTAGGTTCTATATGATGCCTAACATTTGACTACCTTCATCCATCTCCCCAAGTATCACCAATTCATACTAATAGCAGAGGGATTTTTCTCTCCCAACTCCACACTGGATATCTGACTTCCTCCCTCTTCATCATTGTTTTCTTTCAAAGCATGGTATCTATCACTCTGCCATGGAAACAGCCCTAATTAATGTCTTCCAGTTTAGGCTAGAGTCAAATGTATTTTGTTAAGATTTCCTATCAAAGTAGAGAATTAGAGAAATTAGGCAAAGAATTAGGATGAGTAAAATACTCCATTTCCATTCTTTGAGGGAGAGATGACCTAACTAAAGGAACTTCCTCAAGGTTTCCAATGAATTTTTTAATAGTAAGACAAACAGCCATCATGTTCTCTTAGTTTCTCAAACTCATATTCCTAAGAGTAGAACTACAGAACAGGATGGAGCATCTTCCTAGAACATATACATGACTCAATTCTAACTCATATAAAGGATCAGTTTTACATGAAAATAGACATTTATGTGTAATAGAATATAAAACAAAACCCACCAACTTCTTTTTTTTTCCTTTCTTCCTTGTCCCCCCTTGCTGTGCTGGGGATAGAACCCATGGTCTCAAAAATTTTAGGCAAGTACTCTACCATTGAGCTACACTTCTAGCCCCAAATCCATGTATTTCTTAAAGATGCAGTGTTACCCTTCCAAGACCTATGAAGAAGGCAGAGTTACTTACTTATTTTTCTTTCAAGCCCTTGAGGTATATATTCCTTCCATCATTGGGCCACTTCAGTGGAAAAATTCAGGAAATTGCCAAGTAGATATTGGAAAACTGTGAGATACCAAATGTTGCCAGAATTTGGACTATGTTTGAATACTTTATTATATTTCCTAAATGTACTAATATGTGTGTTTATCATGGAGCAAGAAATTTCAGGAAAGCAATTATTAATAACTTCAGGGACTCTTACATCACAATTAGAACAGGCTGGAAATTAACTCAGCAGATGTATGATGTATGTATCAAGCATCAGTACTGATACTAAAAATTGGGTTTATCGATGAAAAAAAAATTCATGTAGATTAACAACCCTGTAGTGCGCATAAAGAAGTTGTGTGTGTGTGTGTGTGTGTGTGTGTGTTTTGCTGGACATGGAACCCAGGGCCTGTGCATGCTAGTAGACAAGCCCTCTACCACTAAGCTACGTCCCTAGTCCAAGAACTTAGATTTTACTGTAACTCTATATTTGACAAGTATAAAACCTCTAAAAGGTAATCATTCTTTTATAATTGGGAAGATCACATCAAAATAGATCAATACTCAATCATTCATCTTAATATATACTGCCTCTGGGGAAGTCCTCTCAGCTACTTTGTTAATAGGACAAACATTTAGCCCACTGATAACAGGCAATCTGAATTCCAGCCCAACTTCCTCTGACCCTTTCTGTATGCTTTCTTTATACAACATGAGCCTCATTTTCTTACTCCCCATGCTCAGAACTGGTCCTGGTTCTCTATGTCCTTCACTTCAGGGATCCGACTCCTGCTTCTGTAGGCCCCACAGCCTACTACAGATGTCTCTGAACTCAACCTTCCCCCAGTGTTTAAGTCACCAGTCAGAGTACTCCTAGCATAGCCTGTGGGTTACACCTTCACCTGTTTCCTCATTTTTGATCTTTGGCAGCCTTTCACTAGAGGTTTTGGAGCTTTTCACTAAAGGGAAACTTCTTATGCATGAATAATTAGTGCTGATATGTCTCTTAGAATCAGAATTCAGTCACTCATTGAATTTCTGGTTTTGCTCCTACTGGGAGGAAGCAAGAGCCAAATTTAAATGTTTAATCACAGTTTAACTAATATATGGACAGGAGGTATCATATTCTCTGCTAACAGCCCTACTCTGTGCTTCCTCTGTTGTTTTTCATTGTTGTTCTTGTTGTTTTTGGGTGGTGGGCTTTGGTGCTAAGGATTGAACCTAGTGCCTTAAGCAGTCTAAGTATGCACTTGACCACAAAGCTACACTCCCAGTTCCTGTGCTCATTTTAAGTTGCCTCATGTCATCTCGAAAAGTAGGAAGTGTAGAAAATAATTTTTAAAGTTGGAAGTAACTTTCCTCTTCCTCAATGCCCAATTTTTACAGTGAACCAAAATAGCATCTTTTCCAGGAGGTAATGGGGATTCCTCCAAATTCAATTCATTACTTTTCCTTCTGTACTCCCAGCACTTTGGCCCCAGATTTTCTATCACATCAGGAAGTGCAGGTGCATCATGTTATTTTTATTCCTCTCTTCATCAGCCCCTGGAGGCTGGGGGCAGATCTTACTCATTGCTGTGCCTCTCCCTGCCCCCTACACACTCAAGAGTAGGCCTCTGCTTCTAGTTGGTGTTCAGTAAAATACTTCTCAATTTCTAAAAATGAATTAATATGCCTTATTATTAAGGCCTTAAGCTTCATAACAAGTTCATTCCAACTAAAAGTCTACTTATGCTAAAATATTCTCATTTCACCTTTGTGCAAATATTTGTATGGGAACTGCATTGGAGCTACCTGAAAATAAGAAGTTATAATGGAGAGAGAGCCACAGCCTCAAGTGAGAAAACCGAAATAGGAACTACTTTAATACTTTTACTGAAACGTTCTCTGCTTGATAAAGTTCATTACCAGAAAATCATCTTTAAAAGTGAAATCCATTCAGCTGAATACTTTTTTTCCACTTTGTAAATAGATTTTTTTCCTTGCCTGAGCTTTCAGTAGAAAATACAAAATACTATTCCATAACATTAGAAAAATGTCACCCTGTAATACATAAAGCTGAAATTTTAAAATAAAACAGATCTTTCTTCTTTAGCATTTTAAAGGCACAGTAGTGCTATTATAGAGAGACCACCCTTCACTGCAGGCCATATTAAGGCTGAATCCTCAGCGTGCAATTTGCTATGTACTAAAATGTGGTGAGACAACACGTTAGAGCCCAGAACAAAGTTAAATCCCTATGGGATATCCAAGGCTATAAAGTCACCATCCTTTCATCATTCCCCTCCTTATTCCTATGGTTACACTTAAAATGACCTGGCACTAATCTTTTCTTCCCCTATTGAAAATGACATAGAAAAGTAGCTCTGTGCTAAATTTGCTATCCAAGTACCAAATTTTCATATCACACCAAGTAAAAATTATACGCAGTGTATTTGCTAAGAAATGTTCCCGGTTTTATATTAATAAGTTCTTGATCCAGCTGGTCTTATTGCAACCATTGTTACCTGACAAAGTTCTACTCCACTCTGAAGTGTCACATGTGTTATGTTGTGGACATCTCAATGGGACAAATGGAACACTGCCACCTCTGCGTCTTGGCAAAGAATGGTAAGCAGAAGCAAATCTTCGACCTTTTAAGTTATCAGTTGAAGAACTACGGTCCTAAGAAATTAACATTCATATATTTACTAATGTCATTTTACAAGAAGCAGTATGTTCTTGCTATTTTTAGAAAAATTCAGAGCTAATGTTAGGGACCTTCCACCTCTCAGAAACACATCTTTTCTTCTCTTCTCCCCTCCCTTCAACACCCTGTCTCCCCCCAGTACACACACACACACACACACACACACACACACGGTCTTTTCTAAAGGTTGCAAGTTATAGACAGGTAATTGACCTCAGTAAATTTTTCCACTGGCTTCCATACTTTCTTTTTTTTCAAAGTACTTGCCAGGGGTGGGGGGAGAGCAGAAAGATAAACATACTTCTTAGAGCAAGTGCCATAAGAAAAATATGCTCAGGCAGACTTTTCCCAACTTGTAACTAAAAAGAATTTACATCACGCAAATATATTATAAGTGCAGAGAGTAAAAGAAAGAAATCTTTAAATAGATTTTTGTTCCACTTTCAAACTCCGGAGCTAAGGGAACACAAGTGTCTCACTTCAGAAATGAATAGCAAATGACTTCAGTACACATCTACCTTTCTCTTTTTGGAAAAATTGCACATAAAAGAGCATTTTTTGGCACAGCTGACCTGCAGAGATATGGAGCTAAGCCGAGTCATGAATTCACTCACTCTGATATGCACACATGATATGCAATTAAAATCTCCATTCACATTCTTGCCGAGTTGTCAATCATGAGAAAAGCTTTTTTGACAACATTCAGCCAAGCGTACCAACTAACTGCTCCACAGGAACTTAAACAGTAACAGCTTTTCTTAGGAGCAAGAATGAATTTCTTACCAAGATTGGGCTCAGTTTCTAAGATATCATTTTACTCTAAATTTTAGGGTGCTTCATTAAAAATGAAAATGCTGTCAAGAAGATTTTGCCTGGCAAGCTATATGATGTCATATCTACAAAACAGGAGGTGTGTTAAAAAATTGTAGCCTTTTCAACTATAGGAATCTTTTCAACTTTTTTCCTGTTTAGGACAATGAACAATGATCTTATAAAGCACTTAGCTGGGGAAAACGTGCCATTTCTAATTCATTCTGAAGTTTTATTACTTCAATTTGAAAATAGATTGAGACACTAAACTCACAAAAAAGTGACCAGCCAGCTTATCAACCAATGGGAAAGTCATTTTTTTTAAATCGTGAGACTATGTAGCATGCGAGAAATATTACATGCACCAAACCTTTCAATTTATGGAGCTCGAGAGAAAATATTATGCACATAAATTCTTTCCAGATGAACCCAGAAGGTACTCTGCTCATAACTTAGTTTCTGTTGAACATCTAATCAAAGACTGTGCCCTTCCTAATAGCATATTAGTGTGCTTTAAAGCCATAAATCCATAGAAACAGGGCCCGGTAAAATTGAATACAGGATGCTTGTTAATCTGCTGCTGTGTCTGTTCTGAGCAACTAACCTTGGATTAGAAATTTGAAACAAGTTAATACTATCAGATATTGAAATATTTGTCTTCTTACTTATCAGCGCTGTGAGTTAGAGAGCAGATGCATCCTGACCATTAACAGTCATGACAAATTGCCTTTCTAATGAATGTCACACACTGAAAGTGCCATAACTGATTAAACTACAATTTCCCACTACCAGAGAGAGAGAGAGTTGAGGACTCCAGCAGTGGGTGACTCTGATATTCTGCCAACAGGCCTTCGGGGCACAGTGCGATATTTAGAAAAACACTGAATTCCATACATTCGGAAAGCCTATGTGCATACAACAGGTTTTTAAAGCACATTAGATAAAACAGTTTAGGTTGTAGCTGATGAGCCATGAAAAATAGATGTGCCTTAACTATTTGGTATCCTTGAAAATAGGTGTTAAAGAATATTTGATGAGGGTTTCTCTCTCTATCTCTGTCTCTCCTTCCTTTTCCCCGCCCCCCAAAACATTGCTTGTGCTTTGCATTTCACATAAAATCTTTCTTTTGTCAGTTCCTTTGTTGGTGCAAAATTGGCAGCAGTTCAAATTCAAAGCACTCCTATTCATTTACTGACCAATGTCATTGTAGTTCACATCAGCCAGAGAGCTAAGCTCGAAAAAACATAAAAGACTTGCTTCACCACTGACGAATAATGTGTACATTTTTACAGAGCTTAAACCTTAATACTTTCCCTGAAACTAACAATACAGTATATCTTATCATTCCTTTTTCACAAGCAGGCAGCTGCTGAAACGCCTGCCACTTCAAAATATCAATTGCTTGCCAGAGTTGTCCTCAACACACCCTGTCAAACTCATGTATATTGTGCAATGAAAATGGTGCAGGGCTGAAAGCTAGAAATTGTGTCAAATTCTGCTGTAAGGGTATGATGTGCAAAGAACAATGTATGACAACCGTAGAGACTACAAACAATGGTACTGGAGCCAGGGACTTCATAGATCACAACTGTGCCTGTACATATTTTATTGTAGGCATTATATATTTAAAGCATGACAAATGTACCATTGTACACTATGTGCTGCACACATGGAAGCTCCTCCTACCCGTTCTCCTGATGATGGGAACATAGTGGAGTTTCTTTTTTTTTTTTCCTCTTAAAACACTTGAGGGTTCCCAAGTCATGAAGGAAACAGAGACACACACACACACAGACACACACCCAGGGTTATCAAAACGAGTAACAGAAAACAGAAGACAATAATACAAGATGAGAAGGGAGATTTTGTTCACTTAACATTTTATCTTCTCTCTAAGGACACAAAAGCAAGGATTATCTTAGGTAAATACTAACCCAGGTATGGAGACAACTAGACTATCACTATGCCTATAAACTGTTGTCTACCTAATTTTAATGCAGATAAGTGCTGGCTTATTTATTTGCATGATTTTCCAGCAAACTGGAAATCCCTTGTGAATATGTTCTTTGTGTGCAGAAAATATGGCTTAAGAAGCTTTTACTATTATTGCTTTCCTATGCCAAAAGAACAATTAAGAAAATCATATTTCACTACTGTATCAGGCCTATAAACTTAATGCTGATTAATTTCTCTTTATATTTTAAACCACACTTCCCACTGCCCTATTTACTCTGTGTACTTGAAATGATTCTCGATACTGAAAAGTTGTTTTCCATCTTAAATAACATGTAAAATTTGAAAATATCCTCTGGTACACACCTACTTAACTATAAAGGGGCTCGTGGCTATAACAATCTGACACTAATACAGTCAATGACTGTGGAAATCAAAACATATTTTTGAGAGAAGGTTACTATGAATGTATATTAATCTCTTCTCTAGCTTAGGTTACAAAAACCTTTATCACACAAGTAGCTTGGAGTGGACTTAACTGACTCCAAGCTGAGGAAAATGAACAGATACTGCTATTAAGGTGTTAATAAATATTTTGGAAAGAGAATAGGTGGTTTAGGTGCTTAGGGGTATTGACCTTTGCTGTGTTGATTAGTGGGACAAGGATGCATTATTAACACGCAGCAGCTGCACCTGAACTACTGCCATGAATATAATAGCCTTTTACAGCCATCAGGGGAGTGAGGTAGGAGGGCTTTATTAACCACTAGACATGATTAGCACATTATGTGAACTTTAGTAGGCAAATTATCTCTTATTGAAATATAATGTTGGCTATAACTAATTGTAAACATGATCTTAAAACTTCTCAGTGAAAAACTCTAATGTTTTACTACCATTCAGGGCATTATTGGCTGGTAATGGACAAGGAAAACCCGTTTCACTCTGGGATGTATTTCCAGGAGCTGAGTCTCAAAGGGCAGAGTGTATTAGACAAGTCTGACTTTAAAGTTATCTAGCATTACAAGTTTAGCAGTATTAGCATGCATACAAACTTTCTCCCTCTAATTAAGCAAAACTGTTCATGAACTAGAAAAGCTACTTTGGGATTTTTTTTTCTTTCTTTTTATTACATTAAGCAGTTCTTAAAAGATTAGTTTTGCAGTAAATTTTTGAGAGTTACCTTGAAAAATAACAGCATAATTTATTTTAAAAAAGCTTAATTTTGGGAGAGAAGATTATCCCATCAGCCCTAGTAACTGAGCATAGCTCTGATAGTCCATTATGAACAGTCTTTTATGCCCGAGCAGAAAGTCATTAACATAAAATAAATCATTAGCTTCTACTATCTGTAGGTTTCTATGATTAATGTTCATGACTGCATCTGCGAAATGATAAAATATACTTTTGTTGAAAGGTTATCCTGCCTCTTCATTATTAACATCTCTCTTTATACAACTCTTACTGGCATTTTAGGCTGAGGGGTAGTGGTAGCAACAAGAAGAACTGGTTTTTACAATGGTATGAAGACACCAATGCATAGGACACTTCACTCATCATTTAAAAAATTAACTGTTTCATTGAGTTAAAAGACTTAAGAAAATCAGGCAAGGCACACATACTCTTTCAATGTAACTGCACTTTCCTTAGACCCTGTTGGCCCATTCATTAATTAATCTTGCACATTCGATTGCAAATCTCTGCTCAGTATATCAGAGAAATGGATAAAGGCAAGCTTGCTTCCCTGAAGCCAGGAACTGAAGAGCACACTTTCCTCTTTGGCAGTTATTCTCAGCTTTCACCTTTTTTTCCTACAATGCTAAACAGGCAACTAACTGCTCCATCAATAGCAGCTCTCTCATTAGATGCAAGGCCTTTGAATACAGAGAAGGCTCGAAAGAAGCCCTCACCCAGGGAGGTTATCAGTATCTAAGGGAGACAGGTTATAGGTGTACCCCATTTTTTTCCCAAATTTGTCTTCGACCACCCTCCCCCCTCCAAAAAAAACTCTCTGTTACTTCCTTCTAGAAAGAATCACTGGTCTACAACTTTCGAGAACACTTTTATTCAAGTAGGGTTGCAGAAATGGAAGGAATGGGCTGAGTACAGTATTCTTAAGGACTATCATTCTTTGAGTTCTTGAACATCTTTCATCACAGGATTGCAAAATATTCTTTTACTGTTGACTCATGAATTCTCCAAAGGCTTCCTTCATACAAATATAAATTGTTTTCTCTACTGGATACAAGGACTATTGGGACACAGGTGGATTAAAGGTTTTAGTGTCAGAACTTTTACCAGTCACAATGCAAAGGCAGACTTCTTCAGAAAAAGGGAAATCAAGAGGGGCAAATCACAAGCTTTCATGTCAGGTTTATGTTGCCCAGGGAGTAAGTCAACATAGGTTTCAAGGTCCTTGGTTCTCATCTCAAACCATTAACTAAAATGACCTTTTCTTGATTTCCTCTGGAAGACCCAGTCTTCTAGTCGTATTAGGTTATTATATGTCCAATTAAAGACCTAACATTTAAAAGTATCTTCTGTGAAATATAGCAAAGTTTCTTAAGAGAGAGTAGTTATAAGAGATTCCTAGTAGTTATAATAATTTTTTCTTTCATTGCTGAAATAGATTCAAACCATGAAAAACACAGAAACATACACACACACACACACAGTTTCTCTGGCTTAGGAAGCACCCTGATCAAAGGTATTTTATGCAGAAGTGGATTCATCACTACTATGGATGAGACACAAGTAACTTGGAAGTCTGAATGGTTACTCTATCTACATGATACTTTCATGGCCACTGGCAAAGCTTTTTATCAACCAGCCATGGCCTTCATTTAATTAGGCATCCTTTCAAGACAGTTTCATGAAAGGCCACAACTGAAGAATGAAAAACAATAAACACTTAGCTAAAGCAGAACAATATAAAACTTGTTTTTGAAAAATAGATGAGAGAAAAGCACTACCAGTGCCACTGGACATGACCTTTGTTAATGTAAATATGTGTCAGTGATGACTTTTCTTAGCAAATAGAAATCTGAAGATAGCTTCTAAAAGTTAACTTTAAACTTTTGCATCAAGTAAAGCAAACTTGCCATAGATCAAACTGAAGAGGCCTGGGAGAACATTGCATGTCCAGCCATGAAAAGCAGAGAGTTTCTGTCTAGAAGGGCCCTCCCTCCACCATTTCTACTGCACATCAACA
Organism: Castor canadensis; assembly: GCF_047511655.1. Lineage (NCBI taxonomy): Eukaryota > Metazoa > Chordata > Mammalia > Rodentia > Castoridae > Castor > Castor canadensis. Next base: position 128,603,626 of record NC_133388.1, on the reverse strand, counting down.
TCTAAGCACAGAGCAATATAATGTTCCCATTTTCAAAATGAGTGCTGCAGGGAGAAGCATGTTGTAACCAGGAAAAGCTCATTCAGGTTAATGTGAATTCCAGGTCTCCAAGTATTACGGAAGAACCGCTATAATTAACAGTCTGTTGGCACTTCCGTTACAACAACATTTCTAAGCAGTTTATAACTCAACTGTTTTTAATGAGAAATTGCTCTTCAGGATGAAACTTGGCACAGAGGATTTAAAACAAAAATTCTGAAATTCGTTAGGGCAGATGTAAGCTGTATCATTTTGGCATTCCAGATTTCCTAGTGGACAGTCCATTTAACCACAAATCACCAACAACCGAGGAAGACCATGGGCTACTGATTCCGAAAATCACGCATTCAAAGAAGATCAGTTGAAGATATATCAATAATTCCAACATGGAAGTAAATGAAAGAAAGACAGCATCTTTAAAATTGGTAAAATTAAAAGCTCATGTAAGCATTCAATTTAAATAAACAAGGGAGCATTTGTACATTTAGAAGCTTCAACAAGAAGTTCTTGCAGAACTACAGTTAGGATTGTTAAAGTTACAGCATTTAATAATTATGGTGTGCTGCATCTTTTTTTCTTCTAAAAGTACAAATTTTGGGTTCTTGGGTATAGTTGCATACAATATGAGTTTTATTCTAAACAATAATATTTTAGCAATGTAGTTAATAGCATTTAATCAATTCATGATAATTACATTTCATTTTTGTTGAGACATAAAAAAATATAACATCCTATCTTTTGACTTTCTGGATACCTTAAGATTCACATTCAAAAGCTAAAATATAAGGTGGTAAGTGACCTAAGTGTGAGCATTTCAATAAACTCTACCTGGTCAACTCTTCCCATTTTAGCTGTCTGATGAGAACATATGAGCATGTTAACCCTCTTGCTCTCTGGAAGAGTAACCCACTAAATTTACTGCATGACAACTAAGGACCCCAGTCCAATATTCATAGAATTTTGGAGTGCAATCGAGCTTTCTGATTGAGCTTTCTGATTGAGGGCTTTAAGGAGCATCAATGAGCTCTAAGTACACTGAATAGTATGAGGGAGACAGATAGCTTAGAAGTATCAACCATAGTTTTTTTTTTTCTCTCTCTGAGGCACCTATCAAAGTTTTCTTAGTCTATTATTGTATGACTCTCTACCATTCATTCAAATGCAGAATAGGGAAAGGACACAGCATAATGCTGGATTTTAAAAAAGTGAATATGGGCCTCTGGGCTGGTAGATTCCAATCAACCAGAAATTACAGCCAGAACACTACAGGAAGAATGGATATGTTAACATGGCTATGATAACGATGGTGGTGAATAGGAAAGGGAGTGAGGCAGCCAAGACCACCACAACCATGAGTTAAAGGCCTGGGCAAGGAAGAGAGCCCAGATTAGAAACTACAGCCCTCCTAAATTCCCACGAAGACTGGGGTGGAGAAGAACAAGACCAGAGTTGTCCCAGGAGTAGAGGTGGTAGGGAGGGGCTATAGGGTAAGAGATGAGAAGCACTAGACACCCAGACAGACCTGATGCTGAAAGCTAGCTTAAATCAGGAAAGGATCACAACCGTTTAAGAACTATCTCCAGGGTCTTTTGAACTTTACAGTGTCTTTGCAAAAGTTGGGAAACATTAGAATCAATCATCTTCCAGGGAGAAGACCCTCCCTGCAGTTTTCTAGCCATCACCCTTGAATTGCTCATTACACATACATACAAAGTAGCATGCTATGACCACTACAAACAGCCTCACATGCCAAAACCAGCACTGGAAACCTTATTTTGTACCCAAGAAGCCACTGTTAAACTTGTGAATTTCCCTACTTCTTCCAGTTTCAAATGCTTTATCGCGCTCCTGCTCTTAATAACCCTTTGCAGTCACATAATTTTTAATATAAAAATCTACACTATACACTCAATTATATATTTAAATATTAGTTTAGTTTTTCTATCTAAGGCAAAATAGCAAAATTCTCCTTAATATTATCATTCGGTAACTTTTAATATATATGATAAACTGAGAATAACTATATATATGCTGTGTTAAAAAATGTAAGGTCTCTGGAGTTTATAATAATAATTTTTTGCAGAGACATTTAAAATTGGAACTGGTGACACTAAAGTATCCTACAATCAAGATAGCTGTGTTTAAGCCTTTGTATGACATCTGAATTAGTGGCCAAACTGTATGATTTCTTGGTTTATGTTCTCTCTTGCCTATATAAACTCATTTAAAGGATATTGAAATATTCCAAATCTTGTGCCATGTAATAAAACTGCATGGAATATGAGGTGTCAACTATGAATTTCCCTAAGTCCTAGAAGTTATGGAGTTGGATAGAGAACTAATCAAGCATGATGCTCTAAATTACTTATAACCCTTCCCTTCCTCTCTGCTATCCTCCTACTCCCTCTTAACGTTTATTCTCCTTTTTCTTACATTTATTAATCAAAATAGGAATAAGTACTCCATCTTAAGGTACTTGCAGTCTTGTGTTTTGGATGAGATGAGTTTTGCCATATTAAAGTACAAATACACACACTAAGTAAGAAAATAAACTCAAAGAAGATTTTGCAGAGAGTATAATCCATCTTGTTTTTCTCAAAAGTTATCACATGTTTAGTGTCTGCCATGACATTATCAAGCAGAGCTCATCACAAATGGGTCCTTCCTCTACATTTACAGGGAAAAGCCCAATATCCCAAACGCTAGTTTTCTTTACCTTGTATATAGTTGCTATTAAGCTTGGGTTTGTGTTTAGGACTTCTGTTTCTAAATCCACCAAAGGAAGATTCAGGGCAGGATCACACAAAAGCAACCACTGAGAACAGAAAAGCTCATTATTTCCCCTCCCACTGCTGGCCGAGGTCAGCATCCCGTCATTAGCCATGTTGTAACATAATTGTATTACTACTCCTATGTGGGCAGATACCGAGCAATAACCGAACACATCACATCGCTGTAAAAATGAAAAAGTACCCCATCTTTGTCCCGTTTTAGCATAAAATCAGTGAAAACAATCTTTAGAAATGACACTGCACTAAGAAACCGAAAGGAGCTGTTACTACTCTGTAGGTATATATTTAAACTGATGATTTGACATCTTCAACCAGAACAAAAAATAGGACAATATTTTACTACTGAACTCCAATTGCGAGTTTATTTCTTTTGGTAACATTCGGTTCAATTAAGGGATATACTCTTACTTAAAATAGTCCAATTAGATGAAACTCCACTGTGGTACCCATCTTTCAATGTCTGAAATATAACTATGCTCTTAGTTGCAAGAACTGAATACTGTTCCCTGCAGCCTACATGTTTCTGGCCAGTCTCTTAGCTGCACTTCTCTTTCAAAGGCTGACCTATATAGAGCAAGCATCATGCCATCAGTTCTGGCCGCTTGTGTAAGAGATACCTCGCTCACACACTTGCTATAACCAGCATCACTTGCATTGTTCCCGCAACAGGCTGTGTAAAAATGAAGGCCAGTCTGCATAGTGATATGTACATAATGTGATGTGTTCTTACAACAGAGCACTGGGTTAAACAGCTTCCAAAATTGCCTCCTACAGAGTTTATTAACTGAAAAGTAAGCAGTGTTTTGGCAATCTACAGAGCCAGAGAGCTGGAAAGTGTCAGTGGTGTAAAAACAATCACATTTTAGTTTAAAAACACTCAGGAAGAGAATACTCATTTTCTTGATTAGGGCCTCTCCTGACACTGAAAAAAATGTCACTGGGAAACTTTATCTACCGTTCCAAAGCAATGAAGCTGGTTCCCCTGGGATTTAGCACACCACCTTCAAGTAGTGAAGTATTCAAAGATTTAAAAGAAAGATAATTAGTAATTTATGATATGATCACCCTATTAAAAACAAATAACCTGACAAAGTGACTTAATAAACTACATATTCCTTATGCCTTAGAGGGAGACAAGGATTACTTTGCAGTTTGTCTCAGTTGGGAAGTCTGATCTAACTTGTTTTTTTATTAAATGTAGACACAGGTTTCTTTCTTCACCTATTCGAAAGTTCTGCCTTTCTTTCCCTGCAAATCCACTGGAGTCATGACAAAAATGAATACTGGTTGACTGTATTCTACAGAACTAAAGAGAGGAGCAAGACAGAAATTTTATACCAATGCTAGTCATGACAGAAAAGGAAGAACAAGTGCTTGGGCTTTGTGGGGCCTCAAAACCTCCTCAGAACACTTAATACTATCAGGGAGCGGTGACATGTATCTGAGATGGACTGCTACCCAGGATGGGCGGGAGGAAGCGTCCACTATTAGAAACAAGTCTTATGACTTTGCATTTTTAAAAATCCATTATTCCCCAGGCAAGAAGACTTGCAACTAGTCTATAGAAAGGGTGACTAATTTGCATTTAAAAAGAACAGTTTGCTTCTTACACACAGGGTGACTTAAAAGGAACTTCAATGAGCTAGTAAAGAAATTCTTAAGACTTTCAAAATTAATTTATTCAACTCACAGCACAACCCACTAAAATTATTTAAAGCACTTAATTGGAAAATGATTTACTATATTGAAGTAATTCCTGATTTTCCAAAGCATTTAACTTTTAAATTAAATCTGACCCTACTATCACAAGAATGAGGAGTGAAATGCATATCCAAGTTATTACCTTCTTTTTGAAGCCTAAAATCACTGGTAAATTTAATAAGATTTGTCCAGTTTCATTGCCAAAATGGCTGTGATCTTTTGGTTCCGGTAACAACTGTGGAATAGGTCTTTAATCTCCGAGCCAGAATTGATACTTTATTCTTTTATTGGTAATGGTATTCATGTTATAAGCAAAATAAAAGGAAATACACAATACTATGTTTTAAAGTTAAAACAGAATTGAGGCTAACAGAACTATGTTACCAGCAAATAATAAAACTTCATCACACAAACTCCTCTGCATTTGCCAAGTTCCCAACACCTTCCAACTTGCTCCTCGCTAAAGGGTTCCTAGTATACAGAAGCCTTTCTGCCTTCCCCAAGATAAATGTCCCTCTTCTCCAACTCCTAAACACCATCAGCACGCAGCACAGTCCTTTTAGTGAGTCTTACACTGTCCACAGCATCGAGGATCGTCTCCACGGGTGATGTCTGCGGTTCACTTAACTCACAGCTCTCTCCTCTCTTTTCTCTCTCTCTCTCTCTCTCTCTCTCTCTCTCTCTCTCTCTCTCTCTCTCGTTCTGATTGACTCGAAGCTGTGAGTTGGTCGCGTGATGGGCGCACAGGGGCTGAGGATGCAGCCCGCTAAACACCTCTGTATCGTGGTAAAAGCTGTTGGCTGATGCCTTGCCATGAAGCAAATGTTGGGAGTCCCAAAGATTCTTCCCATGAATTTCACCGAGGGACTATGACAATCTGGCAGGTTTAACACCAAGCGAGAACTGGGCGTCTAAAAGGCCCGCCCCGTATTTTAGAGAATTCAATTCTCCCCGCCAACCTTCCAGCCTTCCTCTGGCGGGACTGCTTAGACACGTCCAACAACCCCGAGGCAAGGAGAGCAGTGGCCCTGTGGCTGCTCCCAGGGACCAATCCCTGTCTGTCCTCCCGCTTGGGGATGAGAGTTGAAGAAGCTGGAGCGTAACCCGTCTTAGGTACCCTTGATTGTCCTATCCGTGGGCCGAACTAAGCCCCAGAGCAGCCCTGGCCGGCGCCCCCACTACGGGTCGCCTGCATGGTACGCCTGGTTCTAGTCTCCTGCAGCCCTGGCACCCGGGGACAGTGAGCTGTGGGTATAGCCTAACCGGGAACCTTGCTGAAGCCCCGCGTTGGGTGTCATAGCTTTGAACTTGAAGGCGGCACTCTCGTCCAGTTTACAACAAACTTGCAATTTCCGTGCGCACCCCCAAAAGGGAGCTATCCCCCAAATCGTGACCCGGTTAGTACATTGCGCCCTGGCCAGTGCAGGCCAGCGTCCAAACTCGGGGCTCGGCTGCCCGAACCGGTCTGGGAAAACAAAAGAGTTGTGGAACAATTTTCACCGTGAGGGACGGGAGATGCCTCCGGGGTCCCTGTATCCTGACTCCCGGCTGCTCCCCTGACAACTAATCCGGGGCAAGGAAGCGATGCTACCAGCCCGCGCTGCCCAGGAAAGGAAGAGAGAGAGAGAAGGAACTGGGGAATTAACTGAATTCTCTTACTCTGCCTCAGTTCCTGGACCCCAGACACACCCCCAAAGTATTCCGTGATTTTTCCTCTCTCTCCTCTCTCTCTCTTTTTAACGCCCCCCCGGCAAACCTAGGCAGGGATCCTTAGTAGCGAACAGCAGGAAGGAAAGAATCGGAGCAAATCGTGTCACTTTCCGCACGATCGCGGTGTTGGGCAACCTCCCGGAGCTCCTCCACAATATTTACTACCCAAGCGCACGCTGGGCTGCAGCGGGCTGCGAGCCGAGCACGCCCGGGACCGGCCTTCACCGAGCCGGCCCTGTCCGCCGAGCCGGCCCCACAGCGGCCCGGCCGCCGCCGCCCCCCTCCCGGGACCAAGCAGCAAGAACACGGTGGAAACAAAAGCAGAGCGTTCACCTTGTTGCAATAGTAGGGGTCCAGGCAGGGAGAAGGTCCCAGACAGGGAGCGTCGGGCGCAGCGGCGGGCTGGGCTGGTGGTGGATAAAATCTTACGTCCATTTCACTCTCACATCAAGCAACTCCTTTTCTTTTCCTTTTTTTTTTTTTTTTTTAAAGTGCTCAGCAAAACAAGCTTAGACGGAACAGAGAGAGGTGTCTGGGCTCGGGAGTAAAAGAAACACCTTCCTTCCCTCACATCCGTTTGTGGTTTGTTTAAGAAGAAGAGGAGAAAAAAAAAGAAAAAAGAAAAAAAAAAAAAAAGAGGGGGGAAAAGCGCTCAACTCTCCCCCAAGCCGCGGCGCGCACCCGTCGGCGCCGAGCGCGCAGCCTGCTCCGCCACCGCCTCTCGGCCGCCGCCGCTGCCGGGCAGGTAACTTCATGCGCTCATTGTCCCCCCGCCCGCCCCCCCATCCCCGCCTCCCGCGCCCCTCGCCGCCCGGCACAAGCGCTCGGGCTTTAGGTACTGGGCGTTTTATTGGAGACTCTGGGTTACTCTGCTTTTAGTTTATTTTCTCCACCTTGGAGGCCTGGGATTGAGGAGGGGGATCAAGAGGGGACCAGGACGGGAGGGGAGCGAGCGCCCCAGGCCGGGCGGGGTGGAGAGCGCTGTGGGACGCGGGTTGATCGCGGCCCAATGGTTGCTGTTGGAGGCCGGGAGCTGGAGGAGGGAGGAGCCGAGGAGAAGGAGGAGGAAAGCGCGGCCGGGCCGGGGCAGAAACGGCGGGACCCCGGGGAGCCTTTGCTGTGCCCAAGCCGTGCTCCTCTGGGTCCGTGCGTCTCACACAAAGGGGCAGGCAACTCGGAGCCCTGGCGGCCGCCGGGCACTGCGGGGAGTGCGCGGCCAGGGGGCGCTGTGGCGCACCCTGCCCCACAGCCCCGCCCCCGGCCCGCCCCGGCACCCACCCCACCCCACCGCTGCCACTACCTCCTCCGCCGCGGTCCTCACCCCTTTCTCTGCGTCCCCCCATCTCCCCACCAGCGGCTGTCCCAAGCCTTGTCACTGCTCCCTCACCCTCTTCCCCGCCAGACGTGCAGGTGACTTTTCTGCGCATCGCCCCTCCCGGGGGCCGGGAACGCGCAGGGAGCGCGACCTCTTTGCGCTTTGTGAGTGGGCGACGGTCCTAAAGACATGAGCAGATGGCGGGGCAAGAAGCCTCTGTTTGGCCTGTGGATGGGTGTCGAGAGTGGCTCCCCTTCCCCTCTTTCTGCACCCTCCAGCCTGCACTTCTCTAACATCCATACCCACTGGCTATCTAGGAAAGCCCAGGCAGCCTCACAAAATACCACAGGGTGATTCTATGGATAAATAAGGAAAATTACCAGCATACGATTGCACACGATTGGGCTAGAGAAAAACATGTGGATTTGTCAGTTGTTCCTTATGGAATTCTTCTGTCTTTATAGCCGGAAGTCCAATAATGGTCCTGACGGTCCACAAAGACCTGGAGTTAAACCTGCCTCCCCATTTCTTGGGTTGGTAAGTGGGGTAAGGATGTCAGCAGTCATGTTTTCTCTCTTTACTTTGCCAACTTGGAAACTTACAACTTTGCGCCTTCTGGTGGTTGTTACAGTTTAGGGGCTCTTGGCCTCTGTCCAGCAGATTTTTCCCTGGAAAAAATGTTCCCTGTGGGAAGTTCAAGTAGGAGTGGGCGATGTTTATCTATTCAATGAGGAACATCCCCCTCTTCCCCCCCCCCCACAACACAACCAAAGACCCCGCGAAGAAGCCTGGAGTTCTTCATCATTTCCGCTTGTCTCTGGCTCCATGGAAGATACTGAGAACATTGTGCTACCCCACACTCCTCTAATAAACGCTGAGCCAACTTCTCTATATGTAGCATTCCCCAGCTTATCTTTTAGAGTTAACACCACCAGCCAAGTACAAGAAGAGATCGGAGGGGGATGACTATGAATACAGTATAAAAATGATAAAGTTAGCATCCTTGAGCCTCTCCTATGAACAAGCTTCCTTTTGGAGCCTTTGTTCGACATTACTTTGCACCGCTTGCATCCCCTTGCTCTTAAGCCATTGCTTTTCTTCTCATCATCATTTTACAAGTGGCAAAAATTCAGCCTTCTCCCTACCTTCAAGATTAGCATGGTGAAGGTTAGAGTGGGAAAAAGGACCAATAAGAAAAAAAATTCATTTCCAGATTCTCAAGACCTTCAAGGCACAAAATAAAAGTAAGAAATAGAAAATGTGATCTTCCTACTAATAAAGGTCTTTATAATAAAATTTGCATGGAGTTTTGTGGTTTATAACGTCAACTTTCAAAATTAAATTTTAGATGTTAAAATGTGCCTATCTCTCCTTTCACAATAAATAATAAAATCTTTTAGGTTTTAAATGAAACACATCCAAGCTTAAGTTTCTATCAGTCTGATATTCATTACAACATATTACATGGACTCAAAAATGGATTTTTCAAAAACTTTCTTAGGACCCACAATTGATTTCTGTTTGATGGCCTTGTGACCACCAGGAATATGAAATGAAATTTTTAAGGCTGGAATGTTATCTCTGTCAACATTTGACACCTGCGAGATAATGACATCTTCCTATTTGCATATCATACCTACTACTTTCCTCTATTTCGATGGAAAACCCAGATACATGGGGCCTGTGTATCCCTGTACTTAATAACTGAGGGTCTGGTTTCTTCCGTATGAGCTGTGTAGAGTGCAAGTGGTATATTTGTGCCTTGCACAGTTGAAACTGTTGGAGCAGGGAGTGTTTAATCACTTATGCAAAGAGACTAGATTGTGAAGGTCATCTCAGTATAATAAAAAAAAATCTCTCTTTATAAATGCCCTACCCAAAGTCCAGCATATGTTGAATAGATATGTTGTATTCCATTGGGGGAGAACTTGAGGAAAGTTGAACAACTAAACCACTGAGTAAATCTTAATTTAGAAAATGCAATAGTTGACTCCATATCATAGCTAAGTTTGTTCATTTATTTGTCCATTTATTCATTCATTTGTATATTCGTTAATGGAGACATAGCCCCACAAAGCACTAATGCTAAATATTGTGTATAGCATCGAAATTCAGAAACAAATTAATGACTTAAGAAATGGTTCCTGCTCTAGAGGAGTTTAGAATCTTCTAAAGTAGTCCTTTCTGATTTATGGAGTCATCTCTTAGCAGTTTGAAGAAATACTTATGGGTACAACTTTCCCCCTCCCCTTACCCCTAGTGAATTCTGGTTCCATTGGTTTTTATTTTCAGGAAAGATTGAGGACCACTGATCTACAAGGAATGAGAAGATGAGCCCAAAGGAAATATTAAAAGCATGACATTTTATTAAGTAGGCTAGGTTGTCATTTTTTGTTGGTCCTCTTAAGGGGACATTGAAGATCACCACTATCAGGACACCGTCATCTGCTTTTCCATTTTGGAGATAAGTTTGGCAATTTACCTAGTTTCTGTTAAGTAAACATACATGAATTGTCCTATAGGTTCAAGTTACAATGTATTTATATGCACTGGAAACTTCATAAACTCTAATTACCAGCAAATTCATGTCCATGAACAAAACATCTTTCTAATATTGATGTCATAATCCCAATACCTGCAGTTTGTGAAATGCATATTAGACCTGGTCCTGATTTTTTTACATTTAATATCACTTAATTTTATAAATTTAATTTTATAAATTATGATGGAAAACCTAACTAATAATTACAGAACACACTCAGCATTTGATTTTGTGGCCTGAACATCACCCATGTTCATTTTAATATAGTTTCATGAATGGTCGTACTTTCAAATTTGTGGTTGTTTTCACTGCCTACATTTCATGTTTACTGGTTCTTTGTATTATGTAGGTAAGTCCTAAATCTTGTAGTAATGTCTCCAGATCACATACACAGAATGTGTTACTTTAGGGAAAATATCCTCTAGACAGCTAATCCCATCTATGATTTATGAGAGTTTTATAAAAATCATTCAACAGAAAATGGCACTTCCTGACAGACATTTTTTGTTAGTTTTTGAAGTTAGTTTCTCTTCAAGGACAGAAGCCCTCTGCAGTTGCCTATGAAAATAGGATATTGTGTAGAGGGACTGATTTTGAAATGCCAAATATTAGAACCCAAATCTAAGCATACCATATTGCACTACTAGATTAAGATTCAGTCATTTACTGTCTTCTTCTGAAGGAAGAGTGAGTCTTTCAGGGACAGCTGATGTCAAGTCTTTCTGATAGGAAAAAAAAAAAAGAAGCCTCATTTATTTTTTAAAACTCAGGCATTTGGCATTTTATGTGGGCCTCTTGTGTTATAAGGCATCTTGTTATATAGGTGTGTTCAAATTTACCTTCTTAATCAGGTTATGGAGAAGCAGTTCTGTTTGTTTCCTTAGAACCCAATCAATGCTGAGTTCCACACATTTTAAAGAGTCAAAAGAAGTGTCATTAATGATTTTGATGGCAAACATTTACATTTTCTCAATTTGCCAGTTAGAGCTGTTGTCCAGGGTTACTTAACATTTTCCTAAAGTAATTTAAATGTAAAGTAGAATGATATGCAATAAGTAATATCCGGCAATGGAAGAACATAGAGTACTGAAGTTTATTTCCTGGGGAGACTAGTGAGAAATGACTAGATTGTAAGTCTTTCAACCAGAAAATAAAGGATTTCAAAATGATGAGAAAAGTTTGAGGGAAATGATACCGGGTGCACAGACACCTCACATGACACTAAATGACTCATAAAATGCAGTTTATATATATATATTTTACGTAATGTGGGAAGTGTGCCATGCTTATACATCTCACCATTGAGTGTAGTACAGTACTTTGATCTTCTACAATACACAACATTTGTGGCATAATAGCTATAATAGGACTATTCAGCTATTTTACACGGCAATAATCCAGTTCTCTCTCATCAGGATAAACTGTGAGGACAAATCCTTTCAAAAATCAGAATTAGTTCCTTGTAGAAAAGTGAGGCTACAATTATCCCTTAAATAGGAGCAGCTGCGGACGTAGCATGAGCTGGAGCATGGCAGCAAAGTGTTTATCCAATGCAATTAAGTGTACTTTTTAAAATGCAAACTAATATTCCAGAAAAAGTCAATTGGAAGGTGAGTGGGTGTGGAATTGCTGAGATGAAAGGAACAATCATTTTGCTTACCTGAGTTAATATTCCTGCCTGAGTAAATGCTATTTTGGTGAAAATGAATAATCAAGACTCATATTTTTTCTATGAAGTGGTGCCTAAAATGGAATGAGAATAATACAAAGGAAAGGTAATTCTGGTTTATTTGTACACTCTACATCTTATTTTGAAATGTATTCATAGGTATGTTTTGTTATTGCTGTTTTTCAAAAAGGTCTGATGAGTGAACTGCAATATTTCAATATAAACAGGAAGGTAATATTTGGATAGAAAAACAGATAACTCACAGGATGTATGCTAGTCAGTATCTACATCCAGTGGGGAGACAAAGAGGGATGGGAACTCAGCATATTTTTTTAACTACCAAGATGATTAAAGGAAGGGAAAATAAGACTTTTAAGAAAGATTAAAGGACCTGTCTAGAGAGGGCAATACTGAAAGGCAATGTAATTCTTCAAATGGTGAATACCAAGTATTCTGTAAAATCAACAATGGGAGAACACCTCCACTGATCATATGGCAATTGGGTATAACACTAGAGAATAGAGCACTTAGTCACCCATGAAAAGACTCTCCCTAGCATGGTCTTTCTTGTTTTTTGTTTTTGTTAGTGTGTGTTTGTTTGTTTAGACAGCATCTCACTTATGTTGTCCAGTCTGGTCTTAATATCCTGGGTTCAAATGATTGTTTTGCACCAGTCTCCTACCTTAAAGGCACAATTCACTGTCCCTGGCTCCCCAGCATGGTCTTGAATGAATTGCCAAAGGAGAGTTGGGGAAGGGAGGGTCCCTGTAGGACTAATTTTAAAATCTCCACAACCAATGAAAATTTGTCAGGTCACCTAAGTACCCACTGATACTCCTCTTGAAGTATACTTCCCTGTACAATCTAACTTATGTTATTAGTATATATATGAAACTAGCATAATTTAGCCCATTAAAAATTATTTAAAAGGAGGGGGGAGGAGAGAGAGGTTAACATAGACAGGGTGAATTTGACCAGAGTACACTGTATGAATGTTGTAAATATCATAACGAAATTCCTTTGTGCAATTAATTCATGCTGACCAAAAAAATAAAAAATTTATGCATTAAAAAAATGCCTTCCTTACATAACATTAAATGTGCAGGTGTGTTGCACACCCATGTTTATTGCAGCACTATTCACAATAGCCAAGTTATGGAAACAGCCAAGATGCCCCACTACTGACGAATGGATTAAGGAAATGTGGTATCTATACACAATGGAATTTTATGCAGCCATGAAGAAGAACGAAATGTTATCATTCGCTGGTAAATGGATGGAATTGGAGAACATCATTCTGAGTGAGGTTAGCCTGGCCCAAAAGACCAAAAATCGTACGTTCTCCCTCATATGCGGACATTAGATCAAGGGCAAACACAACAAGGGGATTGGACTTTGATCACAAGATAAAAACGAGAGCACACAAGGGAGGTGTGAGGATAGGTAAGACGCCTCAAAAACTAGATAGCATTTGTTGCCCTCAACGCAGAGAAACTAAAGCAGATACCTTAAAAGCAACTGGGGCCAACAGGAGAAGGGGACCAGGAACTAGAGAAAAGGTTGGCATCGAGAAGAATTAACCTAGAAGGTAACACATATGCACAGGAAATTAATGTGAGTCAACTCCCTGTATAGGTATCCTTATCTCAACCAGCAAAAACCCTTGTTCCTTCCTATTATTGCTTATACTCTCTCTTCAACAAAATTAGTGATAAGGACAAAATAGTTTCTGCCGGGTATCGAGGGGGTGTGGGGGAGAGGGAGGGGGCCGAGTGGGTGGTAAGGGAGGGGGTAGGGGGACGGGGGAGAAATGACCCAAACACTGCATGCACGTATGAATTAAAAAAAAAAAGAAGAGAAAAAAAAATGTGCAGGTGTGTTGAACAAGCTTCTGTGCTCATAAATTTTGAATGATACACAGTGAGGTTCACTTATACAATGAGCCAAAGATTCCCTTGTAGTTCTTTGAAATCTAAAAATGGTTTCTTTTACATTAGATCTCATTGCTGAAAATTTTCAAGGATTTTGGTTACCAAACAAAAAACCCAGCAAACACCTGACTTTGCAAGCAAAATTTAAGCTTTGACAAAAAAGTAGAAACTAAATTAATATGTTTTTAGAATGTTGCTTCTTTAAAAGGGTATATACATATATATATATATTCCCAGAAAAATATTATGCATAATTACTGCACATATTTAATAATATTAAATTTAAATAAACTAATAAATAATTAACATAATGATTAATAATAATTAATGAATATTAAATTGACCCTCTCTGATCTACCTATCTCTCCAACCTTGTATTTTCCAACCTCACAATCTCTCTCCTTAGCCCTAACCTCAACATCTAAACTACAGCCAACTTCTTGGACAAGACCACTGCCTCTTAATCAAGATTTGGAATTTCAAAATCTCTCAAAATATAAAGTTGCTTCAGGACACACTGACGGTAAAACCTAGAGGCAGCATCTAATCTGAACTGACAAGAGGCTGGGTATAGAATGTATTGATCTTGATCAATGAATATTCATGTGTTTTGCTACACATCTATTACTGTGTTTGATTATAGGATACAGCCTCAAATCCTGCAATACTTGGGATTTATGGACTATGCTGTATAACTTTTCAAAAACATAAATTTTAAAACATGTTTGGTATACAAGGTGTCAGATAGAGGATTATGGACCCATAGTGTAGTACCCTAAATTCACCATGATTTATTTTTTGAAGCAGATCCATTGAGGAATAATTTTCCTACAATAAATAAAACCATTGGTATTAAATGTACACATTTGGTAAGTTTCATTTTGGGTTTTTGTTGTTGTTTGTTTATTTTGGTATTTGAGTTGAACACGATATGTTGCTAGGCAGGGGCTCTATAGCTTGAGCCAGACTAGAGAGCTCTTTCTACTCTGGTTATTTTTGAGAATCTTTCTTTTTTTGCCTAGGCCAGCCTGGAACGCAATCCTCCTGTTTTTAAGCTTCCCAATCATCACTGAGATAACAGGCACACGTCACCACATCTAGCTTTTTTTTCCATTGAGGTGTCTTGCAAGCATCCTCCCTCCCAGGGTCTAGCCTGGAAACAAGATCTCCCTATCTCATGTTGTTGTTTATCAGTAGCTTGTTATTTTTATTTCTGAGTAGTATTCCATTATAAATATTTACAGTTTTATTCATTAACTGGTTGATAGCCACTTGGGTTATTTCTGGCTTTAACTATTATGAATAAAGCTGCTATGAAAGTTCAAATATGGACGTATATTTCAATTTCTTTTGCTTAAGTATCTAGGAATATGACTGTTAAGTTGAATGGTAGATGTATGTTTAAATTTATAACAAAATGCTCAACTGATTTGAGAAGTGATTGTGCTGTTTTTCACTCCTGTCAGGAAAGTATGAGATATTCAGTTGCCCCAAATCTTCATCAGCACTTGGCATAATCAGCCTTTTTAAGTTTGCCATTCTAGTGTGTCCATCATGATCATTCATTTAATATTAAACATTTCAGCAGGTATCATGTTCATTAAGTCACAATTTTCCAAGGACTAATTATATTGAGAACCATTTCCTGTTTATCATTAATACATCCTCTTTGATAAAGATTCTGTTAAAAATCTTTTGCCTTATAAAGTTATCTACTTATCACTTACTGAGCTGTATTATTCCTTCCTTCTTTCTTTCCTTCCTTCCTTCCTTCCTTCCTTCCTTCCTTCCTTCCTTCCTTCCTTCCTTCCTTCCTTTCTTTCTTTCTTTCTTTCTTTCTTTCTTTCTTTCTCTTTCTTTCTTTCTTTCTTTCTTTCTTTCTTTCTTTCTTTCTTTCCTCCTCTTCCTCTTCCTCCTTCTCTTCTCCTTCTTCTTTTGGCAGTTCTGAGGTTTTGAACTCACAGGTCTTGTGCTTTCTAGGCAGGCACTCTACCACTTAAGGCATGCCCCCAGCCCTTTATGTTTTAATGATTTTTCACACAGAGTGTCATGTTTTTGTCTGGACAGGCCTGGACTGCAATCCTCCTATATAGAAACTGCAGAATGCAAGGACAGTGTATATATGTATCTATGTGTGTGTGTATAAAACAACTGTATATAAAAAGTAGAAATACCTAGAGCACCAAAAATGTGAAATACTGAGACATAAATTCCACAAAATATATACTAAAAATTATAAAACAATGGTGAGAGAAATTAAAGTAGGCCAAGATAAATGGAGAAATGCACCATACAGTTTAGTGACCTCAATATAATTAAGATGTCATTCCATCCAAAATAATCAATCAAGACACTGAAATCTCAACCAAAACCCAAGGCTTTTGGTTGAAAATAAAGTTATTTTAGTTTTTTATGGAAATACAAATGACCTAAAACAATTTGGAAAAAATTGCATGAATTGCACTACTTGATTTTAAGACACTGTAAAGCTATGATAATTTTCAACAAAGCTACTTCAGTAATGCAGTGGAAAAAAACTATAGTTTCTCTAATTTCTGTTGGAAAAAATGGATATTCATATGCAAAACTAGGCCTTTCATACTAAACACAAAAATTAGCTGAGCGTAGACCCATATATAAGCTATACCATTCAACTTATCAAGAAAATACAGGATCAAGTTGCAATGGCTTTGACAAAGCTTCCTTAGGACACAGAATGCAATTTAATACATTAGATTTTAGAAAAATTAAGAACTTACTTTTTATAAGACACTGCTAATGAAATGAAAATGCATTTCTTGGACTGGGAGAAAATATATCTCACAAATAACTATAATGCTCATGCTCTTTTTAATACTTCTTTGCCTTGTTCTGTTGTTTCTTTGGCCAGGAGTGACCTTTCCCTGGGTCTTTGCAAGAATAGCTATTTCTTGCATGGACTTAGCCCAGGCATACTTTAGTTAAGGAGGCGCCACAGGTCTGTTCCATCCCCAGCTCCCACATTTCAGGCTGCTCACAGCATGTATCACATTGTACCTTCCTGGTCAATTTTCATCTGTTTTCCATGAGGGCTGATCACCTGGAAGGCCAGACAATGTTCATCATGCTTTGTTGAGCTCTTGACCTGAAGAGCAGTTGCCCTTTTCATATGTCTCCAACCTCCCCTCCCTTAATAAAGCTGCTGTTGATATTGCCTGTCCTTCCAGATATAGCGCTACACCCTTCTATCCTATTGTCACTAAACTTCTTGAGATAGTTCTCTCCCTGCTTCACCCCACCCATTTTTTTCTTCAACTCACAGCAATCTGGTGTTCTGCTCCTAAGCTATTTTTCTGTTGAAACTGATCTGAGATTTCCTCTGAATTAATAACTGTCAGTTTCACGAAGTATTCTTTTTTATTATTATTCATTTATTCACATGTGCATACATTGTTTGGGTTATTTCTCCCCCTGGCCTCCTCTCCCACCCTCTCACTCCTTCACCCCTCAGTTCCAGGCAGGTCCTGTTCTGCCTTTATCACTAGTTTTGTTGAAGAAAAGAGACAAGCATAGTAAGAAAGACAAAGTGTTTTTGCTAGTTAAGTTAAGGATAGCTATCCAGAAATATTCCTAGCATTGCTTTCATGTACATGTGTTATGACCCATGTTGATTCATCTCTAACTGATCTTTACCCTGGTTACTGATCCCCTTCTCATGATAACCTCTGTTGCTTTAAGGTTTCTATATTAGCTCCTCTGGAGTGGGGACATCAGATGCTTTCATGTTTTGGGTTTTCTACCTATTTCTATATCACCCATATGTGTTCTTCCCTTGTCATGTGGTCCCAATCCAACCACATTGCTGCATTTACCCTAGATCTAAAGTCCACATATGAGGGAGAACATATGATTTTTGGTCTTCTGAGCTTGGCTGACCTGGCTCAGAATGATGTTCTCTAGTTCCATCCATTTACCTGCAAATGATAAGATTTCATTCTTCTTTGTGGCTGAGTAAAATTCCATTGTGTACAAGTACCACATTTTATTGATCCATTCATCAATAGTGGGGCATCTTGTTTGTTTCCGTAACTTGGCTATTGTGAATAGCACTGCAATAATCATGGGTGTACAGGTGCCTCTGGAGTAAGCTGTGTTGCACACCTTTTGGTATATCCCCAGGAGTGGGATTGCTGGATCATACGGCAGGTCTATGTTTAGGTTTTTAAGAAGTCTCCAAATTTTTTTCCAGAGTGGTTGTACCAGCTTGCATTCCTGCCAGGAGTGGATTAGGGTTCCTTTTTCCCACATCCTCGCCAACAACATCAGGAAAAACAGGAAACACTCTAGAACAAATAGGTATAGGCAAAGACTTCCTTAATAGAACCCCAGCAGCCCAGCAACTAAGAGAAAGGATGGACATATGGGACTACATGAAATTAAAAAGCTTCTGCACAACAAAAGAAATGGTCTCTAAACTGAAGAGATCACCCACAGAGTGGGGGAAAATATTCACCAGCTATACGTCAGACAAGGGACTGATAACCAGAAATACAGGGAACTTAAGAAACTAAACGCTCCTAAAATCAATGAACCAATTAAAAAATGGGCAAGTGAACTTAATAGCACTTTCTCAAAAGAAGAAATTCAAATGGCAAAAAAGCACATGAGACAATGCTCACGAGGTACTCTTTATTCCTCCCCTTCCCTGACTTTCTTGGAGTTTACAACTGTGTTCTCCACAAGATTGTGAAGCCTTTGAGCTAAGGGATCCTGCTTTACTTGTTTTAGTGGGTAGATAGCTGGGGACCACCTACATGAACAGAGCAAGCAGG